>NC_087069.1:25577925-25961766 GCF_963678635.1 Symsagittifera roscoffensis
CAGAACTTCTCTTTTGCTCATTTGAAAAAGAATAAAATCTATATTAAATAGTTTTAATCAAAAAATTTGATCAAAAAATTGGAATATAATCGATTTTTAATCCCTTTTTGTTGTCTGAGGTCAACATAGGAATCAGTTACAGGAATCTTTTGAAAAGTGGAATAAAATCTAATTTAAACAATTTTAAATTTGATAAAATCAATGGATTATAATCCAATCTTTATTCCATTTCGTTGTCTGAGGGCAACATAGGAATCAATTATAATGATTAAATTCTAGACAACAAACTTCCATTATAATTGATTTCTTTTCACTTTTTGTACATGCGGGCGTAAGCAGCGATATAATCCGTGTTATAAATCCTAACAAATCGAGTTGAGGAAAATGCTTTTTGGTCTATTTATAACTTTGCTATTTGCAAATTATATCAACTTGTTGGAACCTGATCTAAACTATATTTTATGATTGGATAAATTAAATGTTTTACCAATGTAAAGTATTTAATATTAACCAATCATGATCCATCTAACTAACAACCCACTTATTTGTAAGTGCTGAAGTTACTTGTAATTTCAGCACCAGAGAGATTTGAATTTAACTTAGAAATTAGTTGGACTCTCCCGAGCACTTCAGCAGCCGCAATAAACCAGTATACCCTAGATCTATTGAGCCTAGCAGAGACTAGTTAAACAACCTGAGACTAGATAGTATAAGAGTAAGATTAGGATCGGTATTAGACTAAGAAGTTGCACGAATCTATCCGGCCGAAAATAAGATAGCGTGACGAGCAGACGGTGTACCCTATCCGAAATTACTCTATGAGTTACACTTCGGTCCTAACTCATCTGGTGCGACCATAAGTCTCGAACAAGACCTTAATAGATTAGAATTAACCAAAATAGATTAGAAATTAGACAAAAACATTTACAAAATGTTATACGACAATAATTTAATCGAAATGTCTCTACGACTCAATAGATCAGAGCCAATATTCCGAACCATAACAGAACTACCCGGAATTGGAAGAAGACCTCGAACCAAAGACGACATACGACAAAGTAGAAACTTGCCGTATAGTTATATGATAGTTCGGCAAAAGCCAGAACAAACTTTTATATTTAGAATACTACTTGCAATGAATCTAGGTTTCCATTTGCAAACATAAAACCTTGAAGTTATTCTTCAAAATCATTTCAGGCGCTAAACAAATTTATTAATATACAATAACGATTGATAAAAAGATCTAAGATCGTTTTCCTAAAACTCTGCAGTAATATACAAAACATGTTTGAAAAATATTTATTGGAAAATAAAAATAAAAATTAGTAGCATGACAATAAATGGTTAGTAATCATAAATCATCCTGTTGTTCCAGCTTCATCATCTAAAACATAACAGCAATCATAAACCCACTAATATCATCAAAACACTAAAACTTTCCTTTACACACATTTAAAATTTTATTAAAACTTAAATTCACTTAATTTTAAAACCAGATCATCAAGGCTTATCCTTGGATCTTAAATCATTTTCTACTTAATTAAATTTCAAATTTGATCATCAAGGCTTATCCTTGGATCAAACAGAACAACTTTGTTCTCCCCCACCCACTTAATTAGTGTCTAACGACCTCAAACGTCGATTCACTACCCAACCCTTTCTAAAGACCTAAGACTAATAGAAATTTTTAAACAAAACTAATCATTCAAATTAGGATAAACAGTGAAGAACTTCGGTTATTCATCCTTCACTTGACCCCCCCTCTTAACAGACCCAGGATAAATCTTAGACTTAGTAAGTTTAAAATAGTATCTAACGAACTACTCGCGTTCTAATTATACCTGAACCTTGTGGATCGATTTACTATTCTCCAACCCTTGAACACAATCACTACCCCTAAGTAAGATTAAGTAAGTTAACACCTTAACTTATACTAGCCACGAGAAAGTAAAAAATCATTCTTCGGAATCGATATACTTTTCTCTCCAACCCTAAACAAATAGACCCAG
The DNA here is from genome assembly GCF_963678635.1 of Symsagittifera roscoffensis. Lineage (NCBI taxonomy): Eukaryota > Metazoa > Xenacoelomorpha > Acoela > Convolutidae > Symsagittifera > Symsagittifera roscoffensis. The sequence goes on from NC_087069.1 coordinate 25,579,935, forward strand.
GTTAAGCTAACCAAAAAATCGTAAGAACTAACAGTTTAGGAAAATAGAAATCATTTAACAACCTTTTGCATCCGTCATCTTAAACCTTATGTCATTTAAAAACCTAGGAAATAAACAAACAATCGTTTTACACAATTGTGAAATAGATAACAAAAAATACGACCTTGTAATCACACCTCATACACAAACAGTTGGATACATTCGAACAAAACGACAAACACTAAAAAGAAAAATAATAACGAAACAAAGACAAATAACACGAAAAAGATTTTCAAAAAATCGAAACGCATTTTCAGAATCAGAAACCAACAGTTTAGACGAACTCTACAAACTAAAAGAATCAATAGATAAAAATTGCCCAATTCACGATCAATTATATTTCTCTGACTCAGAAACAACTTCAAATTCATCACAAAGAGGAAAAAGAAGAATAAAAAAGCAGTATAAACACAAACCAGTACATTTATACAATTGGAATCAACCAATTCGACACATTAATAATTACATATTAACAGTCATCGAACGAAAAAATGAGCTCAACGCACACTCCAGGTGAAGAAACTCCAGATGATGATGAAATCTTTCCTTTTATAGTAGACGCAGATACTGATAGAGGACAACACATATTTTGTCAAAATTTACTCGTAAATTTATTTGAACCCGGAATCAGTCCATGTAAAACAGAGTTCCCCGATGTAAAAATCAAAAGACAAATCATAGATCACTATCTAAAAGATATATGCAACATAACACAACAGTATGGAATCTACTCCATAGAATTCACCTCAACAAACCATAATAATAGAAAATATACAATTCAAACAGACGATCTTGATTTAGAATTTTCAAAAGTTTTTTCAGAATATATAAAAAGCATCCAATACCATAACTCACAAAGAGCAAACTCCATATTCACCAATGAAGTTTTCGCAATAATATATAGTTATATTTCGATATTAGAAAACGAAATCCCATTAACAAATGTCTCACCGACAGAAACATCTAAACATTTGAAAGTACGACATGAAATCACACTACTCTCTAGTTATTTAAACATCATTAAAGAAAATTTCACGAAAGACGACGTTTCACAACATACAAAACACGATCTACAAAAAATTTTGGCATGGTTCATAATAGATTATTTCACACACAATATTGATTTAATTGCACAAGCAAGAAAAAATTTTAGACCCCAAAATTCGAACGATGATACCGCTATCACAGAACAATCAGATTATGTTTGGGACCCCGAATGGTCTCATCCCGCATTTATAAGCTTTCCACAATCAATCTCAAGTCAAGCAATAGGTACAATATCTTACATAAGAGATTATGTAAGAGTAATACCATTAACAATTGATGCAACACCATTAAACTATAATACATTTTTACCCGATACACAAAATAATAGTTTAAACTCTACAGTTATACACAATGAAAACCTCAATGGAACTAGGAATCTTACTCAACAAGATATCCAGACACCATCACACTTCATAAATGAAGAAATTGTACACACAACAACTACACAACAAAGTATTTCACCAATACGCCCAAATTTAACAACACCAAGAAATACAAATCCTTCACAAACACAGGTAACCTTACAATCAACCGTTAAACCTTCGGTTGCCCCTAAATATTCACATATGGATTACCAAACATACAGACCCATGACAATACCACCAAAAACACGCAAAACATTCACTAGAAACAACTTTGCAGACCATAATTATAATTATACACATCCCTCAAAAACATATAACCAACCACAAAGAAATTTTAACCAATATACAAGATCTCGAAATTGGGATAACCCAATGGCCCAACCTAATTCAACAAATTTCCAAACAAATCCTCCACGGGATCACAGTGAAAATTACCCATTTTTTCAACAAAATAAAAATAAAAAACAGACATCTTATCAAATGGATTATTTATCCTCAGATGATGATTTCTTACAACCAGATATATTTGCACAAAATACTCAAGAATATCGTAGACAAGGAATACAGAGAACACGTACAAATCATAGAAATTTTTCTCCACAACCAATAGATGCACAAAATCAACAACCAATTCAACAACAAAATCCAATTAATACACAATCTTTTCAACCAATTCAACAACAAAATCCAATGACTGCACACTCGTATCAAGCATCACAAATGCAAAATGAAATACCACTCCCATATTATCTCCAACAACATGAAATAACAAGAAACCAACTTTCAAATTTTTCTCAAATGCCAAATGCAGCAGAATCATTACAAATGACAATGAATCCATACCTTATGGGTGGATCATCAATAACATCAAACAAACCTTTAATGGTTTTCACAGGAACAGACCCTGAATACTCTGTAGAAGATTATTTAAATGCAGTAACAGCAAACCTGATTTTAAATATTGGACCTGAACCAATTAATACGCCACTACATCAAAACTGGATACATCGACGCACAGCGTTAATACAAACAACCTTAGATGGCGCAGCCCAAAAATGGTTTTCAGTACTACCTCTAGAAATAAAATCAAACTGGAAAAGATTTACACAAGAATTTTCAAAAATGTTTGACTCCGAAAGAAACAAACAACAACAAAGAGTTTTATGTAATGAAATTCGCAGATTACCAAACGAAACCATCAAGCAAATAGCAGTACGAATCGAAACACTAGTTCGAAAAGGATATTCATTAAATACACATGACTATAAAAACACAAAGATGACAGAAATCTTAATGATGACCTTAACACCACAATTAAGGAAAATAGCAATAAAAAAGAGAGCATCTCATCCTTCTTCAATTCGAGAACCCGATTTAGATTTTCGAAAACTAGTAGACAAATTAGAACAAGCAGAAATCACGATGAAACTAGAAGAAACGGAAAATCTGAAATTACAATACGTTAACAGAACTGAAACGACTCCCACTAATATTAATAATATACAGGAATCAGAGACAGACCTCGTTGAAAAAATCACTGAAATACTCAATATCTACGAAAAGAACCCAAACTTTAAAGGCAAACCATCTTTCAAAAAATGGTGTAATTATTGCCGACGATACGGACATAGTATTTCCGAATGTAGACAAAAACAGCAAGATAATCAAAATAAACCTCAAAAATATAAAGAACCAAATAAATCATTCTATCAATACATGAAAAAAGATCAAAATTTACCGAACAAAACAGTCCACAGCAACAACAGTTCAGGAAAACCACTCCCGAACAATACAAATTATACAAGAAATCAATCACCATATAACTCAAGTTATAGAGGAAGATCACCAGAACGAAGAAACACGTATAATTCATCACAAAATCACTACAATAGACCAAATAGTCGAAATAACTACTCCAGATCAAATTCAAATACACAACGATTTGTTTCTAGATCTAATTCCCAATCAAGAAATAACTACTATCCAAACAACCAATCACGAAATTCATCATACAATAGCAATAGAAACTACTCCTATAATCGAAATAGAAGTTATTCAAACAACCGAAACCAGAATTACCCGAACAATCGATCAAGGAATAACTCATATAATAGATCGAACTATAACAGACCAAACAATAATTACCAAAACAGATCGCGAAATAATTCACAAAATCGACACTCAAGTTATAATAATCGTTATAGAAATTATTCCCAATCACCACACCGGAATAATAATAACTATAATAATTCTAATAATCGCCACAGAAGTAGTACACCTAAACATCAAAGACAAATCAATCAAGTACAGTCAAATCCAGAAACAACATCAGACCCTCCAGGTATTGATGACACAGTAACTGATACGTTACAACTCAATCAAATAAACTGTACATCATCAGATTCAGAAAGTGATACTGAAAACACTCTTTCTATCAATATGATAAAAGTCGAAAATGACTATGAATCTGTTATATATGAAGAACCTTTTTCATCACACATATATGAAAATCAATCAGAATTTCTTCAAAATTATTACACTACACCCATAAATTCCACACCAACGACGCAAGAAACAAACGAGATTAACACTACAGATCAAACCAATAAAAATACCAAAACAAAATGCTTGAATACAAACCACATTTATCAAAATATACAAAAAGAACAACCCAAAGAAAAAATTTGGACAATACCATTTCTCTTAGAAAGCCCAAGAAATAAAGAATTTCAACCACCAGACCTTGAAATAGATTTTTTAATTGATTCAGGAGCAGAATCAAACATAATAAACATCCCCACATGGAATGAAATAAAAACCTTACACCCAAAGTTAATACCTCTTGAAACCTCCAGTAAGTTAGCAACAGCACAAGGATCAACATTGATAAACTACGGAAAAATCCAATTATTTCTCCTCCCCACCAGAACAATGGAACAAAGCAAAATTTTAAATAAGCCATTTAAACAAATATTCCATATCACTGACATTAAATATAATATCATTGGAATACCATTTATTTCGAAGTATATACCAACAATTAACATACTAAATAGTAAAATATTAATCAAAGATAAATATACAAAAACAAAAGAAACATCCTTAACATTTTTTCAAAGATTAAATAAACAACCACCATTCTTTTCAAAATTCTACCCGATATTTAACCAACAAAGAAAACACCTAAAACCACTATCAGGAAATATCTATAATTTTTCAATCAAACAAGTTCACCAATATGATAAAGAACAAAACAAACAAAAATTTTATATGTCAGAATTTGAATTCAAACCTATTCACAAATTTTTCAAAATCACAATCTCATCCATAAAATATTTGAAAAATTCGAATTCCGATATCATTTCCTTACATGTCTATAACAACACACCTTACCAAGTAACATTACCTTTAGGACTTTTAGGATACTGCGAAACCAACGCTACAATATCACCAATACACGAAAAAGCCTACCGCGTAAATAATATACTCCAATTACTAGATATTTGCCAATCTACAATTCTTAATGAAGAATTATCTATAAATAATATAATAAGTAACGAAAACAGAAATACGGATTATTTCACAAAAACTCCATATTTTAAACCTACATTCAACATAAGTAACTACACAGAGGACCAACAGAAATTTTTAACAATGTTTAATTTCCAACATTCACAAATAACACAAGACGAATTCGAAAAATTAGCCAAACAGCTAATTAAATATTCATCAGTCTATGCAACATCAAAATTCGATGTTGGAAAAATCAGTTCATCACTACATCTCCCGTTAAAACCAGACGCAGTTTTCAAAAAACAGAGAGCAAGTAAAGTACCAATTCACTTACATGATAAAGTGAACAGATTACTCGATATTTTAGAACAATACAACATTATATCACCAGTTAATAAAGAAGAACAACCAAAAAGCAACACATTTATCAACCCCGTTATCATTCTAGCTAAAGGAGAATCATTAAAAATCGTTCTCGACGCTAGATACCTCAATTCACTCATAGATGAATCAAAATGTAATTGGCCCATTGAACCAATACAAGTTATTTTAACAAAAATAAACGGCAAATACTTTACAACCGCCGATATGAATAGTGCATACAATCAAATGCCACTAGATGAACAATCACGACGTTTAACACAATTTGTTATAGGAAACCAACAATATGAATTCAACCGCTTATTCTATGGAATATCCATAGGACCAGCAGCATTTTCAGCTTTTATGAGCAAAATTTTTAGACCACTAATACTCAAGAAAAACGCAATCACCTATTTAGACGATGTTTTTATGCAATCACAAACAAAAGACGAGATGTTCAATGTTTTAGAAAAATATCACCAAATACTTCAGAACGAAAATCTGAAGGCCGCCCCCGATAAATCACACTTCTTTTTGACAAGAGTTAAATTCTTAGGACATAATATAGAAAGAAAAACAATCACTCCATTGAAATCACGCATTGACGCTATTCAAAAACTTCAACCACCAACAAATAAAAAGAAAATCCAAGAATTTCTTGGAATGTTAAACTTTTTAAGTAAATATGTTTATAAAATGCAATTATATCTACGACCATTTTATAACATCCTTAGACAACAAAATAATTTTGAATGGAACACAGAACATCAAACACGATTTGAAGAAATAAAGAAACTTTTAACTGAACAAATTTCAAACACAATTCCAGACTCAAATCAACCATTTTATGCAATGTGCGATGCTTCGAACTTTGGCATCGGTGCAGCACTATTACAATCACATAATGGTACAAATAAAATGAACCTCATATCAGCAAATTCTCGATTATTCACTCAAGCAGAGCTACGACTCTCAACTCTAATGAGAGAATGTACAGCCATAATATATACACTGACAGAATATGAATTTCTGATACTTGGATCAAAACATCCAACAGTTCTATTCACAGACCATAAACCAATCATCTTTCTCTTTACACAAAAATCTAACCCAAACCACCGAGTTTACAGATTTCAACTAATTCTAATGAAATTTCCAAACTTACATATAGTTTGGACTGCAGGAAAAAATCTTGCATTACCAGACACCTTAAGTCGAAATACACCACCTGAATTACTTACACGAAAAACAACAGTTGAAATACCTAAAAACATAAAATTCTACCTTGCAGAAAACGAAACATCACCCCGATTGGAATGCAAATATGCAGTAAAAACTGATATTGAACAATCACAAATAAATAATTTACAACATTTCCCACTTTATTTAGATTGTCAAAATAATCATTATGAAGTTGATCTACTTGGAACATCAACTTTCAAACCAATCCCATATTCTCAATGGATAAAAAATAACACCCAACAAAAACGAACAAAACAACACCCGCCTAAAAAAGACCATTTTCCACTAATTGAAAAAGAAGATTTAACTGATAAAATAAATTTATCAGGACCACAAACAAATGATTCAAAATACCAAAATGATTCAATCAGGACCAAAATGATTCAATTTATAAACCACGTCACCAACAGAAACAATTACAGTTTCAACACTGAAACAATATCAAAATCTTGACCCGATAATTAGACAACTAAAATCATGGCACAAATATAAAACTAAACCCGTCAAGGCCGATACAACTATTTTAGGAAATAAAACACTCCTCCGATATTTTCGAAAATTCAATAATACAACAATTAACGAAAATACAGACCTTTTAGAGTATAACCTAAATGAATCTACAGTTCCATGTCTCCCTTTAAGTATGATTCTTATAGCTTTTAATATTTCACATACACAAAATATTAAAGGACACTCTGGATCAGAAAAAACATATTCAAATTTTATACAAAATTTTTACTTCCCAAATGCACCAATTTGGATAAAAGTACTATGCAATGACTGTATAGTATGTCAACTAAATAAACCTTACCCGAATCAAAAACAAATAGCACAAAAACAAGATTTTAAAGGACAAAGCTTGTACTTCAATCATCGTATCTCATTTGATACTAAAGGACCAATTTCACCCTCATCAGAAGGAAACTCCTACATTATGGTAATTGTTGACGCATTTACACATTATGTAGCACTTAACCCAGTACCACATTGTAACGCTTATTACGCTTACACAACACTCTATGAACACTGGATAGCAAAATTTGGACTACCAGAAATTTTAGTTACAGACAACGGTACAGAATTCATAAATAATGAAATTATCACACTATGTCATTTATATAACATTAAACACAAACCACGTACATCTCATGCACCTTGGACAAACGGCTTAGTCGAAGGTATGAACCGTTCATTACAAGAATATCTTAGATGTATCATCAACGGAAATGATACAAAATATACCGAATGGTCAGCAGATGTAAAATTATTTCCCTTAGCGTATAATTCACAAATTACGACAACTTTAGGAATGTCACCATACGAAATGGTTTTTAACCAAAAGCCACGCAAACCAATAATGTTTACAGCAAATTCTCATAAAAACGCACAAGGTTATTGTCAACCAAATAAAGACTCAATTTGTTATAACCTACCTTTACATACACATGATGAAGATCATTTTCATCACCCACAAATTCTTAAACTAGCCTCCGGTACACACACCGAATGGATTCTAAATAGAGATAAAAAACACAATGAAATTGATCAAAAAATAACAAAAAAGTTATTACAAAGACAAAACATTAATGAACAAATCAATTCACGCTTTACACCAGCTTCCGATTTAAAAATTGGAACATTTGTTTTAATACCTAATTTTAATACTCAAAAAGGAATTTCTAAAAAATTACAACCCCTTCGAAAAGGACCATACCAAATAATTGCAAAACCCACTGATGTCACATATAAAATTACCGACTCAAACAAAAAAGAAATCGTTCAACATCGAAACAACCTATTACCTTATTACCCAAAAGAATACGCACTCCGCGAATTAACTCAATTATATTCTTTCACAGGATTAAAAATCATTCAAAATGAACCACATCTGGAAAACACAGAACAAAATGATAACCCCACCGAAAATCAAAACACAAAACCAACCGCCACCAAAAACAATACACAAAACCATAAAGAATCTCCAAAACAAAGAAAAAATAGAAAAATGACAGAACAAATAATACCCCAAGAACAAATCGACAAATCAGAAAATAGAAAAACAACAAGACTCCGAAATCAACCACGTAAAAACTATAAAATATTCATCCCCCAATCTAAAATTTTAAAGAAAGTGGAATTTCAAAAGTAATTTTAACATTATACTTCACAATCTTGAAACCTTCGAAACATTTTTCATTTACATTTTTCAAAATAACATGCTGACAAGTACGTAATAATTCTAGTTCAAAATAGACCAATAGGATTCATCCAATCCGTCACTTTCTCTAACTCAAACTAAGACCAATTAGACGAATCATATAGAACTCCAGGCACATCTATAACTATAACTTTACGACCTCCAGGTCAAAAATAAGCAAACCACTCCAACTTGACAACTAAAATAAATATCACCATAATACCGTACCCCTCCCTTATCTAATAACCCAAAGATCAACAATATTTCCCCAACTCAGACCACGAATACCCCCAAAACAAATTTGATAACTTAGCCTAAAGTAACAAAATGAAGATTTTAATTAGCCTAAAGTATAAAAATCTCACCATACCCCGGATCATTTGACAAACAAAAATAAAGAAAAGACGACCTCCCAGTCACCATGAAAATTGCCCCCAACAATTTTTTACAAAACTCAACCCACTTGTCAAAAAACTAATAAATAATTCGACCACACTAGAAAATCGCCTCAAACAGCAAAAAATATTCGACCAAGAGATCATTTCTTAAATGCTCTTCTCTCAAACAGTTGCTCAAATACTTATAAATTTTAAACATTTTTTTTCAATACTTGAAGCCTTTATAATATTTCTTTTTGATATACTTGAATCTTTTCTAATAATCCTAATCATTTTTTGTAACATTTTTTTAATTTTCTACACGATACTCGAACTATTCCTCCAACTTTCCAAAACCCTTGATTATATCCACAGGTACGATTTTAACAACTTGTCTAAATGATACGAACAATTTTCAGTAGAACCGATATTTTTTTATTGTTTGTAATTTTCATAACATTTTTATCATCCCTCATTTTGACCATCTGTAAATGTATAAAGAAAGCAATCCTCACATTTGCCCTAGCAACAGTCCTTCTAATTCTTTTTTTGGAAGAATATTATAATAAACACAAAATTTCTCACTAAAGTAATAATTCAAAAAACCATCAAAAATTGCTACCCAACAGTCACAGAATCAGTCTTCACCGACATCATCCCAAGATAGCCAAACACCACCTTCAACTACTCAAAATCCTCAAACATCTACACGAATTTCTTTTCAAGACAATCCATACACTTTTGAAGAACGACATACTCGTTTATCAGAACCACTAGAACCAGTTCAACGACAAGCACCTTTAAGCGAACCAACATATAACCTATATCCAACACTACCACAAGAACTAAGCAGAATAAAAAATTCTAGTCAAAACCAAAATACAGTCGAAATAAATAGACAAATTATACATCCTCGACGAAACAGAAATTTTCAAACTCCCCGAGTTCATTTTGATATACCTCAATCCCCATCACAAAACACTCCAGAAAACCCCATTGGTATATTACCAGAAACCCCTACGCTTCTTTCACAACGTAGCACCTCAAGCCTACCATCAGATTACTTAGGTTCAACACCAACATCTGAGCAAATACGTGAAAATCCCTTTAACCCCCCAAACCAGGCATCACGACTACCATATTGGACTACACATTCATTTACACAAGGTGAACCAAATTTAGTCAATGACCCCATAGATATTTCTACGGATACAACAACATCCTCATCACTACCAGAAACATTATCACTACCATCAACACCATCAATAAGCCAGTTTTCACCACCACCCTTTAACTTAAACTTTCCAAATAATCTCGACGCCAGATATCGAGAACAATCATCAATAAATATTCCTTTAAGACTAGATTGGAATACATTCACAGCACCTCCACCACTATTTGGACAACATCAAGAAAGTAACCGCCTTCATAACTGGGCACTTAATAGATTACAATATCGCCAAGATATTCACAACGATATCCGTGATCACAATATTCAAATACTCCAACAAAACAGTTTACAATTAAAGTTTGAAATCACAGTTAAGTTAAATAATATTACCCAACATCCCTACCCATTAAATCCACCTAACATAACAGCTCAATCACTACCACCACCGTTTATAACTACTGAAGTAATATACAAATACGACAGATATACCAAAAACACAATTGGCTACATTACATTTTATAATCCATACTCAGGATTATCATACACATGTATATTCTAAAATTATTAATTTTTCTCCAACTCCCTTTTCTAGTAATCTCAAATCAAAACATAAACCCTTCTCCTCGTACAGGACCACAAGATTTACTAGTAACACATTACGATTGTGAAGAAAATGAACAAAAAACACTACATAAATATGCAATAAATCAAGTATCACAATGTGAAACAGAACCACAAGCTATAGAAACCACAGATGTAATAGCAACGCTCTATTCAAAAGCCCGAGCAACAACAGTTACAGGTTATAAATTCACAGCAACATTTTCCGAAAAGAAAGTACATTGTTCACAAGTCTCGAACGGAAACAAAAACCGACTTGACCATGAATCATTCTATCAAAGTAATATAGAACGTCTTTTACATCTCAATCCCGACGATTGTAAAAATGAATTACTAAGACTAAACATCACACAAAATAAAAACTCCCAAAGAAAATTAGTTAATTTTCAAGTTTTTTCAGACTCTGTACATCAATCACAACTTGAAAGACACCAAGGACATATAAAACTAGACGAAAAATACCCGTATAACGGCGCACACGGACGATTAACCTATGACCTACACGATAAACATTGGATACCACACATTGGTATAAATGACCCATCAAACTGCAAAGCAGACACAAAAAATAAAGGATACCAAGAAATAATGTTTTTCGATTGGAAAATACACCTCGAAAAAATACAACTAACACGAGATTTATCAGATAACACAATGATCTATCAAGGAATCCGATTACCTTGTAAAAATGATCAAGGTTATTGCGACCCTACAACGAGAACACAAGCAACAATTGTTTGGTTCCCCGAAGATACATGTACAACATTTCAAGTAGCAAAAATACACGCTCGTATGATAAAATTTCACGAAAAATATTTTATACAATCAATTCCATATGAACAAGTCCATCCATCACGAAAACTAAGTTCTAATTTTAGAAACATAGACAATATAGAAAACAAATTGACACGTTTTCAAATATATCAAGAAACAGAACTTGCATGTAAATACAGGAATCCACTTCACAGAACACAATACTCTGAAATATTAGTTGAATACGAAAAAGGATTCGACATGACCACTGGAAAAATAAAAATCGACCCATATGCCACAGGTCATCCTTTAAACGAAGGAACATCCTATATACCAGTTAATTTTCAAAAAAGCAACGGACAACCTGGTGGACATCTAAAACCTCAGGACACCAGAAGCACACGCTTACAAGAATTATCACTAATGAACACTACATATTTCGGTAATATCCACTATGATATTCATTTAGATATGAAACTAGATTATACAATTAGCCGAATTTTTCAAGAAATGTCACTCTCCGAATTAGAAACACTACACCAATTATGCGAATTAGAACGAACACAAATATTACAATCACTTGCACTAGCAGTATTAAAAATACCCTATGCAGGATACTTATTATCTGGAAATAGATCAAATTTTTTAGACTATGAAGGAAACATCTTATGGTTTTATACTTGTACTAAAAAAGTATCACCACTATACGTTTTTGAAGATAAACGATGTTATAAAAGAATCCCTATCTTTTATAAGAATAAAGTACATTTCGTGGATACACTTTCACGAAGAACCTATTTCTGGGATACCGCAGTCCCATGTGGATCAGAAAACAGCCACAATGTAGTACAACTAAACCCTGATGAAAATAAATATTATCTTCTCACACCATATCCCACATTAATGCAATCACTCAAAAAATTTTCACCAGAAAGCATTCGCGCTATTGCTCGAAACCCAAATATAGACTTACAATCAATAGGAATCTATTCAAAATCAGATATTCAACATCACATTAGAACACAACAATTCCAAGAATTATTAACACAAATGGACACTATACAAAGACAATCAATAGACCAAAATTTACGCAAACTTGCAGAAACCGCAGGATTTGCCGATATCTACACGCAAGACTATAGCGGATATTTTAAAGACATTAAAGATTATATATATCTAAACGGTGAAAAATACCGTCCCCAAGATATATCACCAATTAACATTTTTAGCTTTGTTACACTCAAAAATGAGATCCTCGATTTTCTAGGATGGCCCTACTACATCTTAGAAAAATTGACTATTTTATACGCAATGTTTAACTTTATTGGATTTCTTTTCTCACTTTTAAAAGGAATCTACAACACATGTGCTATACACACACAAGTAAACAGACAAGCAAGTGTAGCACGCATACTATTTGCAGGATTTTTTGGAATCTTTTCTACATCTATAAACAAAATTCTTTTAGACGCACAAATAAAAGAATATAACACAAAAATAACAACACGACAAAATACATACGACGAAGAACATAACAATGTAGACATAACGCCAACGGCACCACAATTACCAGCCCTACCAAATAACCATCCACTATCCCTAGTCCCACGAAATTTTCGAAACTTAGCCATCACACATAATCCAAATTTTCGACTCACCACATCACAAAGTCCCATTCAACATATAATGACACACCAGTCACAAGATGATAATACTTATGAACAAATTATTGAACAAACCCATACCACCGCTTTTCAGTCTCAAAATAATCATTTTTTTAGCCCACGATGAGCCGCCAACTTGGATCACTACACCGATCAAATTCCCACCCAACCATTCTTACCTCTCCAATCCCAATAATACCACTTTTTGCTTTTCCGCCACCCGACTTTCCATCTAGTAATGTAACATCAGGCATGAATTCCGACACTAATTCACACATCTCAGTTTTATATTCCATCTCACAACTCAATAACCCGAATATTGAAACCCCCGATGAATTCGCCGACTCAGAACCATCCCCATCCAATAATTTTCATAACTCTTCTAATTTTTCTCAACCCCCTTTTCAACCCATATTATCCAATAACCCTGACCCAATTACTCCCACACCCTCTTATGCTTCCCAAGTTACCCCAACCTATTCCTCATACCATTCTGACCAATCATCTCATTCTCCAGACACCCCCCGAATCTCCCCAGAGCTAGATAATTTTATTACCCTCCAACAACAACCCTACCACCTTAATACCCCAACCATAAACCAAATCTCCTCCACTATAAATTCATCCAACCCCCCTACCCCTACACCCTCTTCAAATTATACTGAATCATTAGCACCATCATCCACATCAACAGAATCTTCACTCAACACTAATAGAGCTTACCGCACTTTTAAAAGAAAGTTCCCCAACCATCCTTTCCCAGCAAAACCAGGAACAGCCCGTGAATACATCAACCACCCCAAGCATACTAACACAAAAGAATTTTTAGCCATCACCTTACCCTCATTCCCACAATACACCTTAAACACCCCCCACGACACTAACGAAACACGCAACTTCGTAGATGAATACGTTTTAATGCCCACTCTCTCTTGGACCTCATATTATCATTTCACTAACCCTCTTTGCTTACCTTTATCTAACACTCACATCGATATAGAGCGAAATACGGACATGCTATATCGACTCACTACACCACTAACACCTAGACAATTTACTTACGTTGGATATAAAAAATCACTAAAAACACACACTGCACCTAGAGCTAACGAATATACACTCGAATACTATGATCACAACATCATCAGAGCTAACCAAGATCAATTCTTAGACGACGATCGCTTCGCTAATCCACAAATTACCGAGAAATTTTTCATCAAGACACCATATATATTCACACTAAACATCTTCGACCGAAAGTTTGATCACATTATTTCAGAAGCACTAACAGACACACAAGCATACGAAAGTTTTAAAGAACGCTTCCAAATATTTTCACTAACCTTTCATTTCCTTGCACCACACGAAAGAGATTTACACTGCTCACACGATATTATGTTGCGCACTAAACAAACCCACACATATAGTTATTATCGCTTCATCCAAAATCACTTTGACCTACACACACCCTCTAGACAACCACACCATCGTTTTCAATTCATTAATTCCAAATACACTTCACCATTTTTCCTAAATTTCACATATTGCATTAAAGACACTAACCTCCATGGTATTCTTCGTAATTATGACCCCATAACCCAAATGTACATCTTCTGTCCCATTACCAAGACCTTCAACGCCGAAGAATCCCGACCCTTCCTTATCCCGCACGAGTTTGTACAACCCATAGAAATCCCAATTTTAGAATTCATCCACAACACTAAATTCAATCACAAATTATATAACTTAATCCAAAACACACCTTATGAGTTTGCAGTTGGCACTGAAGAACTAACCACTATCAAGGCACTTCAATTGCTTTGGCCACTGCTTCAAACTAAAAATATCATCCGCATCTTAGCTAAACTACTAACAACTTCAGAACTAATTCACGACATCTTCCCCCACGGTTTTTTCCCCGACGACTAACAGGTAAGTATGAATTAAATGAATATTACTAACTAATTAAATATTAAAAAACTCACCATACTTTATTCATGTTTTCTTTAGATTTTTAGCCTTCATCCGACGATCACCTACAAAAACCACAAAAAACAAATAAATATTGCAAATTTCATCAAACAGATTTCAAAAATTCTATTAATCTCTTACACTTATAAATTTATAAATTTAATACCAATGCAGTAAATTCATTTCTAAAATTTTCCCCCACAAGCAGTAAATCTAATTATGATGAAAATTTGTATCTTAATATTCCCCCATGACTAGCAGTAAATTTCTAAATTCTATGTAGTAAATTAAATAAATGCAAATGCAGTACTAACCTTTTGATATTTTCATTCATTCGCACAGAAATTCTATCCACACTCGCACAGCTCACCCACGAAGAATTGTTTAAAATAATGAATTTCAGTTTCAAGTTTTCACACTCAACAACTCTAACATATAATAACATGTTTCAAACTTTCCTTTAACCCGGTTGGAAAGGAATCATATACTAAACAAAACTAACCAACGCAGCTTACTAAATACCACAAATCATAGAATAACAGCATGACTTAGAAAAGGAAACCAACGGTACCCAAACCGGATTAACCCAGTTTAAAACTGGATAATTTATTCTTTTGAAGACTATTACAAAGTCTTAGAAAGAAATAATAAAACACAAAAAAGTCGAAAGACAAACCCATACCACAAACAATTTGCTTTTTGGAAAAAGTACATAACCAACAAGACATAAGTAAGACCACAACAAACCCAACATAAAACGTTGTCACATAACAGGACCCCTCACAAAAACCGCATGAAATCATACTCCCACTCCTGGCCTAACCCACCAGGAAGGACGTCCTGAGCATGCTCTATAGCCGGCCTAACCCACCGCGCTACATCCACGCTTTGTGACCACACCACTATTTTTAATAAGAGCTACTCAAGTGTGAGTAACTCTTCAAAATAACCGAACTAAAACAAAAAGCTTTTGTGAAAACAACTAACTAAAATCATTATTAAAAAATATTAAACTAATAAAAGTTTTATAAAATGTAAAATCACATGATGCAATATATAGATCAGAATACAACACCAAGGACGAACATCAAAAGACAAGACGACCCCACTACACTCGAGAGAGAATGACCAACTACAATCGATATGCCGCTCACAATCACAACTCAAAGGATTTAGAGTACGACTTGACCTCGCAGAAAAGGACTTCATTGAACTAGACCAATGACCACCTCGATGTTCAAGTATACGTACAGATCCGAGTAACCAGGCATCCCCTCCACGCACAATCTCCACGCCATTCCCAAACTAGATCATACACAAAAGAAGTTCTCCACGCAGAACAGAAAAACCTGACATAGCAAACCATTCTGAAATCAGATTTGAGTTTGTTGCAAAGACGTAGTCGTTGTCACTAAAAGACACAACGTCTTATGTCTCTAACTCCAGCTTCCTGGAACTTCCCTAACAAAAGAGGAAACGGAAGAAAATTATGATGTTCGCCAAAAACAAACGTCCTTCATCCATCCTTCAAATTGCAGAAGAACTATTCTAAAAAACTCTGTAAAACCCGGATGGGTGGAACCTGATCTAAACTATATTTTATGATTGGATAAATTAAATGTTTTACCAATGTAAAGTATTTAATATTAACCAATCATGATCCATCTAACTAACAACCCACTTATTTGTAAGTGCTGAAGTTACTTGTAATTTCAGCACCAGAGAGATTTGAATTTAACTTAGAAATTAGTTGGACTCTCCCGAACACTTCAGCAGCCGCAATAAACCAGTATACCCTAGATCTATTGAGCCTAGCAGAGACTAGTTAAACAACCTGAGACTAGATAGTATAAGAGTAAGATTAGGATCGGTATTAGACTAAGAAGTTGCACGAATCTATCCGGCCGAAAATAAGATAGCGTGACGAGCAGACGGTGTACCCTATCCGAAATTACTCTATGAGTTACACTTCGGTCCTAACTCATTGTACTTTACATAGCGTGTGAGGTGATGAATTTCAAAAAACTCAAAACTTTTTTGAAATTTCATCAATCATTTTGATTTAAGCAACTCTCTTTAAAAATTTTACTACCGAATAACTATATCTTTCGTTTAAACTGGATTTGTTAAATTGTAATTTTTCTAATATAAATGAGACTGAACCTGTTTTAATACGTCTAATCCCGCAATAAAGTTAGAAGTTTTATTTGATTTAAGAAAGAAAAAGGAAATAGCGTGATTCGCATTAATGACCCGCCGAGAATTTATTAAATTAGCTAGACAACCTAATTTTCAAGCAAGACAACTAAATGGAAAAAGTTTCCTTCCATCTGTACTGCAAGCATCATTTTAAGTTCTGGAAACCATCCGAGAGAAATACGTTGTTACTGTGACCCTAGGCTCTCAATCTTATGGTAATATATGTTTTAGCGAGGCAAACAGTCCTTCCTAGTGCTTGTGTTTGTTACCCTCGTAAGCGTTCTGATCTGGAACTGCAGCGACTCGTATAATGTAACCTACAATAACGTCCAGTTGACCTTGAATCGAATGCAATCATCAACCACATGTGCAAACAAGAAGACAAACGTCGCTTTAGTCAAAGTTCACAAGGTATGTTCCTTATACCCCCCACCCCGCCAAACAATTCTTCTTGTCAATTTTTAATTGTTTTTTTTTGCTGTATGGATTCTTAAAATGTATAAAAGTCTTTATTAGACCATACTAGAGTGGAGAAACTATAGTTTTGGTTGGAAAACTCTCAAAATGTACAAAGTTAGAAAAAAAGTTGAATTAATTTTTTTTGGAAAGTTTTGGCTGTGCTGCAATTTCAAAAACGGAATTTCAGTAAGTGTAATTCGAGCCATTTTTTTCAAATAATGTTTTCCACTTTGTAATCTTAGTGCGTGAGTGACCTTATGGCCAAGATGTTGATGCGGTTTGCGGAGAAAAATCACCTGGAAATGCCCTTGAACAATACAGTTACCTACATCAGGTAAGATTCTGTTTCGATACCAGTATGGTAGTTGGGTTCCTAAAACATAGATGAATCCCACAAGAAAAAAATATGGCTCATATCTACGGCAATAATATGTGCAATTGTGTCTTGCGTTTTTGAGGTTTTAATGAAAATGGTGGGACCCATTTTCTAGACTTGCTTTTTCGAGGGACTCAACTATCATACTTGTATCACTGTTTGCAATGTTTGGAAATCTACTGATATCAGAAGCAGAGCTAGGGAGGGGGCGCACCCTCAGGGATCAGACACATCTCACAACTCAAAAAGTCTCACTTTTATACTTTACTTTACTTCACTCATTTTTGGCCAATACTTCATTTTTTTTTCTAAAAAAGCCTTCAGCGCAACTGTATGTAAATTTTTTGAGGAAGCACGACAAAAAAGCAAAAATTTGGTTAAGTTTTCCAAAATATTTACCCAATTTAAATTATCACTTGCTGGAGATAGAATCTGATCATAACATATTAAAACGGGTTCCGTTACTTCATTTGTTTTCACTTCTTATGTTTCAGCTATCCCTCAGATGCTTTCAGATCAGTATTCAATTCATCCGTTGAGCCTAATACGTATCAGGTAAATATTTATCAAGATATTCAGCAACTTTAAACGTTTGTTTATTTTTGCTTAAACAAAGATAAAAATTATGATTAAACAATCAACGTTGTTTAAAAATGTAGCACTGCGGTTGCAGCAACCTTAAGCGGAAACATAGTTTATTACTGCATTTGCAGTCCAGTGTATTATTGGTGCTTTGTAATTATGTTATTGATTATTGTTACTTATGTATAGTCAAGGTCAGTGTTGCTGTTTTCAGAAGATTACTTTTTGGTCTTTTCAGTTCGCCATAAGAAGATATGGAAATCAGCTATTTGATCTTAGCTACTGTTAAAAGCGAGAAAACAAACAAAATTTTAACTTTTGAATTCAAACAGTTGATAACTATTGTTTTGCCTCTAAACAAACGAGTAGCTGCTCTGGGTTGCCACATGGCGCACCAGCAGGATTTTTGTCACAAGACAGTAGGACTGACATGGGAATCCCTGTGTTCTGGACCACAGGTAATTCAGACCCACCGTGGAATTTCAAGATATGGCCTGATCAATTCTTCATGGCAGTAATAGTAAAGGGGAATGTAAATTCAGAGATCATATTGAAAGATCCAAAACCAGTCATAGAGGAACCAGAACCGAGGCCAAAAACACCCCGAATGGGCGAAGATGCTGTTGCGACAGTAGCTCGCGAACCTCGAGATAGATCAGCAAATTACCGTGTAGCATCTGAAAATGCAGAAAGAAGAGAGACATGACCAAAAATAGGTCACAACATCTATTATAATGAATTACAAAAACGCCCGGTATCGAGATTGCTTCTCTCCCTAGGAACATGAAGAAAGAAACGATTTATACAGAGAAACTCTGACGCAGAAATTTCGAAACTGGAATACAAAGAAATGGTAATACTAGCCAAAGCTCTGTTCGAAAAATATCGAGTTTTACTTACGAACGATACAAATTATTCAACAGAGCGTAGGAGACGGGAGAAACTTTGGAGGCGTTCCATGCAGCTTTGACAGCTCAGGCAGCGAAATCAGAGTTAGGTGCGCTGGAAAATGAATTGGTGGAAGACTTATTTCTTATCTATCTCCCAATGAAGAGTCCACACTCCAAGATACCCTTAAGTTTGAAGTCTTAAAACGGGCATTAAAATGTGAGTAAAGTAAGCAAACAACCCAGGCATTTCAAAAATCGAATACCAATGTTGCATCAGCAATATCACGATCTGGATCACAAATCAAAATCAAACCGGAACCAATACTAGCAGAGGACAGGCAGGTGAAAGATACAACCGAGACCAATTTAGAAAAAAGCAACCAGAGAGGAGAGCAATGGCAAAGAACAACACAGAAAGGAAACCATGTGGAAAACCGTTTTTAGAGGGACAATTAAAAAAATTGCCCAGCAATGAAAAAAGTGTAAAAATTGTAACAAAGCAAACCAAACCACTTCGCTCGGTTGTGGAGATTTCAACAAGAGAATGAGATCACTGAAGCGACAGAGAGCTCTGAGGAAGAGTGCAGTTTGATACAAATTTTCGATTCATGTGAGGCTGGAAAATAAGGAAAAGTGGATTAGAATAAGCATTCTATTGTAATACTAAGGGCTTTAGAGGCGGACATACCTTCTGCATGATGGGAAGAACAGGAGGCCGCATTCTTAAAAACTGAGCGACGTGCACGATCCATTTTGGAGCTCGATCTTCAGAATAGAGTGAGGATAAGTACTACACCATACCAGCCACAAAACAAAAGTCCAGGTTTGACGTGCTACTGTGCGAGCAGTCGGAAAGTTGGAAAAACAAATTTTATTCAAAAAAACAAGACCTTTCTGACCGTCCAGGACGATCTGTAAATCACGTGGTTAACACTAAATTCAAGTATCTATTGTGCCCAATTCAGGAAACGGGCAGAAAAAAAACCGATACATATCCAAAGCAAAGTTGAAAAAAATTAACAAAATTTTTGGCAGAAGGCCATATTCAGCGACTAGATAAATGCACAAGTGATTGTTTTATCGCCCCATCGTAATTACAGTAAAACAATCTGACCTCTTTAAACTGGAACTAGATGCAAGGAGCAATAAACAGAAAGTTATTCAAAAATAAGTATCAGATGCCAAATATGGATGAATTACTAAATAGGGTCAGTTTACGGTACTTGACTTAAAATACGCTTACAGTCAACTGAAAATGACCGCAGAAGTTGCCAAACAAAGTTATTTTAAGATAGTGGGAGGTCAAGCGATCGGTACTTATAGACTTCTATCCGGATTCTCTGGTCTGGCTGATATGCCAGCAGAATTTCAAAATGCAATGGATTACATCATTAACAACGCAAAAATTACATTTTGGTTTTTGGATGATATATCATTAGTAACCAAAAGAGCGGGAATCGGAACACGAAAAGCTGGTCACAGAGGTATTAGAAAAACTGAATCAAGAGAATTTATCTCTCAAATTGTCTAAGTGCGATTTCTTTAAAAATGAAGTAAGTTGACTGGGACAAAAATTGTCAGAAAACGGAGTTACGCCAAAAATCACAAAAAACGGAAACCATACTGAAATTAGGGCATCCAAAATGGTTGAAACAGCTTAGGTTATATTTGGGAAGTATAAAACATCTCTCTAAAATTAAAGCAAACGCAGCAAATCTGACGGACAAACTCCGACCACTGTTACAAGAAGAAAATGAGAGAATATTGAAAAATTTAAAAGTGCTCGTAGAAAAAAATTGAAGGGGGGAAAACACTCGGAAAAATTTGAGGAAATCGAAAAAGCAGTAGCTAATATTACAAATTTGAATTATTACGATTTGTCTAAAGAAACACGGATGAAAAGTGACGCCAGTCATAGCGGACTGGGTGCGGCTCTGAAGCAAAAAACGGAGGAGGTGGATTGGATTCCAATCTTAATTGCTTCACGCTATTTAAAAAGTCAAGAGGAAAATACTCCAGAAGTGAACTGGAGCTGCTGGCAGTCGTTTGGTCGGTTGATCGAATTAAACATTACTTCTTAGGGAAAATGATTGCAATAGTAATCGATCATAAAGCATTGACATTGGCCTTAGAAGGCAATTGTTCAAAAAAACTTATCAACCGAAACTAACACGTTGGCTAGATAGGTTATCAACATATCAAGTCAAAAGAATATCTATTCCTGGAAAAGACATGGGAATTGTTGATTGTTTACCGAGACAACCGAACAGTGATCCGTGGCCGACGTCAATGTTAGATGAAAAATTGAATGTTTTCACAAAGCGCTCGACTGCTTATACAGTAGGCTTAGTGATACAGCATCGCTCAACCGGAGCAAAAAATTTCTAGACTATTCTATGCATCAAAAGAAATCAGAAATTTTGAGGTCCAGGCACGGTTGCAATAGCAACCAAAACGGTCAAGAAACGAGCAAAGCTCGACCATAACGAGAATTTTCCCAACTCACAACTCTCAAAATTTCATAATACATTGTCACAAAACAGTTTAGGCAATTTCTCTAACACAATTTAATCAATTTTTTATATCAGTGGAAAAAACACCTCAGTCGGAACAAGATGGAGAGTCAAAAAGCGAAAAAAAAATGGTCAGGATCGAAGATGAAAGGAGAACCGTTGATAGAGAAAGAATTACGGAGGAATAAGCGACAGAAACGACGTTTCATCAGACATGCAAGATAAGGAGCAGAGCTCTGGACAGATCGGCATCTGAAAGTTGGGAAGAGGATATTGCCATTGCACGAGCAGTAACGTGGGACAAAGACGAAAAGAGGCGGTTAAATTGCTATCATTTCAGGACTTGGTTAACCGAGACATGAGAGAATACCCAGGAAATATCCTAGAATCAGAAACGGCGACACAAATGATCACTGGCAGCCTTAAAACTAGTTGCGATCACAGTAAACCAACAACGAAGGCAATCATTAAGGTGGACTTAACAGCAAAAGACAATGATTATAGCCCGGAGGTGAGTCTTGCCCGACCGCCAACGCGAGTCAAGCATAATTCTAAGAGGGAGGATTGACAAAACGAATAGCTAGGTGACGTGGGAATCTTCAGCCTGTCAAAACTGTTTGACAAGAAATAGTTAGCGGAGCTCATATCCGAAGACGTATGGATGGATTGCTTAAGATGGGTCATAGAGCGAAACGACCGGGCAGGATTCGAACTAATGGTTCCATGAACGAACCCGCTCTGAAACCAGCTGTCAGTCCTTGACGACTGCGTATTAGTAGATAATAGACTAGCAGTTGCAGGACAACTCAGAACTGCCGTAATGAAGAGAATCCATCGAGCCGTCCGGGACAAGAGGCAATGCTCAATGTTTCAAACTACTTGTGGTGGCCAAAAATTGCATAAGGACATCATCAATCGGGCCGAGGAGTGCAGGAAATGTATTAGATACGGTAAGGATGCAAAATATATAATCCCGAAAAACGCTTCAAAACCTCTTCTACTTCCCTCGCAGCCGGGTCACGAAAAATGTTCTGTTGGATTCTGCAGGCCCGTTATACGATCACAAAGATCTTGCATCGACAATCATGGTATACAGGAGTCAAAAAACAGGACTAGTTTTCGGTGTTTAAAGAGAAGGCAATGAAAAAATTTTGTCCAGATAATAACATTGAGCAAAAATTTTGCCCGGTGGGTGACCATCGCGGTTGCGGGTTGGTCGAAAGAACATTTCAGACAATAAAAAGAAGACTCGGGGTTATGTTGATCGAAGAAAACGTGAAGTTGATCAAATTCTGTCTCAGTACAATAAGTTGGGATATGCGGTGGACTAAGCGAAACACAATTCAACAGACGCCATTTGAGGCACACTGCAGGCTGCCAAAAACCGAATTTAAAATCATGAGAGATAAGCTCTTACTAAATTCTCTACGTTTAGATAAACAAGATTTGGAGAGGTCGGCTCTGACCGCGGGTCAACTGAAGAAACGAATTGACCAATCCTGGGCTTCGCTGAAAATAGTAAGCAAGGGAAAAATTAGTAGAGAAGTATGCCCGTTGTAAAAGAATGCAAAAGACAATGATTATAGCCCGGAGGTGAGTCTTGCCCGACCGCCAACGCGAGTCAAGCATAATTCTAAGAGGGAGGATTGACAAAACGAATAGCTAGGTGACGTGGGAATCTTCAGCCTGTCAAAACTGTTTGACAAGAAATAGTTAGCGGAGCTCATATCCGAAGACGTATGGATGGATTGCTTAAGATGGGTCATAGAGCGAAACGACCGGGCAGGATTCGAACTAATGGTTCCATGAACGAACCCGCTCTGAAATCAGCTGTCAGTCCTTGACGACTGCGTATTAGTAGATAATAGACTAGCAGTTGCAGGACAACTCAGAACTGCCGTAATGAAGAGAATCCATCGAGCCGTCCGGGACAAGAGGCAATGCTCAATGTTTCAAACTACTTGTGGTGGCCAAAAATTGCATAAGGACATCATCAATCGGGCCGAGGTGTGCAGGAAATGTATTAGATACGGTAAGGATGCAAAATATATAATCCCGAAAAACGCTTCAAAACCTCTTCTACTTCCCTCGCAGCCGGGTCACGAAAAATGTTCTGTTGGATTCTGCAGGCCCGTTATACGATCACAAAGATGTTGCATCGACAATCATGGTATACAGGAGTCAAAAAACAGGACCAGTTTTCGGTGTTTAAAGAGAAGGCAATGAAAAAATTTTGTCTAGATAATAACATTGAGCAAAAATTTTGCCCGGTGGGTGACCATCGCGGTTGCGGGTTGGTCGAAAGAACATTTCAGACAATAAAAAGAAGACTCGGGGTTATGTTGATCGAAGAAAACGTGAAGTTGATCAAATTCTGTCTCAGTACAATAAGTTGGGATATGCGGTGGACTAAGCGAAACACAATTCAACAGACGCCATTTGAGGCACACTGCAGGCTGCCAAAAACCGAATTTAAAATCATGAGAGATAAGCTCTTACTAAATTCTCTACGTTTAGATAAACAAGATTTGGAGAGGTCGGCTCTGACCGCGGGTCAACTGAAGAAACGAATTGACCAATCCTGGGCTTCGCTGAAAATAGTAAGCAAGGGAAAAATTAGTAGAGAAGTATGCCCGTTGTAAAAGAATGCAAAAGACAATGGGTATAGCCCGGAGGTGAGTCTTGCCCGACCGCCAACGCGAGTCAAGCATAATTCTAAGAGGGAGGATTGACAAAACGAATAGCTAGGTGACGTGGGAATCTTCAGCCTGTCAAAACTGTTTGACAAGAAATAGTTAGCGGAGCTCATATCCGAAGACGTATGGATGGATTGCTTAAGATGGGTCATAGAGCGAAACGACCGGGCAGGATTCGAACTAATGGTTCCATGAACGAACCCGCTCTGAAATCAGCTGTCAGTCCTTGACGACTACGTATTAGTAGATAATAGACTAGCAGTTGCAGGACAACTCAGAACTGCCGTAATGAAGAGAATCCATCGAGCCGTCCGGGACAAGAGGCAATGCTCAATGTTTCAAACTACTTGTGGTGGCCAAAAACTGCATAAGGACATCATCAATCGGGCCGAGGAGTGCAGGAAATGTATTAGATACGGTAAGGATGCAAAATATATAATCCCGAAAAAGGCTTCAAAACCTCTTCTACTTCCCTCGCAGCCGGGTCACGAAAAATGTTCTGTTGGATTCTGCAGGCCCGTTATACGATCACAAAGATCTTGCATCGACAATCATGGTATACAGGAGTCAAAAAACAGGACCAGTTTTCGGTGTTTAAAGAGAAGGCAATGAAAAAATTTTGTCTAGATAATAACATTGAGCAAAAATTTTGCCCGGTGGGTGACCATCGCGGTTGCGGGTTGGTCGAAAGAACATTTCAGACAATAAAAAGAAGACTCGGGGTTATGTTGATCGAAGAAAACGTGAAGTTGATCAAATTCTGTCTCAGTACAATAAGTTGGGATATGCGGTGGACTAAGCGAAACACAATTCAACAGACGCCATTTGAGGCACACTGCAGGCTGCCAAAAACCGAATTTAAAATCATGAGAGATAAGCTCTTACTAAATTCTCTACGTTTAGATTAACAAGATTTGGAGAGGTCGGCTCTGACCGCGGGTCAACTGAAGAAACGAATTGACCAATCCTGGGCTTCGCTGAAAATAGTAAGCAAGGGAAAAATTAGTAGAGAAGTATGCCCGTTGTAAAAGAATGCAAAAGACAATGGTTATAGCCCGGAGGTGAGTCTTGCCCGACCGCCAACGCGAGTCAAGCATAATTCTAAGAGGGAGGATTGACAAAACGAATAGCTAGGTGACGTGGGAATCTTCAGCCTGTCAAAACTGTTTGACAAGAAATAGTTAGCGGAGCTCATATCCGAAGACGTATGGATGGATTGCTTAAGATGGGTCATAGAGCGAAACGACCGGGCAGGACTCGAACTAATGGTTCCATGAACGAACCCGCTCTGAAATCAGCTGTCAGTCCTTGACGACTACGTATTAGTAGATAATAGACTAGCAGTTGCAGGACAACTCAGAACTGCCGTAATGAAGAGAATCCATCGAGCCGTCCGGGACAAGAGGCAATGCTCAATGTTTCAAACTACTTGTGGTGGCCAAAAATTGCATAAGGACATCATCAATCGGGCCGAGGAGTGCAGGAAATGTATTAGATACGGTAAGGATGCAAAATATATAATCCCGAAAAAGGCTTCAAAACCTCTTCTACTTCCCTCGCAGCCGGGTCACGAAAAATGTTCTGTTGGATTCTGCAGGCCCGTTATACGATCACAAAGATCTTGCATCGACAATCATGGTATACAGGAGTCAAAAAACAGGACCAGTTTTCGGTGTTTAAAGAGAAGGCAATGAAAAAATTTTGTCTAGATAATAACATTGAGCAAAAATTTTGCCCGGTGGGTGACCATCGCGGTTGCGGGTTGGTCGAAAGAACATTTCAGACAATAAAAAGAAGACTCGGGGTTATGTTGATCGAAGAAAACGTGAAGTTGATCAAATTCTGTCTCAGTACAATAAGTTGGGATATGCGGTGGACTAAGCGAAACACAATTCAACAGACGCCATTTGAGGCACACTGCAGGCTGCCAAAAACCGAATTTAAAATCATGAGAGATAAGCTCTTACTAAATTCTCTACGTTTAGATAAACAAGATTTGGAGAGGTCGGCTCTGACCGCGGGTCAACTGAAGAAACGAATTGACCAATCCTGGGCTTCGCTGAAAATAGTAAGCAAGGGAAAAATTAGTAGAGAAGTATGCCCGTTGTAAAAGAATGCAAAAGACAATGATTATAGCCCGGAGGTGAGTCTTGCCCGACCACCAACGCGAGTCAAGCATAATTCTAAGAGGGAGGATTGACAAAACGAATAGCTAGGTGACGTGGGAATCTTCAGCCTGTCAAAACTGTTTGACAAGAAATAGTTAGCGGAGCTCATATCCGAAGACGCATGGATGGATTGCTTAAGATGGGTCATAGAGCGAAACGACCGGGCAGGATTCGAACTAATGGTTCCATGAACGAACCCGCTCTGAAATCAGCTGTCAGTCCTTGACGACTGCGTATTAGTAGATAATAGACTAGCAGTTGCAGGACAACTCAGAACTGCCGAATTGAAGAGAATCCATCGAGCCGTCCGGGACAAGAGGCAATGCTCAATGTTTCAAACTACTTGTGGTGGCCAAAAAATGCATAAGGACATCATCAATCGGGCCGAGGAGTGCAGGAAATGTATTAGATACGGTAAGGATGCAAAATATATAATCCCGAAAAACGCTTCAAAACCTCTTCTACTTCCCTCGCAGCCGGGTCACGAAAAATGTTCTGTTGGATTCTGCAGGCCCGTTATACGATCACAAAGATCTTGCATCGACAATCATGGTATACAGGAGTCAAAAAACAGGACCAGTTTTCGGTGTTTAAAGAGAAGGCAATGAAAAAATTTTGTCTAGATAATAACATTGAGCAAAAATTTTGCCCGGTGGGTGACCATCGCGGTTGCGGGTTGGTCGAAAGAACATTTCAGACAATAAAAAGAAGACTCAGGGTTATGTTGATCGAAGAAAACGTGAAGTTGATCAAATTCTGTCTCAGTACAATAAGTTGGGATATGCGGTGGACTAAGCGAAACACAATTCAACAGACGCCATTTGAGGCACACTGCGGCAGGCTGCCAAAAACCGAATTTAAAATCATGAGAGATAAGCTCTTACTAAATTCTCTACGTTTAGATAAACAAGATTTGGAGAGGTCGGCTCTGACCGCGGGTCAACTGAAGAAACGAATTGACCAATCCTGGGCTTCGCTGAAAATAGTAAGCAAGGGAAAAATTAGTAGAGAAGTATGCCCGTTGTAAAAGCAGCAAACCAGATCAGTACGAGACAAAGACAGGGCGTGGACCCTCAAGGCGTTGCTGCAAGCCAATGCAAAATGGAAAATCGAGAGGCGAGAGTTGACCGGAAATGATCTTCAGCAGTTAGTTGACGACACGACTACGGTTGACCCAGAACTCTGGAAGGAATTGTTTCTCTCATGGGAACGTGGCTTCGTCGAAGATAAACCTACGGCACAATGAAAAAAACATACCAACGAACCTATTACGTAGAGAAGATAATCGCACGAGCGGAGCAGCACTAACAAATCCAGTAAAAGGGGACAGTGGCAGAAAGAGTGATTTAATGAAATCAACAATCTCGCTCAAAAGACTACTGAACACTGGATTGAATTGAATTAAGAAAGGTAAAGTTAAAAGCCCTTTATAGGAGCCCGGAAGAAAGCATAAGAGACAAGAAACAGAGCCATTACTGGAGAGTAAGTCGGAGGAAGAAACTCCAACTCAGTCTGAAGAGCAGGCATTTGAGCTCCTCTTGACCAGCGACATAGTGGTGACATTAAAAGACACCCCAGTAGGCGGTGGTTTAAACTTAGAGTTCAGAAAAGCCCAACCGAATCATGGCGGCACAGCGTCGGTGGGACCGAGTGCTAGAAGGATGTCATAATGAAGCAAAAAGTGAAGAAACAATCGGCACAGGAGAAGAAAAAAGTGGGGGCTGCAGCAACAGTAGAAAATCCAGTCTTGATAAGAACAGCGGAGACCACGGAGACACACGTTGTTAGGCAGCCGAGCAGTTCGGGTTCGCCGAGGAAGAACAATCCGAAAAAAACGAGGATTTACAGAGATAGCTGATGAAACACGATTTTCAACACGGTTCGGACATGACCTCAGAAGAATGGGACAAATTAGCAGACCAAGTCCTAATGAGAGGAAGTCAGAAGACAGCTGAGGAAAAATTGAATGCAAAAGAGCATATGTAGGAGGAACATACAACGGGGGGAATCAACTCCCCACAGGATTCTCAGTTGAATCATGTGTAGATTACCCGACTTGACCCAAGGTCCTCCACAGCAAATGATCCAACAGAAACCAGGGTTCGAAAATTTTAGGCAACCCGATAAAAACATTCGGTTAAGGAAATAAGCACTGATCTCTTTGCGGATTTCAATCAACTAGCTCTGGAGGCCTACCGACAAAAGTTGATGAATTTTAAAACAGAAACAGACAAACCAATGGAAACGAGACTAGGACTCCTGGAGAGGCATCTGTTTCGGCGGAAGTTTGGATACGCCGCGCTCAATATATCAAGATCATGGGTTGCAAATTGGAAAGTGCCACTAAATTTGCAACGATAGAACTGAAACTCATTCATGCACCGATTTAAAAAGTGAGTAGAAAAAATCACTTATGCTAGTTCATTCTTGAAATTTTATAATTAGATGAGGAAGTTTTTTTGAGTCTCGGGGGAATGTAGTACTGCGGTTGCAGCAACCTTGAGCTGAAACAAAGTTTAATAATGCAGTTGCAGTCCAGTGTATTATTGGCGCTATGTAATTATGTTATTGATTATTGTTATTTATGTATAGTTAAGGTCAGTGGTGCTGTTTTCAGAATATTACTTTTTGTTCGTTTCAGTTCGCCATACGAAGGTATGGAATTAAGCTGTTTGATCTTAGCTTTTGTAAAAAGCGAACAGACAAACGAAAGATTAACTTTTGAATTCAAACAGTTGAATATCAATGTTTTACCTCTAATAAACGAGTAGCGTCTCTGGGTTACCACAAAATTTTAGTTAATTGTTATGAGTTTAGATGAAATTCAAATTATTGCTTCCATCGACGTCACTTAACGTCCACTAAATTGCCATATTGGCTTTATGTACTAGTGTGTAGAAGCAATTAAATAGGTTTACAATTCACGGCAACCTCAAAATAACTCAAAACTAAACAAAATTACTTCAGGTAACACCATTCTGTCAAAAACGATGTGATCTACCTAACAATCTCCCGCCTTATTCTAGCTGCTAAAAAAAATCTCCACCCCTGTAAATAAAAACAATAAATTCGCACTAGAGCGTTGTATGTAAATTCAAATTTCACTGCATTCTGATTGGTCGAAAACTCGTTGCAAGTAATCTACTTAACAATTTCCACCTTTCTTGAAAGATATTGGGGGGGGGGGTAGATTATTAGTTAGATCCGAACGATGCAACTAATTGAATTCCGAAACACATAAAAAAAGGTTTCTAAATTTTCAATAATTTTTTATTCTTCAATGGCCATTTTGGTATTTGAAAAAATTTGAAAAACTGTCTTTTTTTGGTTGTTCATTGTTTATTTCGATCAATAAAACGAATTAGAGAAAAGTTAGCTGAGATATACACATTTTTGAGTTTTTAGCTACTTGTATCAGTATTTTCACAGCCCCTCCGTTTTTTCCAACTTTTAGTCTGTTTTTTCCTTTTTCTCTCCGGTCAATGCTATTTTTTCAAAGCTATATGTAATGATGATTGCGTATTTTTTTTGTTGCCTGATTTTAGCTACAGTTGCTAATTGATCTCAATCTGTTCAAAGTAGCACACCAGCCTATTAGCAGTTATGTCATTTAGGGTGTCCTACTCTTTAATCCTAAATTATTAAGACCATTTTTACACCGCCTATTTTATAACCCCGTAACAAGATAACAATTTTTTTAACCCCCCTTCAAAACCGGTATTTTGTTTCAAATTAGGTCATTTTTATAAGTATTCCAATTAGGTGAACTAATTGAGGCCTGAAAAGCCAGTCTTAATCCATTTGATGCCTCTAGTATTTCAAAAACAATTGCTTTTGATTAATTAGAGAAACAATCTCTCATTCACGCGTTTAAAACAGAGATTTTGCTAATTGAAAGCAACTCGAGAATTTTAAGAAATTTACACAAAAATCGTACTGCCTTACACTTGAACGAATGTTTTACCATTCTATGAACTAAAATGTTTGAAGGGACCTTCCATCTCACTTTTTACGCCAAAAACAAACAAATGCTAGTAATACCAGAACACGAATGTTATCTTAAACGTAAGAACAAAAACACTACTAACTGGAACTGCTCAAAACACCAGACTCATAAATGCCGAGCAACAGCAACTACGGAGGGCGAAAATTTTAATCAAATGAGGGTGAGCATTATCAGGACATACCTAAGGGAAAAACTGATGCTCGACTAGTTTTTGAAAAAATCAAGGACCTGAGCGAAAGTAATACTCCAACTGTCGCAGTCGCCACAGCAATTCAGCCATAAGAGACGACCTCGCCACTGAATTGGCCCTACCAAAAAAGGAAAATTTTATTCGAACTGCACTACGCATGCGCAAGCAACGAGAACAGGTCTTACCAGTCTCCCCAGCTACAGGAAATTTCGAAATACCCAAGCTATTCAAGAGCTTTGTAAGATTTGACAGTGGACAGTATGATCACAAAAAGATTCATTCTTTCGGCGACCGAGAAATGCTAAGTGTGCTCTAAAATTCAATTTTTTTGGTTGGCTTACGGAACGTTTAAAGTTACTACTGACATGTTTTATCAACTCTACTTTATATATGTTAGCGCCCGCTTGTATTTATGCCTTCTTACCAAATAAAACGGAAAAAAACATACTATCATTTCTTAGAAGCCATAAAAAACTTAACCCCTGACAGTAAACATGAAAAAATTTTGCTGGATTTCGAGCAACAAGTTCCCAGAAGTCCAAGCTATCTGCATGTTTTTTATCTTTCTAAAACTATATGAATGCAACAATTTTTCCAATTAAAGCTTAGATGTTTACCGACGCTATGGTTCCGAATTCTTTTCAAGTAATTTTCGCTTTGATTCTAACAATTGGCATTAAAAAGGGGTTAATTTTTAGTGGGGTTGTCTAATTCTGGGTTTATATGAGAGGGGGTTAAGAAAACGGGGGTTAAAAAAGGCGGGGTGATAAGCTTGAGAACCGTCAATCAGCATACCCATGCGGAAGAATGCAGCTTTTTTTCCTACTATTTCTTCTTCAATTTTGTTCACAAAGCTAATACACCGCAATTTTTGGACTTTTAGATAAGCGACAACGATTTCTTTAGTTCTCGAACAATTCGAATGTTATTTAATTTTATATGAAATTTTATGCTATTATCCATCAAATGAAAGAGCTATTTTTTCTAAGGAATGAGCGTCTTAGAAGAGCAATTAGTGCATGCTAATTGGCGCACATGCTAATTGCTAAGACCCCTATAAATATAGCGGGAAACACATAAGTAAATTATTAAGTTTTACCCAGAAGAGAGTTAAACATAAATAATTAGGCAAAGAAACTACTTGAGCGGTCAAACTCACAGAGGGTCAAGCAAAAATCTATACATTTTATTTAAGCTTCACCCTAAAAACTTAACACAGAAGTTGCGGAAAAATATTGGATTTGTTTCTATGTGAAAAAAAAATCTATTACAATGGTCTTTTTCAAAAAAAAATACGGAATACGTGTTTTTGTAATTTTGCTTGAGCTGTTTCACTAAACTGTTTCAAAGTATGGTATCAAATTGTTTGATTGCAAACGTTTAGCTTTTAAGAGTAGTATTTTGTCATGACCGATGCATGATTTGAGTTCTTGTTTTCAAGTTTTGGCTTTTATACCTCCGCTGCAAAGTTGTGGCCATGAAATTAAATAAAAAAGTTCAAAAAAACCCAAGAAAACAGTTTTTTGTTGGTTTAACAGGCTTAAACTAGCAAGACTGTTATCGTGGGTATATTCATCAGCCGCATTTCGATAGACTTTCAAGGAGAACTTTTTCTGGATTAACTTATAATGCATCGGCTCAAAAAAAATTTGGGGCGGCCAAAAAAATCAATCAGCCAGGTTCTGATTTCAAGCTATTAAAATTTTAAACTTTTTTTGTTAGCTGCTCAAAGAAGCTGAGAATATAAAACCGTATAAAACTTTCCAATCTGAAAGAACCACTTTCAGTCCATATGAGTTTTACAATGTGTTGTTTATTAAAACGTTTTAGCTCTAAGCACGCCTTTTTGATGGGTTACTACAGTTTTTGATTATGCACTTAAACTTTGATAATGCACATGCATTCGGACACAAAAGAAAAACATTCTTTAAGAAAGCTTCATTTATTTAATTCCCAAATTGAAATTGATCATATGTAAATACTTCAGTGTTGGGGCGATATTAATTTATTCACAGTTCAAAAATATTTAGCATTTTTGAATCTTATGTAATCCTAACTAATGACATCTCACCCAAAATAATAAATAATAACTGTACTTTATGATTCAGGTCATGGCCATGCACACACTTTACAACTACTCCTATTGGAACTCTCTAATGAAGCACCCTTTCCACCTGGTCGGCCTTGTTAGGGAACCACTGGCTCAATTCAAATCCTACTTCAGCTATTTTGGCTACAACCAAAGAGTTTCCTCCGTTTACTCAAACTTCACTACCCAGAAAGGATCTCTGGATTTTTTCCTGGAAAATTACAGTGACATCATGATGCCTAACAACTGGCAAAAAGTGGTCAGTAAATTCAAATAGCACCTTAGTCAAAAAAAGGTTTGAACTTTTTGAAAATCCGCTACTTCCCCCCTCAACAAAATCCCAGATCTGCCCCTGACCCTATAGATCATAGATCAATATTAAGTTCTATTGCAAGCAGTTCGAAAAACGTAGCTTTTATGGGTTAAATACTTTAAAATAACTTGGGCTGATTATTTAAATCTCAAGGGTTTCCCACTGGGAACTGACAATACTAAACTTTGATTCCAGCTGCGCGACACCTAAAACCATGCACTATTCTTTTCAGGGAAAAATTGAATGCCTTTTTAAATGAAATAACTATTTTTTTTTCTTTTTTTAAAATTTTTTATTATATTTCAAGCTACTGAATTCTCATCGCAACCAAGAAATTGAGGAAGGCGAAGGTTTAAATCTGCGATCAAATAAAAAATTGTTTCATGCAAAGGTAGATACTGTAGAAAAAACTAGGGCTACATTTGTTGTGTCGATAAAAGAAATCTCACCAACGATAAGTAATTTTGATTGCAAAATCGTTCACTCATTTTTTTGGCACTTTATACACCGACAACTATTTGAGCTGAGTTTTGTAAAATCAGAAATTATCGCAAAGTTACCTTTTTCATCTTGTCATCCGGCCGAATTGGCATTAATTAAAGGCATCAGCAGAAAAACCTATAAATTGTACTGCAGATAAACTGACCTTGAGCAACAGAGTCAGTCCGTAAACTGAGAGCATTGATCGCTCAGAGCAACCTTTGAGAGATTATGTTTCAGTTATCTTTTTTTCTTTTTTGATTTACCAAGGTAGTTGCCAATCCGTACGGATTCATTAGTTACTCATACAAGAGGGTATGACATTGAGCAGTCAGCAGGGTGTAAAAAACCTACTATACCCAGAGTTTCCCACAATTTTGACAGAAGATATCAGCAGAATCACAACTTGAGTGGTCCAAATGCGCCGCCATGACGGAATCGACCGTCCTGGCCAAAGATGGGATAGAAAACCGTAATCTACTCCGAACTCAACCACCAGTCATCGATCAAACAGAACCAATATGAGAACTTAAAATAAAGGCAAAATAGAAGCCAAAAACGGAGAAATGACATACGCAACGAGGAGAATAAGGTCATTTGGGAAAATTGCTCTGCAATAATCAAATAAATAGTAGCATTATGCGGCAATTTCCAATGGAATGAAGCAGATGCCGAGGTGAGAAGTTATATATTCTTATGTTTAGGAGCGGTTGGCCAAGGTCAACTACAGCAAAAACGTCCGGGACTTGATCTACAATCGACAACCACTGGGGATTTGTTGCAAATACTCGAAGACAATTTCATTACAACGACAAATTAGCTTTCAAGTGATAAACTTTCATCTGGCGTAAGCAGCGGAAGAACGAATCGTTGGAACGCCGACCTAATAGAACAGGCATCAGGCATCACGCGCAGACTGCGGAAACAGAGAAGATGAAGGAGTTCGAAACACGTTCACGGCCCGTATGACAAACAAAAACATCGCTGAAGAACTATTAGCAGAAACAAGATCACCTCAAGACGCATACAAATGTGCGATTAGAAGAGAAAGACGAATACAGAATAGCGAATTAATGAAAACAAATCCATTCGGATCATCACAAACTTCGTCTACGATCAAACAGGAAACTATGGGATACATACAAGGAAGCGTCAGAGGAAGAAGAAACGGATACCAAAACAACAGAAATCGGGGTTTCGGAAGAGGC
Source organism: Symsagittifera roscoffensis (assembly GCF_963678635.1). Classification (NCBI taxonomy): domain Eukaryota; kingdom Metazoa; phylum Xenacoelomorpha; order Acoela; family Convolutidae; genus Symsagittifera; species Symsagittifera roscoffensis. Next base: position 25,615,427 of record NC_087069.1, read on the forward strand.
CGACAACAAATGCTAAAGGGAAGTTCCGATGAAGAGGTACACAAAACCAACAGGGAAACCAAAACAATACATGTGACAAGTGTGGCAGACAGTTTGGACCCAATCATCTACAATCGAGACCAGCTTAAGACAAAATTCGCCTGAAGTATGCAAAAAGAGGACATTTCGCAAAAATTTACAGACTGAGGAATGTAAACTATATGCAAGAATCAAGCAGAAAACAACGAGAAGTGGACCTCAACAAACGGATGGGAAGAAAAACCACGTGACGATTTTACCGTATTGGCCATCTCAGAAGCTTTTAAAATAAAAAACTCGATCGACTTACGCAAAGAGGATCTAAATGGACACCTTGTAGAACTGAAAAATCAGAAACTTTTTCGCAATTGCAGTTTCAGGAAACCCAATGTCTTTTTTAAATGAGAAAACAGCAAAAAGACTACAAACAAAAGACAAATTGGCAAGATTGAAATTTATCCCACCGAAAGATGCCGCAAAAAATTTGACATGCAACAATGGAAAATGCATCATCCCGCAAGGCAGATTAATAGTAGCGGTAGGATCAGGAAGGCGGACCACACAGTCCAACCCATTCATAACGGTAGACAACCAAAAAAGCAAACATCATCGGGCGAAACATTCTTGCATAAATTGGCATCACATTAGTCCAGGAAAAAAACCAAATATACAATATACAAAAAATTGAAAATCCAGACCACAAAATAAAGCAATGGGTCGAAAAAACAGTTATCTGCAAGAATTGGGAACTCAAAAAATTACGTAATGAAAACGCAGTTCATCAAAGATATCAACCCAAGACAACAAAATGAAGAAGAAATACTACTACATCTCCAAAAACCTGTAGAGAGAGAATTGAACAAACTGGTAGATCAATAACACAACATCAAAATCGACAAAAATTCGAACCAGCAGTTTCTTAGTCCAATCGTAGCAGTAGAAGATTTAAAAAAATCTTTCACAAAAACAAATAACAATTTCCCATTATTGAGTTACTATTCGACACTTTTGCACAATCAATTAAGAGGAAGGAAAAACAACCGACACTACTTTCAACAGTCGATCTTTGATATGCATAATCACAAATCACGTTGGATTTAGAAAATATGAAAAAAGAACACGAGAAAATGATACAAAAAAAACAGTGCAACTTTAGTCTCATAGGAGGCAATGCAACTGGAACATACCAACTCCAAATGCGATTTTCTAGCATCACCTACATGCCAGCTGAAACAAAAAAGGCAGAAAATCTCACCCTGAAAAACTGTGAAAACACTTTCGCATACTTAGACGACGTACTAACTGTAACAGAAGGGTCTAAAGATACAGACAGAAAACCTAAGAGAAGAATGTTCAGCAAATCATGAAAGTTTAGCATTACCCAAAAAACTCAAATTCGCGTGTGATCAAGTCGCATGGCTCGGCTATCACATCACTAGCGAAGGTTTCGAGCACCTGAATTGAAAATCAGACGCTATACAAAAACTCAGACCATTAAAAACATTCAAACAACTAAAACTAAAACATTCGATCACGATCACGGTAGACCTATCTCAACAACATATGGAGAAAACAACCCCAAACGAGGCGCCACCAACAATGACAAGCCAAACTCACCAAGAAAAAGTCAGTTATGAGATGATAGTGGCGAGAGTGATTGGTACAGTGGACCAAGAAACAGCTAAGGAATCAGAGGAAGACACACCATTATACCGAAGAAACCTCCAAAAGGTCATGGCAATCGTCTTCAATGCGGCAGCAATGAACAAAAGTCGGAACAATTACTTTCGCATCGAAAGTCGGAACAACAACAGATAATATTCACAATTTACCAGCAGTGTAGAGTTGAATTGGATTTAGAGACCCTTGTGGTCTGCGATACCTCTACATTCGGATTAGGTGCCACCCTTGAACAACTAACAGATACAAGTTTGGTGGCAATAGCGTACGCGGTGGAAATACAGATTTTTAAACTCAATAGAAGAAAATTACTCTGTAAGTGAGTTAGAATTGTTGGGGATCGTATGGGCAATAGAAAACTTTAAATATTATTTGTACGAGAAAAAGTGTTAATTTAATCACAAACCATCAACCTTTAATCAGCGTAAAAAACCCCAGTGAAGGATCAAAAACCAGTCGAAGTAGATTTACTAGATGCATTGATCGCTTGATCTAATTTAACTTTGACAAAAAACACTTGGCCGAAACAATAATTGGACTAAAACACTACATGTCTCGTGTTCCCGTAGAATTTGATTTATTCCGCCATGAGTACGACGAGGAATATGTGAAAGCGTCAATTAACTTATTCATTGCAATTCTTATATTTATTGACAAATTCATTTTAACTCAACTAACCAATCAGAACCAAGCACCGAATCGGCTGATCAAAACTCGCGCGGAAAATGAAAGTTATCTAACTAATCAATTGAAACCGCAAGCGCATTTCAAACGTTCTAAACACACAGATCACGCTCAGAAAACAATGAATAAAAAGATCATTAGTGCAAACTTACGTCCAGAAATAAGCTGTCAACAGGAAAAACGACACATCAAGCAATAAAATCTATTGATTTCACAAAAGCAAATATGACCCGAAGATTTGAAAACAAAAGATTTAAAGGATACTTCATCCCAGATTCGGCGCGACTAAGAGGCAGCGGAAAACAAAAGCAGTCAGAGACCCGACGAGGAAGACAACCAGAATTATTTTTGAGAGGAGAATCCGATAGAGAAGAAAGACTATCAGATCCAAGATCGCAACGACGTACATCAACAACGACATAAGAATGCTGGACATCGTCATCGCAAAAAATTTCGACGAGCCCAGTAAAAATCAAGGATGCACGTGGAACAATCAAGATGGACGAGAACACCAGAAATTAACCGACCAGAAACTTCTCAGAAAGCCTGACCGGCTCAGCCAAGGACATAGACGAATAATTTGCGTTAACCAACACACAAATTACACTACCCAATACGTCCTCCGGCCCAGGAACAACAACCTCTACCTCTCTATTGACCCAAATGACAACACAACTAAAGGAGTCGGAAACTCAGACAACCACGATCACGATCACGGTAGACCTATCTCAACAACATATGGAGAAAACAACCCCAAACGAGGCGCCACCAACAATGACAAGCCAAACTCACCAAGAAAAAGTCAGTTATGAGATGATAGTGGCGAGAGTGATTGGTACAGTGGACCAAGAAACAGCTAAGGAATCAGAGGAAGACACACCATTATACCGAAGAAACCTCCAAAAGGTCATGGCAATCGTCTTCAATGCGGCAGCAATGAACAAAAGTCGGAACAATTACTTTCGCATCGAAAGTCGGAACAACAACAGATAATATTCACAATTTACCAGCAGTGTAGAGTTGAATTGGATTTAGAGACCCTTGTGGTCTGCGATACCTCTACATTCGGATTAGGTGCCACCCTTGAACAACTAACAGATACAAGTTTGGTGGCAATAGCGTACGCGGTGGAAATACAGATTTTTAAACTCAATAGAAGAAAATTACTCTGTAAGTGAGTTAGAATTGTTGGGGATCGTATGGGCAATAGAAAACTTTAAATATTATTTGTACGAGAAAAAGTGTTAATTTAATCACAAACCATCAACCTTTAATCAGCGTAAAAAACCCCAGTGAAGGATCAAAAACCAGTCGAAGTAGATTTACTAGATGCATTGATCGTTTGATCTAATTTAACTTTGACAAAAAACACTTGGCCGAAACAATAATTGGACTAAAACACTACATGTCTCGTGTTCCCGTAGAATTTGATTTATTCCGCCATGAGTACGACGAGGAATATGTGAAAGCGTCAATTAACTTATTCATTGCAAATCTTGAATTTATTGACAAATTCATTTTAACTCAACTAACCAATCAGAACCAAGCTCCGAATCGGCTGATCAAAACTCGCGCGGAAAATGAAAGTTATCTAACTAATCAATTGAAACCGCAAGCGCATTTCAAACGTTCTAAACACACAGATCACGCTCAGAAAACAATGAATAAAAAGATCATTAGTGCAAACTTACGTCCAGAAATAAGCTGTCAACAGGAAAAACGACACATCAAGCAATAAAATCTATTGATTTCACAAAAGCAAATATGACCCGAAGACTTGAAAACAAAAGATTTAAAGGATACTTCATCCCAGATTCGGCGCGACTAAGAGGCAGCGGAAAACAAAAGCAGTCAGAGACCCGACGAGGAAGACAACCAGAATTATTTTTGAGAGGAGAATCCGATAGAGAAGAAAGACTATCAGATCCAAGATCGCAACGACGTACATCAACAACGACATAAGAATGCTGGACATCGTCATCGCAAAAAATTTCGACGAGCCCAGTAAAAATCAAGGATGCACGTGGAACAATCAAGATGGACGAGAACACCAGAAATTAACCGACCAGAAACTTCTCAGAAAGCCTGACCGGCTCAGCCAAGGACATAGACGAAAAAATTTGCGTTAACCAACACACAAATTACACTACCCAATACGTCCTCCGGCCCAGGAACAACAACCTCTACCTCTCTATTGACCCAAATGACAACACAACTAAAGGAGTCGGAAACTCAGACAACCACGATCACGATCACGGTAGACCTATCTCAACAACATATGGAGAAAACAACCCCAAACGAGGCGCCAACAACAATGACAAGACAAACTCACCAAGAAAAAGTCAGTTATGAGATGATAGTGGCGAGAGTGATTGGTACAGTTGACCAAGAAACAGCTAAGGAATCAGAGGAAGACACACCATTATACCGAAGAAACCTCCAAAAGGTCATGGCAATCGTCTTCAATGCGGCAGCAATGAACAAAAGTCGGAACAATTACTTTCGCATCGAAAGTCGGAACAACAACAGATAATATTCACAATTTACCAGCAGTGTAGAGTTGAATTGGATTTAGAGACCCTTGTGGTCTGCGATACCTCTACATTCGGATTAGGTGCCACCCTTGAACAACTAACAGATACAAGTTTGGTGGCAATAGCGTACGCGGTGGAAATACAGATTTTTAAACTCAATAGAAGAAAATTACTCTGTAAGTGAGTTAGAATTGTTGGGGATCGTATGGGCAATAGAAAACTTTAAATATTATTTGTACGAGAAAAAGTGTTAATGAAATCACAAACCATCAACCTTTAATCAGCGTAAAAAACCCCAGTGAAGGATCAAAAACCAGTCGAAGTAGATTTACTAGATGCATTGATCGTTTGATCTAATTTAACTTTGACAAAAAACACTTGGCCGAAACAATAATTGGACTAAAACACTACATGTCTCGTGTTCCCGTAGAATTTGATTTATTCCGCCATGAGTACGACGAGGAATATGTGAAAGCGTCAATTAACTTATTCATTGCAAATCTTGAATTTATTGACAAATTCATTTTAACTCAACTAACCAATCAGAACCAAGCTCCGAATCGGCTGATCAAAACTCGCGCGGAAAATGAAAGTTATCTAACTAATCAATTGAAACCGCAAGCGCATTTCAAACGTTCTAAACACACAGATCACGCTCAGAAAACAATGAATAAAAAGATCATTAGTGCAAACTTACGTCCAGAAATAAGCTGTCAACAGGAAAAACGACACATCAAGCAATAAAATCTATTGATTTCACAAAAGCAAATATGACCCGAAGATTTGAAAACAAAAGATTTAAAGGATACTTCATCACAGATTCGGCGCGACTAAGAGGCAGCGGAAAACAAAAGCAGTCAGAGACCCGACGAGGAAGACAACCAGAATTATTTTTGAGAGGAGAATCCGATAGAGAAGAAAGACTATCAGATCCAAGATCGCAACGACGTACATCAACAACGACATAAGAATGCTGGACATCGTCATCGCAAAAAATTTCGACGAGCCCAGTAAAAATCAAGGATGCACGTGGAACAATCAAAATGGACGAGAACACCAGAAATTAACCGACCAGAAACTTCTCAGAAAGCCTGACCGGCTCAGCCAAGGACATACACGAAAAAATTTGCGTTAACCAACACACAAATTACACTACCCAATACGTCCTCCGGCCCAGGAACAACAACCTCTACCTCTCTATTGACCCAAATGACAACACAACAAAAGGAGTCGGAAACTCAGACAACCACGATCACGATCACGGTAGACCTATCTCAACAACATATGGAGAAAACAACCCCAAACGAGGCGCCACCAACAATGACAAGCCAAACTCACCAAGAAAAAGTGAGTTATGAGATGATAGTGGCGAGAGTGATTGGTACAGTGGACCAAGAAACAGCTAAGGAATCAGAGGAAGACACACCATTATACCGAAGAAACCTCCAAAAGGTCATGGCAATCGTCTTCAATGCGGCAGCAATGAACAAAAGTCGGAACAATTACTTTCGCATCGAAAGTCGGAACAACAACAGATAATATTCACAATTTACCAGCAGTGTAGAGTTGAACATACATAGTTATTGGACAAAGACAACAAGACTGCTCGTATCAGGGCAAAGCCCTGAATGTTCCGACTGCCTTTTAAGGATTATGGAGTAGTAATAACATTAAAAAATTAAATGTAAGAAAAAATAAAATGAAAAATTTTTTTTTCTAAAGTTTGGATTTTTTTTGAAAATCATCCCCCCACACGCCATACAAAGTACAAAAGGATAGATTTTGCTCATTGTAACAAACCAATTAGGGCAAATAAGCTTCTTTTAACCAATTTGGAACGATTTCTAAGAGACGGATTAACTCTCCGCTTACGCGTTAATAGCACGAAATATATCGCGCGTTAATTGTCCCAAATTGGCCAAAATGGCAATCTTTAAACCCCCATAACTTTACGAAAAATAATCACGGGTGAAATATCTTTTCAAATTTGAGCTCAGGAAAATAATACCTTTCGAATGATATTAAGAAATTCCGTCAAAAATGGCTAGTTAAAAAGTCGAAATTTGTCTGAAGAAAAAAAAACCCACCCCGAGCACAAATATTCCGTTACTTTCGTATCGAAAGTCGGAACAATAAATTTAAAAGAACCTAAATGATTTCCATGATGTTTTTCCGTACGACATTTGGCTTGGGTCTTTCTTAAATTGGTTCAGAACATTGAGTTTCTTTTTTTTTACGTAGAATAAATTACAGTTGTAATTGTTCATGTAAAAAATCAAAAGCACAGCAAATTCTATTTTAAACAAATGGAACACTTTTATTCAAAGGCGGATTGGGGGAGGGGGGTCGCATCTTGCCATGTTTTAATTTCTTACCTTAGTATGCCCCCTTCAGCTCATACTTGATCAAGGATAATTGTTTCAGCGAAGTCATATAAACAACTTACGAAACACAATGATGTTTGACTATGGCGGAAGCAGTTTAACCTCAGAATCAGCAGCTGAAAAGTACATTGGCGAATTAATGAACAACTTCACCGTCATGATAGTTGCCGAAAAGTTCGACGAAAGTCTAGTTGTGATGAAGAATAAACTATGTTGGGATTGGTCAGATATTGTTTATGTTAAGGCTAACGTCGGTAATTACAATTACGGAGAAAACACAACTTTGGAAAATAAGCGTAGAGTTTTACACCAACAGTTTTCGCCATTTGATTACATTCTCTACAACAAATCAGTAACCAAGTTACAAAACGACATTGAAAAGGTAGAAAATTTTGATCAACAACTTCAGGAGTTTCGAAGAGTGAATAAACACGTGGTAAGTTGGTGTGAACAAAAAAACCTGACGAACACTTCCTCGTTTTCGATGCAAACTCTGTTCACAAATGGAGGCGAGACATTTTATGACTACATGGGATGCAAAAGGTTGAAGCAATACATAATATATTATATAGACGAAATGAATGAATCTAGAAGGAGAGGAATTCACTGATAGTTAAACCAAGCAGATGTCATAAATTTATCATATAGGAAGACGTATTAGTTGTTTTTGGATAATTAAAAAGTATTGTTGCTAAACTTCATATAAGAAATATCTGAAAAAAATTTTGAAAAAAAATGTTTCCCGGACCATTCATGCTTCTAGGCATGAGATGAAGCATCCATTATTTTTTCGGACATAATTGAATTATCAGTTTTTTTTTGAAATTTTAAAATTACCCTTACACAGAGAAAAAATATATATAAAACGGTTTTCAAACAGAATAAATTTTAAACTTGAAACGGTTGATAATATGATCGCCCAAGGACGAACCTAGGAGTTTTTATAGGTGGGTAGCATTATAGCGTCAAGCTCGGTCTTTAAACTATTTGTGCTTTCACGCGTCAGAATATCAGTATTTCGTGCTATTAACGCGTAAGCGGAGATTTATTCCGTCTTCAAAATCGTTCCAAACTGAATTGAGGCATGTTATTTGTTTGATTCAATACTTTGCTAAATACGAAAGTTATCACTTCGTACTTTACATCGCGTGTGGTGGGATGATTTTTAAAAACAACCTTTTTTTAGTTTGATTTTTTTTGGAAATTGCATTCATTTTTTGAAAGCGAAGTCTTATTCTCTAGACCTTAAAGTGCAGCCGGAACATTAAGTGCTCCGCTCTAATACGAGCAGTTTTGTTATTTTTGTTTTAAAGTGGTTTTGATTTTTTTTTTGAAAACTGGTCAAATTATAGCTCGCCTTTCTCGACTTTCTATTGCCATGCTCTTTTATAACTGTTTTCAAAAAAGTGGTCGACATTTTCAGAAAATATTCATCAATCAGTTTATTGATTTAATTTATACGTATCATTACGAGGCCAAGCTGTGCACTGGCCAGTTTTTTACCTGCATACAGACCATTTTTGTGTCTGTATGTTCCTGGATTCCATAGACAAATTTTTCAACATGTTCCAAAATGCAGGTGGATTTCACTTACAAAGCTTCCGTGGATTCCACGTACAAACACCTGTCGTATATATACATTTCAAAAAATGATTAGTTGAGTTTGTTGATTTTGTTTATTGGCGCCATTGGTGCTGTCTGCGATCCTGGATTGATTTAATTAAGTACCTGCCAGTTTGATGTTGAGAATGTGTGTGATCTGAAACAGTTGAAGTGATATTGATTTAAGCTAGCAGTTGGACTATTTTTTACTCTGAATTAAAAGTATTGATTGACGTTTTTCTCATACCTGTAACGCAAATTTTGTCTGCACATTTGCTGTGTCGACAATTCCACAACATGCAAATATAGCTAGCTGTTCTGGATTCCGCAACTATAAGTGGATTCCATAAAATGTACGTGGAATCGGAAAATGTAAATGGAATCCAAAAAATTTGTAGGCGGAATCCACAAACGTAAGCGGATTCCGAAAATTGTAAGTGGATTCCGATTTGTATTTATTACTGAACTTGCATATGAACAACCAAAAGCTAGAGCTGGAATTCATATCTTTAGCAATGCGGAAATTCAAAGCAATTACCTAATCATTATCAGCTGAATCCATGAACAAATCTAAAAACACTGGTTAACTAAACCGGCGAATGTCACTTTTTAGTGTTTTGGAAACACAACACCGACTAAATTCAATATTCGCGTCATTGGGTTGGGAGTGTTTGGAAACACAACGCACAGCATATTGCCGAATTATGTCAGTATTTGGGATTGCATCAATCGCAAATACTGGTTTAGGAAACACAACACCGAATAAATTGTGTTCTGAAAACACAACGCGCAGCATATTGCCGAATTAGGTCATTATTTGGGATTGCATCACCACAAATACCAATCTGGTAGATTCCAATTCTACTGAGTTCAAGAGAGCAGTATTTAAGACGAGTCGAAAGTGAAATCAAATCATGGGGGCGTTTTGTTTATAAATGATGCTACAATTTTCTGATTAGCTAACTCATGATTAATGAACGATTTTAGAGCTCTAACTGTCTTAAACTTTCTCTAAACTTTCTGGCGACCACCCAAAATAATATAACTTCAAATGCTATTCTACATATACACATATATGAGAACCGAATCCGCAAACAAAATGCGGATTCCACTTACAATTTGCGGATTCCGCAACAGCTCAATTTAACTATACATGTGCCTTACTATTTCTTTAAGGATTCCACAAACTGTTCTGGATTCCGCAAATACGGTTGGGGATTCCGTAAATTCGCCTACTTTTGGAGCAATTTTGAGCGTTACAGAGTTTTAGGCTTTTTTTGTGGAATCCAAAACAGCAAAGAATATGAAAGAAAAGTAACAATGTTGTGGATTCCGCGACAAATCTAATTTTGGCTTGTTGCGGATTCTGCTAACAATGCACAAAATGCACAGTTTGGCGTCGTCATGATTGAATCAGAAATAATTTGTTCTTTAAAAATTTAGGTCTTCTTAGTTATTCGGCTCAATTTTGACCTTTTCATTTTTTTTTGAAAACGTTATATCAATAATAAAATTTGATGCAGTTGAAATTAATTTCAGAACAAGGGTTTTGTTAAAAACAGGCCTAAAAGAATAAATTTAGTATTTGGGCTGTAAAAGAATATCCAAAAATTTCGATTTCTGGTTCTTCTTCAATAGAGTTCATCGCCGCTTGTGACACACACAGTATCAGTGGAGAATTCCAAAGTCGAGTCAAACCAAACTGACTTTCGCCGACTGCTGGCTCTAGCCGAACCTTCAGATAACTGACTCGAGAGATTCGAATGACCTTGCGAAACCGAATGATTGAAACTCGGTTTTGATTCTATTCTAATTAGAGTGGTATCTTTGGAATCCGACACTGTCGAATCAGATTCAAATAATACAGATATGACCGATTCGGTCTCGTCAGATTCGCTTGTCGTTGCACAACTAGTTTGAACCGTGGAGCCGATTGAATAAATTTCCGATTGACTTGAACTTGATGGGTCACTCGAGATGATTGACTGCTTGTTCCGAATTGTTTCAGTTCGCTTTGTAAAATTTTCCGACAATACTTTCGTGTCCTTCGTTCGATTGTTCTTACCCTTTCTTGTTTTAATTTTTTGGCGGTTGTACCCTTTAAATTTAGAATCTAAGAGTGATTTTTCATCTTCCATTTCAATTAAAACGACTGTCGGGTAGCTTTGAAACTGACTGGACCTTGATCCACAAGTTTGAATTTTTGGCTCTGTTTGCTGTTTTGAGTTTTCAACTCATCCCATAACTTTTCGTCTATTTTCTTTGATATTCCCTCTAACAAATCCACAATGTGTTCAGCTTGTCCACTACCTAAAAATTTTTGTAAATCAATTTTTAATCTCGAAAAACTTTATGCAAAACGGTGCATTTTCTTGCAAAAAAAACATCAATTCTGCGGATTAGTATAAGCCTTATATAAAAATTCAGACTACTTTCACGACTAAAAGAGCATGTTTCATGTGGTGATCTTGCCATTTTATCAAGTCAAGCCAGGGAGTTTTTTCTGATCTTCTTGAAAGGGTAAAGCTGTTAAAAATTTCCTTGTGCCTTTTGTCCACCTAAACTAATTTGTCCTAAAAATAGACAAAGCTGGTGCTAGGTAAATACGACACCAAGACATTAAGACGACAACTGACAGTTCATACACGTGAATTGAACTGCTTGAATTTAAGCGAATTATATTTCTCAGAATTAAAATATGGAGAATTGCGTGTAGCTTCGTCTTAAAAACCTGTCAAAAGCAGTTGTCGTCTTAACAGCTGTCGTCTTAGTTGATGAACACCAGCAAAGCTGTAAACAAAAGCCACGCACGGGAATATAGAGCAATAAAATGACAAAAAAAAATAAAAAAAAAGCCAGAAAAAGAAAACAGACTTTTTTTATCAAGGAAAAGGAGTGAATCTCCGACTAACATGTAAATCGTATCGAATACTTTTGGCAACCAAATTGAATAACTACAAGTTTTAAACACTTTTTTTGCCCCAAAAGTCAATAAAAAACAGTGTTAAATTTTGAGTCGGTAGAGCAGAATGAACAAAAATTCTGATAGCTTAAAAATAACTTTAACTCGTACTCAAACAATTAACGTTTCAACACCGCTAAATGCGTATATTCATTGTGTATGAATACATTTCATTCTTAGAATAAAACAGAACTTTTGGGTCACACATAACAGCTTTTGGGTCATACATTAGCGGCTGCAGGATTTAATATGGAATTTTTCACAGAGCTAATGATCACGACAAACACTTCAAAGCGGGGCAATTTTTTAGAGCAAGATACAAAAATACAGCAAAGAAACAGTTGCTGGATTTAGTTTTTAAGCAACTTTCGAGAAGTGTTCCAAATGAACCTGCTGCAAATTGCTACTTGAGAAAAACGGTTGGTCGGCCATTCGTAACAAGCGACTATTATTAACAAGCGACTATTAGTATCAAGCGACAACTCGTATCAATGTTTTTTGATGTTTAAAAACTAAAAGAATTAACCGAAAGCTTAATTAACATAAGAGGACTTAAAAAAAATAGAAATCAAAGTTAAAAGGTAGTCCCTGTAGTATATAGCGTCTAGTTTATTTAGGAGAGTAATATTATACAGACAGGTAAACAAAAAACCGCATGTACAAATCAAACCCACCAAGGATCATGCAAAAAGCTATGCAGCTTATCGAGGCATGACCCTGAAAAAACCTATGATAGAAGTTGCGAGATAGTATCCGATTTGATTATTCAAAAAAATAAATCTAGAAAATCTCCATTATCTTTAAGAAACAATGAAAACAGTTTTTTGAAATACCCATTTAGTTGATGCTTAGTTAATTGGTTTAGGTTATCCTGTATCAGCTTCAGCTCGTTTGATTTCAAAAAATTATAACATTTAACAGACACATTTTTCCATGAACGTTGCATTATTTGTGTTCTAGTTTTCATGCTTGGTAAAGTTTTTGCCACAGAGGCCCGAGTAACCCGAAGATTATTCAAAGATTCCAAATTAAAAGTTTCGAGGGGAGTTTTACCACGAAGCTGATTAAAAGTTTCTTCGAATATTTGTCTGAAATATAAGTCAAAACGGTGTCAATCTCAAACGAATGTAGGATATATAAGGCATGCTCAAATTTTCTCTTGAAACAAATAGTTCTAAAAATACGTTTTTGCATCACAACTATTTTTTCTAATAGGCTTTTTGATGTTGCACCAAATGCAATTAAACCGTAGGAATTGAGTGGTTTTGCATAGCAGTTTTAAAATTTAACCAGCACAGTTTTCGAGAAATAGTTTCTACCCTTGAATAGTAAACCGTTAAATTTAGCTAATTTACCACAAACATTATTAATATGACATTCAAATTTGAGTCTGTTTTCCATTTGAATTCCTAAATATCTAAAATCAGAAACGTCGGCGAGTACAATATTACCAAAAGAAAATTTTTCATTTAAGTTATCCCGTCCAAACTTCATTACTTTGCACTTCTTTTGATTTATGAGCAGTTTGTTATTATTGCACCAATTACATATTTTATTTCATTCGGTCTGGAACTTTGTTTTGTATGCAAATTTTTGAGCATCAACTACCGTTGTATCATCTGCAAAAATTGTTAGCTTAACGTTGCTGGCCGACGGTTTATCATTTATGTATAAAAGGAACAGAAATGGCCCCAAAACTGAACCTTGAGGAACACCTTTTGTACATTCTAGCATATTCGAGATGGATTGATTCGAATAAACATATTGTTTTCTCCTTGTAAGATGGTTTGTCATTAACTTGTGAATTTTCCCTCTTAACCCATATTGATAAAGTTGTGGAGCAAAATTTTCCAATCAACTGTATCAAATGCTTTTTTCAAATCAATAAAGCAGGAGTAACCAAATTTTTTATTATCAATTGATTCACGAAAAAAGTCAATAATGGACAAAATGGCATGAGTACAGGAATGATTACTTCGAAATGCAAACTGATGCTTATCAATCAAGTTGTTTTTAGCGGCAAATTTAGATATGCGCGTGAAAATTAGTTTTTCAAAAAGTTTACTTTAACAAGACAACAAACTAATTGGACGGTAGCTATCGGGTTCAGTTTTGTCGCCATTTTTATACAATGGTAAAATTTTTGCAATTTTGAGAAAATTAGGAAAACACTTTTTTTCGAAGCAGATATTGAAAAAATGCGCTAAACGGTCAGCCAGCACCGAAGCAGAAAACTTTACCATTTTACTACGTATCCCATCATGACCAGTAGACTTTTTATTGTTCAAGTTTTTATTTTCCTTCAGTATCTCATATCGATTGGTATCATATATAACGAACGTGTTTTTATTAACTGGAAAATTTGATCTATACACGTTTTGTTTGAAGTTTTCTGTTAGTTTTTCTCCAATAGTAGCAAAGTGTTCATTGAAAACATTAACATCGAACGAAGCAGTATTCACATTTTTTTACCACAAAAATGTTTTAAAGCATCAAAAAATCCGGACGAGTTCTTCTTCCTCGTTATCAAGTTATCATAGTACCGGCATTTACTCACCCTTATAGCCTTAATAACATTGTTCCTACATGAGGTGAAATTATTTCTGTTTTCAATGGATGGTGTCTGAACCCACTTTTTGTGTAACACATTTTGGTGATTCATCTTTTTCTTGATTTTCAGATTAATCCATGGGTGGTTGTTTTTATTCTTTTTTCGGATTTTTTTAAGCTATACTTTGAAAATTCATCAATCAAGATTTGGGTCATTTCAATGATGTAAAGGCGAGGATCATCATCATTAAGTTTGTTCAACATAGTTTTTAGCGAAAATTAAAATTTTAAACAATAATCATCATTCAGTAGTAAATCATAGTTGAAATCCGAATGATAAGAATCCACGTTTTGCTTTTCTGAAATAGTTTTTAGGTCACACATAACTTCATAATGGTCACTAATAATACAATTTTTTGTTGTTACCTGAGTTTCCTCAGCCGCAATTATATGGTCAAGGCATGTACTTGATGATCTAGTTACTCTAGTTGGCTCGATATTTTGAATTTCTAAATTAAAAGAAAGCAGAAGATTTTTGTATTCAAAAAATTAGCGCTGGTTAACTATAATATCGACATTTATATCACCCATTAGCAAAATTTTACCGCTTAATGCTTTCAATTCAAGCAATAAATCTTCAAATAAATTCAAAAAATTTCTAGTTTGAGATTTGGTGGACGATATAATATGCAAACATTTAGTGTAGTGTGATCCACAAAACACATTTTGATAAGGATGTGCTCCAAATTCACTGTTAATATAAAATAACTATAGTTAAGGCCAATTTTAATGAAAGCTGCAACGCCCCCACCTCTAGCGTTTACGCGGTTTGCACAGACAATATTGTCATAACCTTCTAAGTTATATATGCCAATAGGATCATTGTCTGCGAGCCATGTTTCAGTCCGCCCGATTAATGCAGGCTTGTTATCAAAGGATTAAATTAAAACTGATAATTGGTCATGATGGGCTCTTATGGATTGAACATTTAGGAAAAATGCTGTTTGCGTTGTTATCAGGTCAGTCATATCTCGCAAAAGGTTTTTTCTAATGAAACAAAAGAGATTTACGGCAAAAAACTGTAAATGGAGTTGAAATGCTTTTGCCACTAATCAGAATCGTTTTCATGCTTCTTATTTCTGTTGTTGACGAATTTGGACTGTGGAGAATCTCTTTGAAGTGATTCCACAAATTGCACCAGTTTGACGGGATCCGATACCCTACTGTACAATTCATCAATCAGATGGTTTCTTTCCACATTATTTGGGGTTATTTCTCTGTCACGTTTCCTCACTGAAACAATAGGAGGGCGAGAAAAGTTGTTTTGATTATTTTGTACCACACGAGGATTTTGTTTTCTAGCATTATTTGCCTGCCTTGCCATCTTTGGATTCTTGTTTTTAAAAATTTGATCAGCATCCTTAATATCAACTAAGTTGTGCCTTTGAAATCCACCATCTGCTTTCGAAACGAAAACTTGAGGAGCACAATTATATGTAATTGTGTACATTCCCAAACCCCGAGAATAATCAAGAAGCTCTGAATCGCGCTGAGTAAGTCTCTCTGTTATATACACTGGTTGCTTATTTACAGGGTGCAAAAAATCTTTCAATAACTTTTTCCTGCCATAAATTCTGTTTTTTGTATCAAAGCAGACAAATTTCATTATAACCACACATTTTTGGTTTTGACTCACAGGGCCGAGGGGGTGACATGCCTTCAGATCGTAGCTGTTCACCTCCACGCCCATAATTCGTTAAAAAAGGCCAGGTCATCTTGGGTAAAATTTCCGGAACGTAAAGGTAAATTTTGCAAAATAACACAATCTTTTGAGCTATATCTTTCCATTTCATTAACTGTTTTCTCTAGAAAATGCACCGGATTTTGCAGTCCAACAAAAATATCATCCTTACCTTTTACATTCTCAATTAGCCTTTGTAATAGGCCTTTCAATTGAGGATCAATATTTACTGAATCTTTTATTTCATCGAATAAAGTATTGAGATTCGCCATTGAATAAGTTTGCGATGTTTTAAATTCGTGGCAAGCAAAAAGAGCAGTTTAGAACCGACTGTTTCTCATTGAAGGTCAACTTTCTTCAATATAACTAATTCGATTGTTCTAATAGTTTTTTAATATCTCAGACAATCCTAACTGCGCTGTTGCGTAGGTCGCTGTCTTCGATACCTTCTCTCCAGATCTATTTCTGGCTAGCTTATTCTCAGCTAAGCTTTGCTCTGGTCGAATAAATTCAAAAACTTGTGGATAGTTGGGTGTGTACAGTCCATTCCCATCTGGAAAGCATGATGCCAGCATTCCACTAAAT
This sequence comes from Symsagittifera roscoffensis, assembly GCF_963678635.1. Classification (NCBI taxonomy): domain Eukaryota; kingdom Metazoa; phylum Xenacoelomorpha; order Acoela; family Convolutidae; genus Symsagittifera; species Symsagittifera roscoffensis. The sequence goes on from NC_087069.1 coordinate 25,632,167, forward strand.
TGTTTGTCGTTTGCTTTTGATCTTTTTGCGCGCACTCAAAATAATTCCAGAGATCTGGTAGGAAGAAAGCTGATTGGCGTTTTGTCGATACATTGCACCAATCCATATTTTTTCAAAATGTTCTACAAATGCATTGATTGGAGAATTTTCGCACAATTGATCGTTCACGAAATTGAACCCCAGCTCCAGATCTCAATGGGGGACACGCGCTAACGCTATGAAAGATTTCATTAGAAGTCGCAGTCTTTCGTTGGTTCTATACAACGAAGCCAAGCCGAGCTTCTGAATTTTTCTCCAATGAGCTTGCACAAAAGGGAAAAAGCAGCCTTTGATAATGGTACGTGTGATGGCTGAAAGGAAGACCTTGATCGGCACTGTTTCGAAGTCGAGCAGAACCTTTGAGGGTTCCCAGCAGGAGTTTAACTGTTTCAGTTCTTCGAAAGCTTGCAGATAATGTTTTCTGTTTTTCTTGTCAAAAGAAAGTAAACCATTGGAACTATTTGTTTGTTCACTACAGCGTGCATGGTGAATACTTGATAGAAGAGAGTGAGGCATGATTCACAAGTTTAATCAGCATGTCAAGTTGTGTTGCTCTCCAAATTTTGTTGCTATCCACAACTTGCGCAAATTTCAAAAACAGTTTCAAGTCTTGATACAGATGAAGAAAGAATTACTATAGAAAAATGGCAAAAGAGTAACAAACAAATCATGGGCGATTGATGCTGCAAGCGTAACGGTTTTATTTCATTTTATTTAACTGAAAATGTTCTGATAGAAAAGACTGTAGAAGGGATGTGGTAAGCCTGAATAGTAAGTTTGGTATTCTTCTGAAAATACAACCACCGAATGACCTTAAAACTAAGCATCAAGTAATTGCTTTTAAAGAGATTTGATAAACTGACTAGAATATGCTAGGTTTGTACAATTTAATTGAGTACAGTACTTTAAATGTAAAAATTGATGATGGGCATGTTTTTTTTTCAGAAGTCTTTTGTGGCATGTTTTCGTCAAGTTCGCATCTGGTGCAAATATCTTTGTTTAAGTTTTATTTTGTATTCTTTTGGGAGGACTCGGTAATCAATTTGGTCGACCTTAAGAAAAAAAATATCGACAAAAGATTGACTTATAGAGAATTCTAGATCCCCGGATGTGTTTTTTGACTATTTTTCTCCTGATTAAAACAGAACTTTTGGCCTTTCGGTCACACAGAACTTTCGGTCACACATAACACTTTTTGGGTCATACATTAGCGGCTGCAGAGTTTAATGTGAAATTTTTCACAGAACTAATGATCACGACAAACACTTCAAAGTGAGCAATTTTTTAGAGCAAGATACAAAAATACAGCAGAGAAACAGTTGCTGGAGTTTTGTTTATGTAGTTTTTAAGCAACTTTCGAGAAGTATTCCAGATGAACCTTCTGCAAATTGCGGCTTGAGAAAAACGATTGGTCAGCCATTCACAACAAGCGACTATTCATAACAAGCGACTATTAGTATCAAGCGACAACTCGTAATAATGTTTTTTGATGTTTAACAACTAAAAGAATTAACCAAAAGCTTAATTAAAATAAGAGGACTAAAAGAAATCAGAAATCAAAGTTAAAAGCTAGTCCCTGTAGTATATAACTAATTCGATTGTTCTAATAGTTTTTTAATATCTCAGACAATCCTAACTGCGCTGTTGCGTAGGTCGCTGTCTTCGATACCTTCTCTCCAGATCTATTTCTGGCTAGCTTATTCTCAGCTAAGCTTTGTTCTGGTGGAATAAATTCTATAAACTTGTGGATAGTTGGGTGCGCACAGTCCATTCCTATCTGGAAAGCATGATGCCAGGATTCCACTAATTTTGTCGTTTGCTTTTGATTTTTTTGCGCGCACTCAAATTAGTTCCAGAGATGTGGGAGGAAGGAAGCTGATTGGCGTTTTGTCGATACATTGCACCAATCCATATTTTTTCAAAATGTTCCACAAATGGATTTGGAGAATTTTAGCACAATTGATCGTTCAGGAATTTGAACCCCAGCTCCAGATCTTAATGGGGGACAAGCGCTAACGCAATGAATGATTTCATTAGAAGTCGCAGTCTTTCGGTGGTTCTATACAACGAAGCCAAGCCGAGCTTCTGAATTTTTCTCCAATGAGCTTGCACAAAATGGAAAAAGCAGCCTTTGATAATGGTACATGTGATGACTGAATGGAAGACCTTGATCGGCACTCTTTCGAAGTCGAGCAGAACCTTTGGGGGTTCCAAGCAGGAGTTTAACTGTTTCAGTTCTTCGAAAGCTTGCAGATAATGTTTTCTGTTTTTCTTGTCAAAAGAAAGTAAACCATTGGAACTATTTGTTTGTTCACTACAGCGTGCATGGTGAATACTTGATAGAAGAGAGTGAGGCATGATTCACAAGTTTAATCGTCATGTCAAGTTGTGTTGCTCTCCAAGTTGTGTTGCTATCCACAACTTGCGCAAATTTCAAAAACAGTTTCAAGTCTTGATACAGATGAAGAATAGTAAGTTTGGTATTCTTCTGAATATACAACCACCGAATGACCTTAAAACTAAGCATCAAGTAATTGCTTTTAAAGAGATTTGATAAACTGACTAGAATATGCTAGATTTGTAGAATTTAATTGAGTACAGTACTTTGAATGTAAAAATTGATCTGGAGGCATTTTTTTTTCAGAAGTCTTTTGTGGCATGTTTTCCTCAAGTTCGCATCTGGTGCAAATATCTTTGTTGAAGTTTTATTTTGTATTCTTTTGGGAGGACTCGGTAATCAATTTGGTCGACTTTAAGAAAAAAATTATCGACAAAAGATTGACTTATAGAGAATTCTAGATCCCCGGATGTGTTTTTTGACTATTTTTCTCCTGATTAAAACAGAACTTTTGGGTCACACATAACACTTTTTGGGTCATACATTAGCGGCTGCAGGATTTAATGTGAAATTTTTCACAGAACTAATGATCACGACAAACACTTCAAAGCGGGGCAATTTTTTAGAGCAAGATACAAAAATACAGCAGAGAAACAGTTGCTGGAGTTTTGTTTATGTAGTTTTTAAGCAACTTTCGAGAAGTATTCCAGATGAACCTTCTGCAAATTACGGCTTGAGAAAAACGGTTGGTCGGCCATTCATAACAAGCGACTATTCATAACAAGCGACTATTAGTATCAAGCGACAACTCTTAATAATGTTTTTTAATGTTTAACAACTAAAAGAATTAACCGAAAGCTTAATTAAAATAAGAGGACTAAAAGAAATCAGAAATCAAAGTTAAAAGCTAGTCCCTGTAGTATATAACTTTATATAACTCGATTGTTCTAATAGTTTTTAACATCTCAGACAATCCTAACTGCGCTGTTGCGTAGGTCGCTGTCTTCGATACCTTCTCTCCAGATCTATTTCTGGCTAGCTTATTCTCAGCTAAGCTTTGTTCTGGTGGAATAAATTCTATAAACTTGTGGATAGTTCGGTGCGTACAGTCCATTCGTATCTGGAAAGCATGATGCCAGGATTCCACTAATTTTGTCGTTTGCTTTTGATTTTTTTTGCGCGCACTCAAATTAGTTCCAGAGATGTGGGAGGAAGGAAGCTGATTGGCGTTTTGTCGATACATTGCACCAATCCATATTTTTTCAAAATGTTCCACAAATGGATTTGGAGAATTTTAGCACAATTGATCGTTCAGGAATTTGAACCCCAGCTCCAGATCTTAATGGGGGACAAGCGCTAACGCAATGAATGATTTCATTAGAAGTCGCAGTCTTTCGTTGGTTCTATACAACGAAGCCAAGCCGAGCTTCTGAATTTTTCTCCAATTAGCTTGCACAAAAGGGAAAAAGCAGCCTTTAAAAATGGTACGTGTGATGGCTGAATGGAAGGCCTTGATCGGCGCTTTTTCGAAGTCGAGCAGAACTTTTGAGGGTTCCAAGCAGGGGTTTAACTGTTTTAGTTCTTCGAAAGCTTGCAGATAATGTTTTCTGGTTTTCTTGTCAAAAGAAAGTAAACCATTGGAACTATTTGTTTGTTCACTACAGCGTGCATGGTGAATACTTGAAGAAGAGAGTGAGGCATGATTTACAAGTTTAATCAGCATGTCAAGTTGTGTTGCTCTCCAAGTTGTGTTGCTATCCACAACTTGCGCAAATTTCAAAAACAGTTTCAAGTCTTGATACAGATGAAGAAAGAAATACTATAGAAAAGTGGCAAAAGAGTAACAAACAAATCATGGGCGATTGATGCTGCAAGCGTAACGATTTTATTTCATTTTATTTAACTGAAAATGTTCAGATAGAAAAGACTGTAGAAGGGATGTGGTAAGCCTGAATAGTAAGTTTGGTATTCTTCTGAATATACAACCACCGAATGACCTTAAAACTAAGCACCAAGTAATTGCTTTTAAAGAGATTTGATTAACTGACTAGGATCTGCTATATTTGTACAATTTAATTGAATACAGTACTTTAAATGTAAAAATTGATCTGATAGACATGTTTTTTTTCAGATGTTTTTTGTGGCATGTTTTTCTCAAGTTCGCAACTGGCGCGAAATTCTTTGTTGAAGTTTTATTTTGTATTCCTATGGGAGGACTCGGGGGGTAATCATTTTGGTCGAACTTAAGAAAAAAATGATTGACAAAAGATCGACTTATAGATAATTCTAAATCCCCGGCTGCGTTTTTAAAGTACAGTACTTTAAATGTAAAAATTGATCTGATAGGCATGTTTTTTTCAGATGTTTTTTTGTGGCATGTTTTTTTCAAGTTCGCATCTGGCGCGAAATTCTTTGTTGAAGTTTTATTTTGTATTCCTATGGGAGGACTCGGGGGGTAATCATTTTGGTCGAACTTAAGAAAAAAATGATTGACAAAAGATCGACTTATAGAGAATTCTAAATCCCCGGCTGCGTTTTTTGACTATTTTTCTCCTGAATATTGATTATAGGTTAAATTACCTTGAGGAAGAAGCGCCATTTTATTTCTCCTCTTTTTGTCTACATCCACTTTTTCCGGCATTTTTCCGCAGACGAAGTATCAAATCCGTTCAAATTTGAATGCTATAAGAATGGTAAAATGATCGACTGGTAATCTAGTAGCTTCAATCTACTGTAAATTCAAAACTTGATTGAAAAACTGAAAAAATTCAATAGCTCTTTATATGACAATTGTTATCTTTGATGCTCTTTGTGAACACAAAAGACGACTTCGTTGATTCAAAAGACAATTTTTTATCAAGAGGCCATGTTTATAATCCTTTTAAAAAACATGAACATCTTCAAACGTTTTTGAGTTAATTGAGCGATTACTTATCTCAATAAATATCAAATTTAACGTCAGTTTTCTGCCGACAGAGCGAAATTTTAAATATTTGTTAGACTCAATGATCATACTGTGTTCTAACATTAATTCACTGGTATCTATCAACTGTTCCGAACATAACCTAAATTAGAAAATTTATTCCAAAAAAACCTTTGCTTGTTTACTAAAATTATCTTTCTGCTTCAATGCTTCAGCGCTGTCGATACAGGATTTCGACTGATTACAACGGAATACACGATAAAAGATAGATGATGCGAAAAGATAAATTGGTCATCAGAACATTGAAGGAAAAAGCAGCATTAATCTAGATTGTATCAAAAGTTGCTGGAACATTCATTACCGTTAGAGAAGAAAATTATTCATCGAAAATACAGTTTTTGTTTCTTATCTTTGTTTTACTGAGCCCTTCAATATTTTTTTAAAAAGTTCAATTTTATCTGAATCAATTCAAAATAATGAATTCATCACTGAAAGAAAGTTAGTCAATATGTAAAGGCTTTAAATTTTGTATGATAACTAGTTCTGAATTTAGGCTTTCTCAAAACTAGTTAGGAAGGGAATATTTCATCATAATAGTACTTTAATCATGTTCAATAAAATCTCGATCAAAAGTTATGATTAGAACTATTATGATTATAAAAACATTATATTATAACTATTATATAATATTTTTCAATATTAGTCAATTAGCTTCATCGCCACTGATTACACAAATAGTATCTGACGATGAATTCAACGATGAATCGAACTGAACAGATTTTCTCGGACTATCAATTGTCGTTCGATCAACCGAACTAACAGTCGAGGCCGATTTCAGAATCGAACGATTCGATGATGTTGAATCTTTTCGTGTGGCTTCTTCCGAATCGTTTTCTTCCGATGGCTTCGACTCGGCTTCGGATTCGTACGAGTCGGAAATTATAGACACTGTTGCGTCATTTTCATTATTGCTTCTCGTAGTCCAATCGGAATGCTCGGCTAAGCTCGAAGACGAGTCGGAATTATTCGTATCGATACACTCGCTTGATATAGCTGAACATTTGCGAATTGGATCGTTATACTCAAGAACGTGTCTGAAATATTCTGGAGAAAAACTGCCGGTCTCCGAAAAATTCTTAGATTTCTTGGAGCTCAAAATTCGGTTGTAACCCAAAAATTTTGTCTCAATTGGAGGAATTTCTTCATTCATGTCAATCACAACAATTGTTGGAAATCGATGATTAGCTGTTGTGACGGCATCATAAATCTTGACAGGTCCTTTTTCTATCAGTTTGTATTTTCGGTTGTGTTTACTATTCTCTGCTTTGAACTCTTCCAGTAGTTTTCCGGGTGACTTTGTGTTATTAACAAGAACCTTCGAAATATTGTCAGGCTGGCCATTACCTGTAAAAAAAATTTAAAAAAGCGTTAAATTGGACAGTTTCTCAAAAAACATTTTAGACACTAAAAATATCGTCGAGCCAAAAGAATTTTGGCATCTTTTGCCTTACCGGACAAATGATATGATAGCATTATATGAAACGTTTCCTTTTGAGAGCAGAATTTTGCAGATTTTTTTTTTATTCCCCGGAATTCGGCAAACTGAATAATGGGGAAAATATATAACTGCCAAAAAAATTCTTTCCACATTTCGTTCTCGATACTCACAAATTAATCAAACTTGTCCTTCAAATAAGTTCGCCCCCTTTTGGTCATTTTCTCCATTCAAGTGTCACACTTGTTGGTTAGTACAATTCTTCGCGATACTCTCCGACCAACATCACCAGATTCATGGTTTCTTAAAGCACGGTAATTGAATTCAAACTTTAAATTTCAAAAAAGTCAGAAAAAGGATTCGATCAAAGTAAACTTGACTGGAATCGAGTGTCTCTACTGGTTGCAACACAGGCACTTATCTGTGCTCATAATTCGTCAATTACAAGAAATTCTAAAGGGTGTCAGGACTATTTGCCCCAAGTCAATTGGCCCTATGCCAACTTGTCCTATACTAACCTACCCTACATGGCAACTTGTCCTATGCCAAGTTGCCGCACATGACATTTTGTCCTATGATGTTTGGTCCCATACTTAACACTTTTACTTGATTCTTTGATGTTCAAATTGAGGACCAGCAAGTGCTAATGTAGACTGGACTCGTTTTGAGATAACAAAAACCTCTAATTAAAAATTATTGAAGCTGAGCCCAAAAAACCATAGTTTTTGGTAATTACACGCCAAAATTTGACAATAAACTACAATTAGCGCCATTGAAACAAAATGAAACACCGCTATTCTTTCACATTGCTTCATTGTTTACCATTTTATTCCTGAACATCCAACATTAAATACTGTGAGTCAACTTACGTGGGGAATATCTCAACGAAATAAACGAACGCTCATTATTGTCGGACACGATTTCACAAAAAGCAAACGACAAAAACTACTGAACACTGGAGATGCGCAAGATATAGTTCACACAAATTAAACCGAGATTCAACTGAGATCAAGCCTTAAAAGTACACTTTTGCTTAAATTTAGAGATAGCCGGCTTCCAAGAAGTAGCACAGAAATTTCCGTACGATTGAAGAAATATTCAAAAATAAAGAAAACAACTTAAAAGAGTGCTAAAAATTCAAAATATTAGCTAATATAGCGTTAAATTTTAGGCAGAAATAAACTTGGAGATCAGACTCCTATTCCTGTCCTATTTCTTGACTAATCTAGTCTGAAAAAGAAAAAAAAAGCAAATAAGTTTTTCTCAGCTCTGAGACAATTTTTCTAAAGCCGAATCACGATCACTAGTGCTTTCATATAATACCACACTTGACCTCACATGAAATTCTTGGCAAAAAACGAGTTAAAAACCGACCTTTAATCAATTATTTTTTCCCACTGTTCGAGAAGGGTCTGTACTAAAACAACTTCTCAGTATACAACAAAGCTACGCTTAAGTTTGTCGAAAAGAGCGGGGGGCGACAATTCGTAACAAGCGGCAATTCGTAGCACGGCATTGGCAAGCTTGCTCCGCTTCGCTTACACCCGGCACGAGAGGAATACTGCGCCTGAATCAGTATTAGCCACTTATTTTACAGTTACGAATAGTCGCTTGTTACGAATTGTCGCCTGTTGCGAAGTGTCGCCTCACGAAAGAGCAGAGTCTGCTCCATTGTTGATGTTTTTGCTCATAGAACATTGAAAAAAATAGATACCATCAGTACAATTGTCTTCACTAATTTAATAACATCAAATTTCAGACCATGTGATTGATTTCCCTTTAAATCAGGGTCGGAACATTTTGAAAAAACAGGTGAAAATGCCGTTTTTGGGCATTTTTTGGAAAATTTTGACCAAAAAATTGCTTTTTCGGCGCGCACTCTTCTTAAAAATGAGTATATATTGAGGCCGAAGGCGTCTTTAGAAAAAACTTAGGGTCGGTAGGCCTAAAATGGATGTCATAAAATAATACCAAAACAAACAACTGAACAACCAGCCCCACACCTTAAAAGTAATCAAGTTCATGCCTTAAATAAAAGTGCAAAATGCTGGATTTTGATTGGATTTTGAAAATGATGTTTTCAACCGAGTGAAAGATCTGCTCTCTTAATTGATTTAAAGAAAGTTTGCTCATTTAGTCTCATGTTTTAAATATCCACTTGCCTCTAGGTAGTAAATGCAGTCTCTGCTTTCCGTCTTCTTGTTTTCCTTTTCTTTGCGTCCTTCGATTCTCTTTCGATATAGACTTACTGGGATAACTGTTTCGTTGACGTCTAATGGATTGATCTTTAAGGTCCATAGATTTCTTTTTCGTTGATAAATGATATGACAAAACTCACACGGTTATCTTAAGCTAGTAGTATTGGTACAGATAGTTTTAAGTAATAAACAATTATTTTTGAGCTGAAGCAGAGCTCGTTATTTTCAAGAAGCCTTATTCATTGTCAGGCACCATGTAAAAGGTACACTTCAATTTTAAGCCTTTCGTTACATGAAAATAGTTATAACATTTCAGTTATTTAGAAAAAAAAGACGAATCTAAAACCACAGACTCAGTGCGTCCGGCCATCTTACGGCCATCTTAAGGTAACGTAATATGTTGAAGCTATTACAAGATTTAAACTACTCTGTTATTATACAGAAAAGCAATTTAAGATATGCTTTTACTCTTTAAGTCTAGACAAAAGTTATGGTTTAAGCCGATACTTCAAATGCAGCTTTCTTAAACAATTAATGGTTCCTTTCCAAAACCTGCTAAATGATGCAGGTTACCATAACCATATAAACTAGTTCGATTGCAAAAAAAAATCGTTGCATAAAATTTATTCCACATCATATTTCAGCAAATTATATTGAATCTTTAAATTTAGCAATTAAACACTGATAGAGATACATTTCATGAAAGACTACAACCAATTAATTAGTTTCGAGAAACTAACCCTTTCATGAGTAAGAAATCACAAAATCAAATTTGAGTTCAACGTGAAATTATTTATGGTGAGAGTCTTTTCACGCTCCACTTTTTATTCACCTCTTCATTTTCCTCAGACAATATTTTCTCAAACACAAAATTATCCGTTTTATACACTTCGTCAGGATATTCGATCATAAACTCAAACTTCTCAATTTCGACCACAACTCCCATTAGAAACCCCGGAATTTTAATATCACTCGAATCCAAACCACTTAATGCTCTGGAAGTTTTTTCCCGGTGCGAATTAAATTCCTTAAGATCATCATTGCAAACTTTGCTGATATTTTCAGCAGATTGCCAAGCTATTTTTTCCTCGACTGGCAAAGTCATCCAACACTCCCCAAGAACATCTTTTTCCAAGCAAGCAGACGCTTTTCCTTCCATAGTAACCCAAACTCCCTTTTCAAAACGCGAACAAGTTAGAGCAACATTTTGGTTCTTTCCGATATCTTGGATTTTTCTACTAGAACACAAAGTAAAAAAGAACGGTTTGTTGTCTGGTTTATGTTGCAAAATTTTCACCCATCGCTGGGTTGGTTTTAGTAGATCTCCAGTTTCAAAGCCAGATCTGACTGTCGATAGAACTCCGATATACCTCAGCCAGTCCTCTTGAATCTTGGCATCGGGGGCCAATTTCAGGAAGAAATCGAATGGTTCTGGATCAACTTCTTCTAATTTCATGATATCTGAACTAGAATATTATTCTTCGGAATAAATTATTGAGCAGAGTCGAAACTGCAATTCGCAAACACAAGCGAAAATCTAAAACTAACGAAAATACAAAAATAAATCTGAAAACAGTTTTTTTGCAATTTCGGTTGGTAAAAAGTGAACTCGTTTTGTGTCACAAGCTTCAGCTCGAGCAAGAACCTTTGCAATTACAGGCACACGCCAGAAAGATCAAGCAGTTTTTAATATTTTCTCTGAAAGAGAGAAGCCATCATTCTCGGGAAAAAAAACAATAATACTTGGAAAATCGGAGTTTGAGGGTCGCGGCCTTTCAAGCTACAAAGGTCAAAGAAATGAGCAAATGTTCTGAGCAACGAACAATTTACGTATCACTAATTGTTTACAAGGGCCAAATAAAACAGAGTGTTTAAACATGAACGCTTTCACTTCGCTTATTCGACAAAGAGCTCACGATGTTAGAAAAATTTAATACAAATGTAGAAAAAAGTATCTGCCTGCCCCCAGCAATCATCTTTGAATACCGTAACGATATTTTATTGGGCAGTTTAAATCATTTGCTCTCCTTCGAAGTAAAATTATTGTTCAAAATGTAAAAAAACTCCTGAGAACAGGAAAAAACTTTGAGGGTAAAAACCCACAATTTGCCTTTAATTTGACTAAGAAAATTATGAAGATACTGGTTCAAACGTTATGATATTTGGTAAATTATGAAAAGTACTGTCCATTATAGCATGAAAATGAATCATTTCCATCTTTTTATTCAGTTCTTTCTTTTTTTCGAGAGCTCACCTGCTACCAACTATTTATCTCTCTCAGATTTAATTTCTTCTATGATTGATTACAATATGAAGTAAATTCTCATTTGAACCACAACGACAAATGACTATCACCGCTCAGGATGATTTTCTAATTGTTTAGTTAACACACAAAAGCGAAGTGGTGCTTTGCTAGTACCTTTTGCGATACTTCACAAACATAACAAGACAAACTAGATGACAGAAGCACCAGTCGTAAGCCACTGAGACAAAAAAATCCTTGGAAGTTCAACATTTTATCATCAACATTTTTATAAATTGCTCTCAAATTATTGTATGAAAAATGACAGTGTTCAGCTTGCATTGTAATTTAGAGAACATAACCTGGGTAAACGCCCGTTGAATTGAAAATAACCTTCGTCGTAATGATTTTCAGCTATTTTCGAATTTTGAACTTTATGCTTTAGTTTAGCGAGCCGCTAGCGTTTAGCCAAAATTAACATATCAAACATAACCAAATAGGTCAAATATATCAAAACAGTTCTTCTTCAGCAACTGAACACCGATGCTTTGGTGTTCATGAGGCTCTTTGTGAAATAATTCACAGAATTATAAAATGCATAAGACTCAACTATAGCATCGGTACTTACGCGATCAATTTTTGTCACTGCAAACATTTTTGTAAAACCAGAGGTTACACCCTTAAGCCGAGAGTTATATCTTCTGCGGAGTAGAACGGTTGAAGAGTCGATTCTGCTCGCGATTGTTCAATTATACTAACGAAACTATTTCGAAGACATTGCACACTGGTTCGCAATTGGTTAAACTCCGAATAATTGATTAGTTTAACTTCACAGTTAAAGATTTTAGGAAAATGAAAGACACCCACGGCTATCTTTTCATTTAAAAACAATTGGCTTAAATTGTTCCCTCCAATTTTCAGTTGTTTTTAGTGAGGGATTGAATTGGTTTTTGAACTAGAAAAAATCAGGTGACAACAGCCACAGTAACGTAAATATCATAGATAAATTGGAAAATTAGTCTCCGGGTGTCATTCATCCGAGTAAATTAGTCTGAAAAAAAAGGGAAACATTTCGATCGGTTATTCATAGCACTATTTTCAGAATTTGATTCAAGATTTCAATATTTGAACATACTCGACCCTCTGCCAGCTTTTTTGGAAGTACCTAAAATCGGCTGGAAACAACCCTTTGGAGTGAGGTCGGAACACGGAACAAAAACGTGTCGTTAAACAACGCTTCCAAATTTGTCAGGGACAACTTAAGAAAAAAGGATGAAGAAAAAAAATGTTTCGTAATTTAAATCAATAGTGAGACAGTATATGCATCAGAACACTTAATTAGTTTGGCAACTTAATCAAATCTATAATTTGAAATATCTAGAACATAGACAAACGCAGATGTGCACCCTAAAGCTGGACGGAGTTTCACTGTGCTAAGTGACTCAGGCTGAATCAAACGTTCGTTAAAACAACTCAAGATAAATAACTGCACTCTCAAATTCTCAGAACTATTTTTTAAATTTGTTTGAAAGGCACTAAACGTGCTTTAAAAAATTAACTTATGAGCATTGTAGTGTTCGATCGATTTATAATCGATTTTGTGTGGCGCTATTCTGTATCGTTTGATCCAAGAGAGCAGATCAAGCAGGCTAAAGGGGTGCCCCAGTCTTTAACCCTACGTTAATTAACCCCCTGTTTACACTTCATACTTTATAACGGCGTAATAAGGTATGCCCATAACAATTTAACCCCCCTTTTAATATCGATTATGTTCGAATTATATATTCCAATTAAGTGTACCAATTGAGGCCACAGAAGCGATTCTTAACTCACTTGATGACTCAAGCATCTAACATAATTGCATATTTTATTGAATTCAGCCAATTTATCTATTATTAGCAAGAATACTTGCAAGATCATATTCAATTTTGGAAAAACCAAATCATTTTTGATTATTACTTTGAATCATGCCAGTCGGATTAGCTTTCAAGTTCATATCAAAGTCTGGACGACCGGCAAGTTCATTTCTGTTCAAATCTAAACAGTATTTGAAAGCGAGCATATTCTTTTGTTTTGTTTCGCAAAACTTTTCGCAATTAAAGCTTTGATGTTTACCAACGCTATGGTTCCGAATCCCTTTCAAGTAGGTTTCACTTTCATTCTAACAATTGTTATTAAAAAGGATAAATTGTAGTGGAGTTATCTAATTCTGGGGTTATATGAGAGGGGTTGAGAAAAAGATTGTTGAAAAGCGGGGTGTTAAGCTTGGGAACTGGTAAAGGCAAGACTAAATTCAGCGATTTACGAAAGAGAACTTTGTCAACTGATTATTGAATTCACACTCTTGTTCTCCGAAAAAACCAAAGCCAATCGAAGATTAGAATAGAGCAAGGAACGCAATGTACACAAAAAATACTACTTTCTTGAAAAAACCTCAATTTTCGAATTTACGAAAACAATGATTATCGCATTTTTACTAACATGAACCCATCTAGAGAAAACTGCATCCATAGGTAAAGTTTTAATTCCATTGAAATCTTAAAATTAAATTCCACTTTCGAAACTAGAAATCGTTCAAATTTTTTCAGGCCTTTACCACGTTCGTATTTGGAGAGTGCTATTAACGTCACTTTCAGCAGACAAACTTCAATTGAACTCAAAAAGTGCATATATAGCTAAGTGCATTCATAAATGCATCAATATGTATTAATGCACATCTGTAGTTAGAGATTTTAGAAATTCTGCAAAAAAAAATAGCAAGACCAATATAAGAGTCTTCACTACGTTCATATCTCTTAATAAGCAGCACCAACAGACAGCTGGAGAAGCGTTAGTGGATTCAAGGAAGCCGAAAATATATCAAAAATCACTTACTTGCAAACACTTTCTTTAATTTTCGAATTTTGGGCGGGGGAGGGGATATGATGCACGTGTTAGCTCTTTCAAAAACCTTTGCCTGGTATTATTTATGAATTTCACCCAACTTGAGAAAGAAGAAACTTCGATTTTTTTTATTCCGCTGGGAAATCTAAAATTGAAACCCACTTTCGAAACCGAAAGTCAACCATTATTTATTTTGCGCAATTTCTAATGTTCTTATTGAAGACGTAACTTGCCTTGCTGTTAGCAAACGAAATTGAATTCAACTTGAAAAGAAATAAAAAGTGAAACAGCGAAAAATCAACTTTGTGGGAACAACTTTAGAGACTTTTTTTCTGGAAAAAAAACCAACACGACCAATAAAAGCAATTTCATTACGTTTATTGACACTTAAATGGCTTATAAAAGTATATGCGGTTTTCTCATTCTAATTATTTTTTTTGCAATTATCACCGTAGTCGGAACATAAAAAGCATCTTGCACAGAGAACGGCTAGTAACTTTTTCACTTTGAGATAAGGTATTTTAATGTGAATTTATCCCATTTCAATGAACACAAAATTTACAACAGCCCATCACTCATTGTTTGAACTTCTATTGGTTTGTCTTGTGACTATTATCACAAATAAATATATAACACACTTGAATGGCTTCATCGCATTAATTTTTTCTCTTAAAGTCCAGGGTTCGAGAAACTTAGTCAACTTCTCTTGAATTTCAAATTTCCCTGACTCAGTTCAAACAACGTCATTCCAAGTGCGATAGAACCCAAAGATAGCAGTCCATTATCAGCCAGACATGATATAGCCATAGCTGGCCCCACACAAGTTCCACTGACTCCCCAGCCCAGTCCGAAAATCATTGCGCCCAAAATCAATCGACGGTCAAGTTCACCCTTGGGTGGAATGCTGAACGTCTTGGTCAGAAGAGGTTGTGACCTTTTGAAGATGAGGTTGAATGTGAGCAGGTTGATGCCGACTCCTGAGGCCATGACGAAGGCGAGAGCGGGATCCCAGTTCTTGTTGACAGTGAGGAAGCTGAGTATCTTGGATACTCTGAAAGAATCAGAGGGTTCAAAACCAATTATATAGCCACAAATCAAATCAAGCATTGGGCCGCACAAAATTTAGATACTTTCAGATTTAGTTTTAACTTGAAAAAAAAAAAAAAATCAGAGAAGCAACAATTTCATTAAATTTGAAATATTTTCGGTATAAAAACAAGTCAAATCCACAATAGTACCAATAAAATGGTAAAGTATATCAATGAAAATTGCTCGATTATAGAAAAAAAATCCTAGACAACATCAAAAAAAAATTACTTGAACCCTTGGGTGTTCTAAAATACAAGCAGTAACCAAAACATATAGTAAATGCGCCTGTAACCTTGTCATTCCAGACAACATCAATCCGGCTGCGAATAGAATTCCAGTCACATACGCGTTCACAAACTCCTTAATCTCCTTCGGTTTTTGGGCCCAGATGAACAGTGTGAATAAGTTGAGAATTGAGAGGATGGCTGGGGTGTATTTGGGCATGTGAATTGATAGAGCGGCTCCAAGAGACTCGATCAGGTCGACTTTGGGGATCACTGAAACAATAGTACATGAAAAATGAGCACTGGTTGGTTGTTGAAGCCCCTGAAGTTTTCTCATATGGCAGCTAAATCGGTTCGAGGTCCACCAAAATTCGCTCTTAAACTTGAGGGTCAAAAAAATCTTCCTGCTCCGAAAACCAACAAAAAAAATCCATTGAACTCAAATAAAGGACGCTACAGCTATATTTGTGAAGATCTCGAGTTCTTGCCATTCAGTCTTTTTACGAAAAAACCCTAATCATAAAACTTTTCATGAACAAAATTTCATGCTTAATACGCCCAATGTCATCATCAGCATTGTCTCATATTATTTTTTTATACAGCTCTTTCAATCAACTGAACGAAAAAATGATCACTGCAAGGCAAGAAAAGTACAATCAGGAAAATTACAGTTTTAAATGATGAAAACGTCATTCATTTGGTTTACATACAATGATGTCATGCAAACTTATTCGAATTGTAAAAAATAAATTGAAAACAACTGATATGATTAAAAAGAGTTTTTTTTTCTGAGAAAAGCTTAGAAGGAAACTGACATACGTGGATGTTTGTCAAGTAAAGTAGCAGTGGCCATCCCGACAGACATGAACACACTAACTGCAGCCACAGACCTATCAATCAAAGAAGGATCATTATTTTATAGCTAATCAGTCAGAGGACAAAACTCGCAGGTTAATGATCCAGGCTTAACTATAAATCCTCCTATCAATTCCTCCGATCAAAGAATGGGAAAGAAATATGACATAGAGTGTATCTTCATCGCAATTATTAGTAACCTCAAAAAACTCTTTTACAGGATCTTAACATTAACCTTGCTAGTATTAACGTGTCTTGATTAATTCTAATAATCTTCGATTGCAATAACAAAATTTAACCTTTTAGACAGTCTGGGAATTCCACAGAGTCCATGTCCACTGGTACACCCACTGCCCAGTCTCACTCCGAACCCAACCAACATCCCCCCGATGAGGACAGTGGTGGCAGGGAGGGGGGAGGAGTCGAACAGTTGGAGGGAGAGTCGCTCGCCGAGCAGTGGAAGAGTGACTGTGGCTGAAATGGAATGCTCGAGAAGTTAAAATCACACGACACGGATCCGAGTAAAAACATATTTTTAGTCAAACGCATCAAATCTTAAAATATAGTTAATGCCAATTTGCTGGCGATATCATTTTTGCTC
This sequence comes from Symsagittifera roscoffensis, assembly GCF_963678635.1. Lineage (NCBI taxonomy): Eukaryota > Metazoa > Xenacoelomorpha > Acoela > Convolutidae > Symsagittifera > Symsagittifera roscoffensis. The sequence goes on from NC_087069.1 coordinate 25,649,054, forward strand.
AACGAATCTGAATTAACTTATTTTTTTACCATTATCGGCTCACTTTGTCGTTAGAGATCAATATTTCCCAGTGTGTAAAAACAATCTACTGAAAATCAAATCAATGTGCGACATGGAGTACGTTGAGACAAATTCTAAGCAATACCGAGAAAAGATTCACCAATAACCACTAATTGCAATACCACAATTAAGTCGCAACGTCTACTTGACAAAAATCTCGAGACAGAATTAAGCAGCAGCACATGTGACGAACTTCCCGCCGAAAACAAGTTTTATTTAATAAATTTGATGAAAAGGTAGTTAAGTGGCAAAACCTTTGTCTCCAAGATCAATAGAGATGGTTGAACTCCCAAAGGATTCACGCTATCAGGAGAAAATTTCGATGCAAGCGCATATTCAACTGTTCGCTAATAACTGAAGTATTATTCTAGGTGAAAAAAATGCGCAAAAGTCTTGACCAAGGATCCATCATTTTTACACAAAGGCGAAGCCGAGCTTCGTATCACTCGCGATAAAACGAAAGAGTAGCATTGCAAGCCACCAAATAGACAGTGAGATGAAATTAACAGTCAAAAAAACTTGTTTTGGAAATACGAAAAATACTATCTCAGAAAACCAGACGAGAAATAGAACCACTAGCATTAAACAATCTTTTAGTGTTTTCCGAGCGTTCACTAAGCCAACAACACGTGGTTAGACATCAATGCCAACAAAGCCGAAAACAAAAAACGCCAACGGAAATTGTTGTCATAAAAAAAATTGAGCGATTAATAAGTTTGAACTTTTACACTACCAACCGACCTGAATCTTTCATCCCTAAACCGATGCAACTAAGTTTAGTAAACTGACAAAATATGAGCCAAAAAAATTTAGGCCAAATAAGAAAAAACTCAAAAAAAAACGGAAAAAATACCAGTCAGGGATAGTAAGTTTAAAAGGATACAGGAGTTCATCAACAACACTTGAGACAACAATGAAAACTGCTTACAGCGCAAAAAAAATCGTGGTTTCAGACTTTGAAAAAAAGTCCGACCGGGACTCGAAACCCAGACCATATGGTGCCCAGACCATATGCAACCGCATTACCTCCAGGCCAAGAGACAAGGTGCCTGAAAGTTGCTGAGAATCGATAATAAAGCGACATAAAGTTCAATTAAAGGTGTAAGAGAAGTTTGGAAAATGGAACGCCGAAAAAAGACAGGCATGTTTTTGTCATCAAAAGATAAAGCCCCAACTACGAGAAAAAAACTGTTGACAAGGACTTAGTTATTATCTCCATTTTCGTCTTTAGCACCGCCGTTTCTTTTCTCCGCACTTAATATCTTTCTCCCGCACGCAATGTCTCAACTAAATACCAAGCATAACGTTTAATAGATGGCTTTCGGCGGATTTAGATTGAGTTCATGTCATAAACCATTTACTTGTAGAATTTTGGGCAAGCTGAGGCTTATCAGATCAACTCAAGCACAATTTCCTAGCCCATGGAACATGAACATCAATTATTGATGAAACCAGGCGTTTTTCTAAGGTTATCTATGAGAAACAATTACCAAATTTGTCTCCAATAATAGGCTTAATTAACCTAACGCCAAACTTAATACAACATAGAGAAGGCTAACATGTTTTCTTGTTAGTAGGATCACTTGATTCCATTTGACGTTAAGAGGTTGTATCAACATTCGCAGGAAAAAAACACTACTACAAAGTTTCTTCCCTCTCGGTGGAGGGAACAGCAAACAATTTTAATTATTTCTAGGGAAAGTACCTGCTCTGCCTAGCTGGTTGTAGGACATCAAAGCAGTGGATATGATAGCTGTTACTGTTGTCAACTTCCATCTGAAGTCAGGCTTCACTGTCATCACTGCAGACAAGAGAGATGACATGCCTGTGATGCGACCTGAATAAAAACAAAAATCTACTAACTGTGGGGTACCGAAGTACGATTGCATCTCTGAGAGTCGTATGGGAGAAATTACAGAAACTCAATTACTTTAAGTTTCAAAATTACAGGAATAAATCAAAATGACTTTAAATTATAACCCGTCAACGCTCTTTAAATCAAAAGAAAAATCAATTTTTTGAAGAAAAAAAAGCCGACAAAAAACTTTAAAAGCATACAAACGATAGTCTCTCTACAAAGTTTTCAAAAAAATGAACTTTAGACAAAAATTTCGACACTTGGCCGAAATCAATCCCAGGACCTTTGTGATCCTAAACATGGACGTTACCTGTTTCGCTAAACGGTCGAAATGAATAGTTTACTTGACATACTATTCAAAGAAACTGAGGAGTCCTGCAGATTAGTCCTGTGATCTAAGCTTTCAACGGAAAGAAACCCAGTACACGTTGCAATACCCTTGCTCACCAGAAGGCTAAACAGGACACCATCATACATACCTGTCATCAGCATGTTGAACGAAGTTGCGGATGCCAATAGCCCACCGCCAAGCAAAGCACAAGTTACGTCATTATCCAGACCAAACATTTTCTTGAGGGGTTAGTTTCACTTTTTCGGTCCAAATAGTCGTTTATTCAGATTTAATCCTATAAATCGTCTGGCTAGAAATTCTATGGGCAGTCGTGATAAAAACTAGTTGTATGGTCCGTCGTTGTTAACATCAAAAATATTTGATTCCCGTCAGCTGTATAGTCTATTCGCTACTTATGAGGATTGTTGATAGTTGTATACTTAAAGCGTCGGATAATCGGATCAGAAAAGTACTAATTTCTGGGATATGGGACAGATGAGAGAACACGTTAACTTTGATTAATAGAAGGGGTTTTGTTACACAGGGGCTTAGGAGATAGTATACTTGTAGCTTCCGCCTTCAATTTGCAATCAATATCTGAAAAAAAAACTTTGGTCATTGGAGAGGCCTGGTATTGAAATACACACATAAGGACAGGGGCGGATCTAGGATTTTCTTGAGGGGGTGAGGGGATTATCAAAAAAATTTCGAAAATTTGGTCATTATTTTAGGTCGACCAAATTGATTTTCCGAGCTCTCCCAAATCATTAAAAAGACCCTGTTTCGGTCAAACTTTTTGCGCTGCAGGCAAAAAAAACTGGCCGAAAAGGGGGACTGTTCTCAAAATAGTACAAAGGGGGATCCTTTGGGTCAGTAGGTGGTCGAATCCCTGAGGGGGGGCTCCGCCCCTGTTTAAGGATATTCATAAGCTTGAAATGCATAAAAATCTTGCTTTTTCTAAAAATTCATTTTAAAATATACTGCAACAAAAAGTGTTATCATTGTTCAATTCAAGTTTTCTTCACAGACTGGACATTTTGGTAGTCTGTCAAGATTAATCAAAAGGCCGTTGCTTCAATAAACCTGCAACAAAAAGAGAAGGTAATGCGACAACGTTTTACAGCAGCTATCTTCAGATTCAGTCGGTTCCAAAATATCTCCTTCCGAAGTTGGTCGGAATATCCGTTTCAGATAGCTCTGTCGTCAGAATAGACATTGCGGGAAACTGCTCCGATAAGCAACGTGCTCCTACAGACAAAAAAGTAGTTACACAGAAACGAAGCTGAGCTTCGCCTTACTTGCAATAAAAAGATATTCGAATCATAAAAGCAAGATTGACTTTGCTACTTATTCTAAATTTATCAAAAACTTAAAAAACGAATTCAAGAACAATTTATGATTGGTACTTTTTTGATAAAATCAAAGCAATTGGAGAGAAAACTGGATCAATAGGTAAATTTAAATTTTAAATCTGAATATTAAAATCCATTTTCGAAACTAGAAATCAATCACGTTGTTCGTGACTTATATATTTTCGCTAGAAATGAAAATCATAACTCAAACAGGGAAAAACAATTTTGAGCGTGAACAAATTTTAAGACTTATTCCTGAAAAAAAAAACCAAAAAAATCATCAAGACCTATTTAAGAGAACTGAAAGGCTTCTCTGACTGAAATCCTGACTGTAAGGCTTTACTATAATATTCCGCATAATATCAACCCAATCTGATGATAATTTGTGGTATCTGACGTTGCGTGGAAAACAAAGAAGAAAAATTAAAACACATCCGAATACAAAAAAATCCAAATTATTATTGTAAACTATCTATCAATGATAACTCTAGACACAACGCTGATGCGTTACCCCCAGAGAAAAAACTGTAACAAGGCGAGCAAAATCGTTTTATCGTATGTTAAGAGGATTTTTTTTTTCATTAATTTCAGTAAAAGTTCTTAACCAGCACCTTAACCGAAATATACCAAAAAGATTTTTATTCAAATTTAGAAAAAGCTTAAACGATAGAAAAATTCAGCGCTTTGGCAGCTAAGCCGACATAAAATAAGCAAATAACGATAGTCTGATAATAATCTTTTAGCAAACAAGTTTCCGCTTGAAAAAAAATAAACTCCTGACTGGATTCGAACATTCGACCTTGATCGTCCAAGGCATGCACGTTACTTATGCGCCAAACTGAATTAGAAACTATTACACGCCAAGCTAACGAATGATTCAGTGATTCTGTTAGACAAGTTGTAAATCTGAAAAAAAAAATTCACTATGATAACTACCCATTTTGAAGAAGAATTACAATCCAGCAAAAATGTGTTTCAATTCTTTAGTCAACAATTTTTTCAGTCGATTTAATGAGCATGTTTAACTCTTTCATACATGACAAAACTATACTATATATATTCGTTGACACATGTAAAATTGTTCCCATAACATACAGTCAGATAAAATACTCATAATCATACCTATTGTATCGATTGGTGAACTCTTCTAGCCTGGCGCAGAAATCACCTTTACAGATCACTAGTGAATTACAAAACACACCCTACTAAACACTTAATAGTAGTTATAATGATTAAAGGCATACATGACGTGCAAACAACATTTAAATTTAAGCCGCAACGTTTCAGAAGTGGGATGATTTGACGCTAGTCATAGCTGCACAACACCAACTCTAGAACTGGACGATATTTGATATGTACTCAAAGCATAAGATTTACATGATTTGAGATATACTGATTTTGATGTTTTAACGAATAATTCTGATCTGAATATAACCAGACACGCCGGTAATCGAGTAACGCTCATAGAGAGTTCTGAAAACTTCGTTTTGATATCGCATTATTTTCTGCAAAGAAACTTGGACACAAAAACAAGACTAAAACTTGGGGCTTTTCCATACCTCATATCTGCTCCTAAAAATACTAAACTCAATGGCGTGGTAGATTCCACTACCTCATGATATGGTCCAAATAAAAGAATTGTAAGCGTACCTTCAACAGTGGCGAACAGATTTAGCAGCAGAATACTCTCCTGAGGCACTTCATTTTCTAGTAACTTCTCAATTGCCTTCACACACGTATCTCCTGATTTGATGATCGGATACAGCAACAGCACTTCGCAAAAACTCTTTTCAAGTTCCCTAACCACAGGAGGGATTTAATTTAGCAGCTAAATTAGGGGTATATTTCTCCACCGCTAAAATGCTATTTCACGGAAGTTTTTGCCGACACGTCAACACAAATAGTTTCTCATAACATTAACTTCACGCCTATACACCCAAACTTGGACGGCGAAGCGTTCCAAAAAAAATGTCAAATTCTCCAAGGAAAATAAAATAAAATTGGCTCTACGGGTTCTATTTTGTCATCGCAAAAAAATTTTGGGCAAAAATTGCTTCGAATGAAAATATTTTGTTTCTTAGTTCTCCCCAATACCAAAAATACCAATGAGAAGTAGAGAGAGGGCAGAGTAAACGTGAAAAGAGAGTCTGCTAATTCCCTTTGCGAGTGGCGATGTCGGCTGGGAATTTGAGGTAGCACACATTGGCCACTCCTGTCTCTTCGTCAGTAGTGACTAGTATCTTTCCAATGCGCATAGATTTACAACACTCTCTCAACCCCTTTTCCATTGCCTCCCCTATAAATTGGGTTCTGTAAATTTTAGAAAACTTCAAGTGGTTCTTCAAGTAAATGAAAATCGCGTATATTGCAGTTTTATTAACATAGCATAGTCAACAGACAGGAAAAGCGTCAACGAACCATTGAAAAACAAAAAACCTAAAAAAAAACTTTTTGGATAAACACTTTTGATAAAAACTCAGCCAATTTGAGTAAAAACGAATCAATAAATATATATTTTTAATCCGCTGGGAAATTTCACTCTCAAAATGAAATTCATTCAAGTTTTTATCAGCGATTGAGCCGATTTCAGATTTAAACGAAGACTTTTAAGCGGAATAAAGATTTTGAGCGAAAAAAAAACAAAATGGAATTGATAAAAAATCGAAGTTGGTTTACCACGATCACAACCACAAATTTAAAACACAGGCATGCTCAAAAAATTTCTGCAAATTCACTGACAAAGTTCATACGAAATAATTCTTAGAAATTCTAGTTCCTAATTACAATACACTTGCTCTCGCAAGTTTTAATACAGAAAAAGTCATAATCTTGATGTTCAACAATACCAATCAAAATCGTTGAAGCGTGCAAAGAAGCCAACACAAAAAAAAATTAACTACTATACAAATTCGATAATTACGCAACAACATTTTGCGTTGCATCACATGGCATAACAGCTTTCCATTTATTGCTGGCTGATTTAGTTAGCAATCTATAGTTCGACTTGCATACAAGACTACGACGCAACCACAACTGGAAACAAGTGACATCTGAGAACAAATTAACCGGGAACACGCGACAACTGGACTTTTTTCTCATTGGTCTAGCGGTAGAGTTTCTTGCGCTAATAATCGCCATAAGTTTTCACAAGCAATTCGTGTCTTGGGACAGTCAAGCTCGCAAAACGTAGCAGTCGGATTGACTGATAAGTTGTCTCAGTGCTCATTTCTTAATTGTTCCCAATGGTTGCCAGCTTCAAGTTTTCCTACTAACCTGATCGCATGATAGACACTCCGCAGTTGCCTGGCTGGTGAGTGAGTCCCTCGTAAGTAAAGCCATGAGGGGTGACCACCTTGAACTCAGAGTAGGGCAACAGGGTCAGGCCAGCCTCCACTGTCAGTCTGATCTAAAAACACTTAAATCAAGTAGACCATGCCGGAGGTAGAATCCAAGTTTTTACTAATTCCAAACCAAAACATTTTGCTGATTCCAACACAAATTTTTGCTATTTTCTACCCAAAATTAATGCAGAGCTTTTATGTGAAATAAACTTTGAGAGTCGCAATAAGAGTTTAGCCAAAAAGTTTCTCAAGATTAGCGAAAACAGGGAGGTGATTGGTGTCGGACGCCCATATCATCGAGATTTCAAAGTTTATTCAACCAAAAGGGTCACCCCTTCGTTTTATTTCACGGCTTCTTATTTTCAATTTTACAAGCCCAACCTTGAAAATTTACTCAAATCTCGGACAAAAACAGGTGTGAGGTTTGTCATATCCTCAGTATAATAAATGCTCAGTTCTCGGAAAAATTCCCGAGACCCCCCCCTCTAAATGTCAAACTCAGCTGCAAACAACGACTTACCAGTCGATCTGCCGCGAACACAAACCTGTCACGGGCTGTTGTTCTGAAATAAGTGCATATAATAGAGCAGGATTTAAGGTCGTTCATACTCTTCAAAAATAAAGAAATGGATATAAATATTGATATTAATAGGTTCTTAAAATCTCACTGGAGATTGTCTTTGTTAAATTAACCTAGCTTTTTAAATAAATTTTCTAATTCTAAGTTGGCATCACAGTTTTATCGCGGAAGAGGTGATAAATTATGGTATTAATGGTACGCAATTAAAAAAACAAACAGAAATTAAACAAAAACAAGGTTTTTTTTGTGTGTGGTGTGACAAAGTGAAAGACTAGATTTTTGGTTTTTCCGATATACATAGTGAGAGAAGCATATTGTAAAGCAGTTTTCTTCGAAAAATGACTAATGAAAACAACAAAAAAATATATTTTTTTGGCCATTTTTTAATTTTGCAAACATTTTCAAGATGGCAGAAATTTTTTGCAGACATTTTTCAGAATGGCGCTTAAAAACTTTGAAAACTAGTTTTACTAGATTTTTCGGGGTTAAATAAGCAAAACTTATTTACTACTGATCTGCGACTATCGCTCTACAAGGAGCCTGCTCGTTAAATCATTGGACGAAAAATCATAAATTTTAAACCGGTTTTTCTCGACACTAGAAATTTTTATGCCGTTCAAATCACGACTGAATATGCTTTAACATGATACATCACTCAACCCAAACCGATGATTATTTGTGGTACCTAATTTTGTGTGGAAAACCAAACAAAAAACTAAAACATACCCGAATACAAAGTTCCTCCTCATTTTCAATGGTCGGAACAATAACCGAAACAAACCATGAAGGTGTTTATTGAACTGAAGAAGATATAAAACGACAAAACTTGTGAATTCCAAAAAAGTTTTTATGACGAGCACTTTTTTGACTAAATTAGCCCAGTTTGAAAAAACTGTTTGAATAAGTAATTCATCATTGTGCTGGGAAAACTGAAAAAAGAAATCCACATTTTGAAACTTAACTTTTACTGTTATAGGAGAACGTAATTGTCTTTTATTTGGTTCATAAAATTAATGTGAACTTCAAAAACGTTTTGAAGAGATGCCATCTAAATACTATATTGAGCGTGATCAAATTACAAGACAAAAAAACAAGACCTTTATGCAAACTCACTTATTCATTAACACTTGTGGAAGACACGAAAAAGGGATATGTTTTCGTTTTTAAATGTTCATTATTTTTTGGGTTTTAATAAAATTTTTACAAAATTTTTACAAAAATTAACAGTGCGAATCTTCGAATTACAAACCAAACAATGCTGTCTCTTTGAATCTTAACCATAACAAAATTATACTTCGCATTGTCAACCGAATATAAAGCTAAGAACTGATTAAATCGAAATATCTCGGAGAATTCACAAACCAGACTTTTGTTAAATAAAATTTAAAAAAGGGAACTAGAATAGAAAACAAATTGAAAGTCAGAAACTTTGTTTTCATTATGTTGGCGAATCTTCACATTCACGCAAAATTTTTCTTCGTAAAACTTTTTGCAATTCAAAAACAAGTTATGATTATCACTGTGTTGATGAAGCTAACCCAATTTGAGAAAACTGGATCAATGGGTAAAATTTTTATTCCGCTGGGAAATCTGATAATTAAATTCAATTTCCAAAATTGGAAGCCGATCACTTTTATCGTGTTTCTTACATTCGATAGTGCAGTTTGCCTTCCTTTTACCAAACGGCGAAAGAGTAAATTTGAGCCTGAATAAATTTCAAGACTTTTTCCTGAAAAAAAAACAAAAAAACAAATCATCGCGACCTATAGAAGAGTCTGAACTACGTTCATCGAATTAGAAAAACGCCAAGCATGGTCTCGGATGCTAAGGCTTGATCCTTCGCGACATGGTCCCGTTCCTTACCGCCACACTACTGGACCCACATTTTCATGAAAATTACCTTCATGAATAAATCAAGCTATCAAATGATTCAAGTTATTCTGTTAAACTAGTTAACTAGAAAAAAGTCTATATTCCAGTTTGATATCGCTTGCTTCTCGCAAAGGTAATAATTTTTAAAACAATGTTCATTTTGAGAATTACTTTCGGTAAAATCTTTCAAAATTTTAGCAGCTTTCTCGTCATATTTTTAATGACCAGCATATTTTTTCTTTCGAAACACGCGCAGACCTCCACTTCACCCTAAGCGGATAGTATTTAGACGATTAGTAATTCAATCACAATGATGAACTGATTTCGTCATAATACCTCTATCACCACTCAAAGCAACGAATAAGTAAAGGAAAAAACTTACAAACATTCATTGATCACAATTTTTGTCCGCTTTATACCTTGTTTCGATGTGTTTTTCGTGTTTACATGCTGTGAAAATTTGATAATTTCCAAGTTCTAGTAGTTCCGACCGTTGAAAACATAGAGAATGTTTGTTAGTATTTCCATTCAAAATCAGGCACCACGAGTAATCATCGGATTGGGTCTAGTGTATCATAGTATATCATATTAAAGCCCTCTCAGACGTGATTCGAACGAGAACGATAGGTTAAAATTTTCAAAAAGCTGTCCCAGTGCCGAGAAAAATTAGAGTGAAATTTTTGAGATCTAGTCTTTTTCGAGGGAGTAACCCGAACGAGTAACGTTCATCATATAAATATTGATGGATATTCGAATTTTCTCAAAACTGAGGCAACGGAAACACGACTGAAACGGTTTCAATATGATACAACACTTGGCCCTCTACGAACTTTAAAATGATAAAAAAAACAAAAAACACCCTTAGCCTTAGTTCCTTCCTTTCACTTCGTGAAGTGATCGGAAAACTAAATACCATATGGAGTCATTTTAAATTTTTGCTGAAGTAATATAGCTTCAAGCAAAAAAGACTAGTCAGAATCTTCTGGGCCAATTTGATAATCTGGTGGTTCTTGCTTGCAATTTGATAAGGCGAAGCCTGGAAAAATATGCAATCAAAAAAGAATAATTATAAATGGGAAAAAACGATAGAAAAACTAAATTTTTTCGATAAAGCGAAGCCTGGAAAGCGAAGCCTGGAAAAGCGAAGCCTGGAAAAATAAAGCGAAGCCTGGAAAAATATGCAATCAAAAAAGAATAATTATAAATGGGAAAAAACGATAGAAAAACTAAATTTTTCAAAGAACACTGAAATAAAAAAAAACGCTTAAAACAGTCAACTCTTGACAAAATATGCTCTCTGTCAAAACCTCCGAAATATTCAGAGCGTGGGCACCACAAAAATTAATAGTCATCGATACTGAACAGTTCGCATCTTCAAAATCGCACGAAAAGCAAGGACCATATTCCAACGGCAAGTACGATAAGAATGAACAAAGATGAGTTGACTAAAATAAATCGTCACAAAAATCTTCTTGTTACAAAAAATGAAAGAAAAAAATCGCAAATTAATCTGATGATAAATACTTTATGTTTTTTAATCATTGGGCTTAGCTGCTAATGCATGGGAGCTTGCCAGGTTTCTTTCTCTCCATTGAACCCAAAATCTCAGATTTGAGTCAGTAGTTTTTGAGAAAAATCAAAAAGTTTGAAAACGGTCAAAAACTCTAAAATTTGACTTTTCCGAGGGTCATAAGTTACCAAACTTAACTAACTTTAAGCAAAGGTTATCTTTTCGGAAAAAAAAGAAAAATTAACACTAATTATACAAGTGCTTTCACGAAATTCATTGTTATTAAATACACCAAAAACATGACAAAATTAGAGTAGGGAACTAGTCAGACAGATCTAAAGCTGACACCAAAAAGTCAAAAAATTTACGTTGATATTGAAAAACCGAACAAACAAAAAATCAATTAGTATAAATCTTACAAGGATCGGGTCTTTTTACTTATTCCGACCCAAATTCAATATTTCAAATTCTTGAATCGAAACTAATTTGCTTCAATCTGATTGGCTAGAATCAACCAATCAAATTTCAATAGCATCTGAAAATTATTGTTCACAATTTGAAGTCGAATTATAATTAAGCCGGATTGGCCTAGAATGAAAAATGTTCCTTAAATTACTCAAAATTATTTCGAAGGTGCTCCAGTGTTTTACCCAGATTTGAAAAAAAACACAGAAAACAGCTCCAGGGAAACAAATAATCACTTCCGTATCTGCTCAAAACTCGGCCTTGTTAGAAGTCGGCTTAGAAGTAAGTGATCGCATTTGTATTAACCAAAACAACTAGTGTTATCATTATGCTGTTCTCAGCATGTATACATCGACATATTACATTGACATATTACAAAATCGAAAAACTAGGAAAATTGGGCGGAATAAATAAAGAAGACCCCAAGGATCCTTTATACGTCATTGCATGATCGCATGCACTGAGAAAAACATTTACCATTCAGAAACTAAACTGACAGAGACCTACTCGAGCAACAAGAGGTTAAAAAATTGGTTACTGGTTAAAACTATTTCAAAGATGGACCGTTTCGGAACAAAATTGCCTGAACACAATTGGGACAATTCAAATCGGGAACAAAATTGCCTGCATTTTTAGGAACTCTATAAATGGCTTTAAGAATGCTATAGAGAAGGCAAGTTTTCATACAAGTCCTTCTGCGGAGCTAAGCAGACAAGAAAAGCAGACAGACAATAATCTAAACTAGCCAAAATTTTCTAATTGCAAAAAACAGCTCTCAACTGGAATCGAAATCCCGGGCTTTGTCATCTCAAGTTATTGTTTTACTTCTCCGCCAGATGCTCCGGATGGTTGATTGTAATTGAATTTTTAATTAAAAAGCGGTAACAAAGCCAAAAATACCTGAGCAGAAACCCTTCATGCTGAAAAAATTCAAAACATCAAGCGATAAAAAGACAAAAAACGAGAAAAAGAAAAAACTTTTTAACAAATCGAGCTGGTAAGATTAAACCAATGTGAAAAACAAATTTTGATTCGGCCGTATTTCAAAATGCTAAAAACAACGGCAGTCAGAATTTCTTACAGCTAAAATAACCGATTCTTAGATGTGGCAACTAAGCCGACAAAACATAAGCAGCCAAACAATAGGTCGAATTTTTTTTGATCTGAGATATTTACCGTTTGAAAAAAAAACTGGTTCTTGTCAGATTCGAACACAGGACTTTTGCCCTCCCAGGCGTATTCGTTACCACAAGGCTAAGTTGCGAGACACTAAACAAATTGAATTCATTTTGAAGCAAGGTACATCAAGAGTCCAATGAGTCCTCTGGACCAAGTTGTTTACGGGAAAAAAGTCTAGTAGCCGATTGTAATACCCTTGCTTATCGCAAGGGTAAAAACTTTAGGATAAATTAAATTGATCCTTTGAAAAAAAAAGAAAAATGATACCTAAGCCGGCAACAGGTGAGCCGAAGACCGATTGAACCGAAAAACTTAAAGTATACAGCAAAAAATCAGTTCAAGCAGGCGCCTTAGCAATACACCAATGCTGCATGAAAAAATCGACACGTCTCAAAATGAAGCAACAACACTTTCTTGATTTTTAAGAAAAGTTTTGAAGAAAAAAAGTTGTTTACGCAAAACGCAAGTGTTGTTATCAAGTCTCAAGCAAATGTGATTTATTTTTTACTGGATTTTCCAAAAGAATTGCATAACTAGAAAATTCAAATTCATGTATCCAAATCATAAAGAAATCTATTTTACAGCTGATCATACTTCTCAATTTCTGACAGACAGATAGCGCAGAAATACAGTTTAGCTTTATCAAATCTCTCGCAAATACAAATATAACAATATACGTGTTTACAAGGCGTCACTTCACAAGGCATAACTGGATGATGATTACATTCGGGGCAGATTTCATTAACTTCATCGATTCCGGCTTGTTCCTTTTCCTTATCCAGTAATTTCCAGGCCTTGATTTTAAACTTAGTAAACAATCTTGTTTTCATTATAAGAGGAATCAACACGTACAAAACACGAAATGATAGCTGCCATAACGCATTTCTAGCTATACCTTCAGAAACGATTCCCAGTTTTTTCTCACGCTGCGTTGAAGCTTTCAGTCCAAATATGAAATCAACAAGTCTTCGATTTCTACCCGTGGCTATAAAGGTCACATCGTTAATCAAAAGAGCAACACGCAACGCGAGTGCTAAGAGTAAACGCAAATTTTTCATCAAATTTCTTCTATTGGTTGAAAAATTTCGAACGTTTTTGAAAGCTTTCCAATCAAACTTGGTCGATTCAAAAGGATTCTGGAACATTTCAATCAAATAACTGCACAATGATATTTTAAAAGCCAAACTCGTGTCGATTAATTTCCCATCTTTGCTTAGAAGCTGAATTGCAAGTAATCGCTGGCCAGGATAACAAGATAACCGACTCAGAGATAAGAAATTAATAAGGAAATTAACTACATAATCTATGTTATAATTTTCCCAAGGTTCACTCAAACTGGGAAAATGCTCAAAAATTTCCTTGAATTTTGCTCTTATTGCACCGTATATGACATCGGTTAACACATTTGCGTCCCATTCATCACCTCTTGATGCAGGATACCAAGTAGTGCCTCGAAGCAATTCCATAATTGCAAAGTCTCCGATTGTAAACGTTTAACCTTTAGGTAGAATGTATTCAACTGTGATCGAAACTTTTAATGCTCTTTCACAATTTGACACATTCTGATAATTGCCTTAATTTTGTTGGATGATGAACAAAATGTAATTCAACAATAAATAATTATTGATCTAATTTGAAATTGTAATTTCAAAATAGGCGGAAAAATGAGTCTTACTTGTCTCTGATTTGGGTTTGTAGCTCTCTCACATTATTCGTAGCCTGTAGAACTTTGATTTTGTTGGAGCAGTCATCTAACTTTCGTTCATCAATCATATGGGATCTTCAAGACAACCACAGCATTCACATCTTATATTGAGAGTGCGGTTTGTAAGTAGACAACCGCATATTCTCAGTAAGTAGATAAATAACATATTAACCAATCAAAATGGAGATAAGAAAGCAAACATAAAAAAAAATTTAATTATTTATTTTGCACCTTTGCTTTCCATTCTCGATGCTGATTAGTTAATACAGTAGTTTTCTCCTTACTGCTATGTAACCTAATAAAAACTTAATGCTTAAAATTGGAAACGGACACATCTATTGGCATGTTAAACTAGGGTAATTTGTCTCTAATTAAGAAAAAATTTGTTTCATAATTTCGATACGAAAGCGAAGGAACCAAATGCAAAAGCAGACATTTTGAAGCAAAACTAAAAAAAAAACTTAAGGGAATACTAAAAAATTTTAATAATAGGAGAACTGACAAAAATAATAGGAAGACAAAAAATTGAAATTAAAATACCATGCAGATTTAAAGGATTTCTTCTCTAGGTCCGTTAAGACAGTAATTTAACGGCACCATAAAGTGGTCCCTTGGACAATGAATTCAGCGAAGACCAAGAATTACTACTTTCCACCAACCCGAAAGGGTTAAGTTGTTGGCAACTAATCTGTACTGTAGTATATCACTTGCCCCCTTTTTTACTGCTCTTAGGGCAGTCTCGCCCCATTGATACTTTTGCAAGATTTTCCAGTTGTAATTAAATTGAGATGAATTGAAGTAAAAAAAATAGAAGTATCTGAGTGGCCAGAAAATTTATAAATCTAATCAAAGGAAAGGGTCCACGATTTATCAGAACAATTGCCTAGATGCAATTCAACTCAACTAAACTATTCTCTTTCTCTAAAGAATCCTAACTAACCGACTACCCCCGATAACTCCTCACAACTACTCAGTTCGACCTGCTAAATTTAATAGTGTCTCTACGGATAACTATTCCTTTGAGGTAATTTAACTGATCTCGATAACATCAGGAATCATCGTTCTCGACTCTGATGAGAAACAACTATCTGCTCACTTCGCAATCTCTCGTCTCGCTAAAGGTGGACTATTTGTTAATCTGTATAATGTTTTTCTATTTGAATTTTAGTTATAGTAAGAGTTAGGATCGTCCTGAAATTTACTTTGATACTCCTTACGTAAGGACCAGACTAAATTCTTTAACTGACTCTACTAGTCCTAAATTACAATTTCACCATAGATATCTCCAACTAAGTTAGGCAAATATCAAGTTTTTAATTAGCCAACCTCCGAAGGTTTTTATCTAACTACCCAGTTAACTTTACGACCTCCCGGGCTATGTGAAGACACTTTTCATGGGTCGCTGACTCATTCCAAGCATCTAAAATTCCCAGCTGTTCTCCGTTACAATCCCGACTTTCTAGCTATTAGAGGAATGTAATTCGTTCAATAGGGGTCCAACTATGCCAAAAAGCTACTCAGGGGAGCTAAGTAAATATCCCGTCCATCCAAGTATTTAAGATACCTACTTACCATGCTATGCTCCTATTACTGCCAATATCCTTGGGGACTAAATTTCTTTAGTCTAGTTTGAACTCAATGATTAGCTTATTCTCCAAGCTAAGCTGAACCCAATGTTTGCCAATTCCAATTTAATTAGTTCTACTACTTCAATATTGCAATATAAAGGTGGATTATTTGTTAATAAAGGTGGTCTCACTAAAAGTGGACTATTTGTTAATCTGTATAATATTTTTCTATTTGAATTTTAGTTATAGTAAGAGTTAGGATCGTCCTGAATTTTACTTTGATAATCCTTACGTAAGGACCAGACTAAATTCTTTAACTGACTCTACTAGTCCTAAATTACAAGTTCACCATAGATATCTCCAACTAAGTTGGGCAAATATCAAGTTTTTAATTAGCCAACCTCCGAAGGTTTTCATCTTACTACCCAGTTAACGTTGGCAACTATTCTGTACTGTATTATATCACTTGCCCCCTTTTTTACTGCTCTTAGGGCAGTCTCGCCCCATTGATACTTTTGCAAGATTTTCCAGTTGTAATTAAATTGAGATGAATTGAAGTAAAAAAAATAGAAGTATCTGAGTGGCCAGAAAATAATTTATAAATCTAATCAAAGGAAAGGGTCCGCGATTTATCAGAACAATTGCCTAGATGCAATTCAACTCAACTAAACTATTCTCTTTCTCTAAAGAATCCTAACTAACCGACTACCCCCGATAACTCCTCACAACTGCTCAGTTCGACCTGCTAAATTTAATAGTGTCTCTACGGATAACTATTCCTTTGAGGTAATTTAACTGATCTCGATAACATCAGGAATCATCGTTCTCGACTCTGATGAGAAACAACTATCTGCTCACTTCGCAATCTCTCGTCTCGCTAAAGGTGGACTATTTGTTAATCTGTATAATGTTTTTCTATTTGAATTTTAGTTATAATAAGAGTTAGGATCGTCCTGAAATTTACTTTGATACTCCTTACGTAAGGACCAGACTAAATTCTTTAACTGACTTTACTAGTCCTAAATTACAAGTTCACCATAGATATCTCCAACTAAGTTGGGCAAATATCAAGTTTTTAATTAGCCAACCTCCGAAGGTTTTTATCTAACTACCCAGTTAACTTTACGACCTCCCGGGCTATGTGAAGACACTTTTCATGGGTCGCTGACTCATTCCAAGCATCTAAAATTCCCAGCTGTTCTCCATTACAATCCCGACTTTCTAGCTATTAGAGGAATGTAATTCGTTCAATAGGGGTCCAACTATGCCAAAAAGCTACTCAGGGGAGCTAAGTAAATATCCCGTCCATCCAAGTATTTAAGATACCTACTTACCATGCTATGCTCCTATTACTGCCAATATCCTTGGGGACTAAATTTCTTTAGTCTAGTTTGAACTCAATGATTAGCTTATTCTCCAAGCTAAGCTGAACCCAATGTTTGCCAATTCCAATTTAATTAGTTCTACTACTTCAATATTGCAATATAAAAGCAATATCTCTTTCAGCTTCTGCTTCAGGTCTCATTAGGAAAGTTCCCAACCAAATAGAAATAAGGTGATCGATTCCCATTTCCAGGGGTTGGGGCAGGGATTACGCCACTTTACGGTGTTAATCCGGAGGTTTTCGGTGCAATTATGGTCCTAAACATAAAAAGGTCATTTAAAGGTCACCTCGGGGTCAATCTTTCATCTTCAGGGTCAGAATCCTATGGCGGTCATATTTACGAAGTTTCATTCATATCCCATTAGTACTTCCCGAGTTAACACATTTTTTAAGTGCATTATCGTTTTTCCCGCGAACAGGCTATAAACACTGGAGGGGGTCGCCTGAGAAGTTTTGCTCACAAGAGGTCTTTTTCAGGGTTCCTAGCTAGTGCCTATTGCCGCATTAAAATCGATATGCCCTCACTCCTTATGTTGCCCTCACTCCTTATGGCATCAGGAATCATCGTTCTCGACTCTGATGAGAAACAAATATCTGCTCACTTCGCAATCTCTCGTCTCACTAAAGGTGGACTATTTGTTAATCTGTATAATGTTTTTCTATTTGAATTTTAGTTATAGTAAGAGTTAGGATCGTCCTGAATTTTACTTTGATAATCCTTACGTAAGGACCAGACTAAATTCTTTAACTGACTCTACTAGTCCTAAATTACAAGTTCACCATAGATATCTCCAACTAAGTTGGGCAAATATCAAGTTTTTAATTAGCCAACCTCCGAAGGTTTTTATCTAACTACCCAGTTAACGTTACGACCTCCCGGACTATGTGAAGACACTTTTCATGGGTCGCTGACTCATTCCAAGCATCTAACATTCCCAGCTGTTCTCCATTACAATCCCGACTTTCTAGCTATTAGAGGAATGTAAATCGTTCAATAGAGGTCTAACTATGCCAAAAAGCTACTCAGGGGAGCTAAGTAAATATCCCGTCCATTCAAATTAATTAGGATACCTACTTACCATGCTATGCTCCTATTACTGCCAATATCCTTGGGGACTAAATTTCTTTAGTCTAGTTTAAACTCAATGATTAGCTTATTCGCCAAGCTAAGCTGAATCCAATGTTTGTCAATTCCACTTTAATTAGTTCCACTAATTCAATATTGCAATATAAAACCAATATCTCTTTCAGCTTCTGCTTCAGGTCTCATTAGTAAAGTTCCCAACCAAATAGAAATAAGGTGATCGATTCCCATTTCCAGGGGTTGGGGCAGGGATTACGCCACTTAACGGTGTTAATCCGGAGGTTTTCGGTGCAATTATGGTCCTAAACATGAAAAGGTCATTTAAAAGTCACCTCGGGGTCAATCTTTCATCTTCAGGGTCAGAATCTTATGGCGGTCATATTTACCAAGTTTCATTCATATCCCATTAGTACTTCCCAAGTTGACACATTTTTAACGTCCATTATAGTTTTTCCCGCGAACAGGCTATGAACACTGGAGGGGGTCGCCTGAGAAGTTTTGCTCACAAGAGGTCTTTTTCAGGGTTCATATCTAGTGTCTATTGCCGCAATAAAATCGATATGCCCTCACTCCTTATGTTGCACAAAATTGCCTATTTCCGGTCTAAGAGGGGTTTTTTCCAAGTGCTAATGATTTCCGGTCCGACTGTCGGATTGGCTCAAATTATAATACATGATGTTCCGTATCACTACCTATCCTATCCCAAATTTTGTCTCCCTACCAGCACCAGGGGTCGGAAGATTGCCTCCGGAAGTCCGGTGCTTTGGACATGGAAACGAAAACTTTTCATTTTGGATTTGATTTAATCATGCTCAATCGACGCGGAAGGGTCGATAGCCTACACTTTTAGGAGGGCTTGTAGGAGCGTTTTTGATCCTTTGTTTGCGTTTTTGATCCTTTGTTCCGAAAGATTCTCAACACTAGAAAAATTTTATAATACAAAGCTCTTCCTCATTTTCAATGGTCGGAAAAAACTCACACGTTTGTCTCAATTGAGAAACACATTCCGAAAAACACAATCGACATCTTAAAACTACATTTCAGTAAAATTCATCAAGCACCACCTAGCCGACAAAACATGGGTAGACGAACGATGAGCCGACAACAAAACTAACATAAACAATTTTGGGATATGACGTTTGGCAACTCAATTTACCCTCTTGCACCACACGAAAGCTTAAATAAATATACGTTTACCCTTGAAATGACTCATTACAAGGCGAGTAATCCATATGCTACAAAGCGAGTAGCCGATATGTGCCGAAACCAATTAAACTTTTTGAGCAAAAAACGCAAGGAAAAAAAGGAAATTACTCAAAACCAGTGGTCGCAAATTAACAAAATCTATTTTCAATTCTATTAAAAATTACTTCAAGCGAAAGAAAATTGCATAATTTGGAACAAGCCAACAAAAAGTCCGTTATTTAAGTTTCGACCTAAGTTGTTAAGCAAACAGAAAAGCTAACAATAAATTATAATAGAAAAAAAACATAGAAAACGGAGTTTTTCAGGTTTAAATATTCCACTTTTAATATGTTTTGCAATGTGATTTCGGTTTTCAAAAACTTTTTGTTTGATTAAATCTTTCTCATACAATACCAACAAAAATTGAATGGAACATCAGAAAATAAAGCCGACAGAACTAAAGCCGACTGACCTCAGCGTCAAAAATCTACCGAAATTTATTGGCAGCGATAAAAAAGATTTTGCAACTCTTAACGTGCACAAAAGGTACACATGCACCTAATACAAAAACGTGCTTTTAATTCAGCATTTATAAAAAATACTGATTACAATTTCTTTTAACCATTCTGCGAGAAAGTTCTTTACAGGGGAAAAAGTATAGTACCCGGTTGCAGCACCCTTGCTTGTCGCAAGGTATTTATGAAAACAGTTTTGACACAGAGGCAAAGCGGAGCTTCGCATCACGTAGGACACAACACAAACATTAAAAAAATGCAAAAAGGAAAAATATTATAAAAAAATTATGTCTAAAAAAGTTTTCAAATGTCTCGATAAAATTTCAATCTAGCAAACAAACCAAGCAAAACAATTGAATTTTAAATTAGCAGACAACAGAAGAGCCGATAAAAGTTAATTTTGTACAAAAATCCCCTAAAAACAATGAACAACACTTGCTACTATAATGAACATAGCCATCTGACAGATGGAAAAGACAAATGAACGCAAAAAAAACTGACTTGTTTTTTGAACAAAAAACCAACCTTCGATTTAAAGAAAAAAATTTAACCTGGCACCTCTTTAAATTTTTAGAACAATTTAAAATTAACATTTTTTTCATGAAATCAACCCAATTTGAGAATACTGGATCAATAGATTTTATTTAGCTGGGAAATCTGATAATTACATTGCACTTTCGAAGCTAGAAGTCGATCAAGTTTTTCCTGGTCTTTAAATTTTTGCTGTTCGATAGTGGAGTTTACCTTGCTTTTGCAAAAGGAAATGCACTGAAAATGAAAAGAAATCACAAGTCAAATCAGTTAAAAAAATCAAAATTAAACCAACAAATTTTATAACTTTCCTAAAAACAAAAAAAAATAATAATAAAACAAAAAACCACCAAGACCTCTTATATAAGAGTCTTCACTACGTTCATTAAATTTAAAAACTGTTAAGAGCACAAGAAAATTAAGTTCGTGATGCGGCAACTAAGCCGGCAAAACTTGAGCAACAAACGAAACTCCAACAATTCAATTTTTTACCAGAAAACAATTTCAATTTCATACATACTGAAAAAACAAGGACCGGCCGGGACTCGGACCCTAGACATAAGGAGGCAAAGGCAACCAATCTACCTCTAGGCCAATTGGAACGATGCTGGAAGTTGTTAAGTTTCAATAATAGAGCAAAAAAGAAAAGCAAAAAAGATTTGTAAGCAACGTTGTTTTACGGGTGAAAAAGTATAGTTCCCGGTTACAAGACACTTGCTCTCGCAAGTGTAAATAATTTCAAACCAGTAAGTAGTTTCTACCAAAGACAAAACTGAATTTCACATGAGGCGCTCGAATCGGAGAAAACTCTGAATATAGGTAAAAGACATTTGGAAAAGAGTCAATGAACGCAAGTTCGAATTTCTAAGTTGAAAAAATATAGCCTCAACCCTCTTTCAAATTCAAATTTTTTTAACACTTTTTTGAAAAAATCAACTCATTTTGAGAAAACTGGATTAATAAGTTAAATTTATTTTCCACTGTGAAATCTGGAAACTAAATTCCACTTTCGAAACTAGAAGTCGATCACGTTTTTCGTGACCTTTACACTTTCATAATGACAGAAGGCAATTTACCTCACTTTCATCAGATGAATTTGAATTGAACTCAAAAAGTGCATATATACCAAAAGGCATTCATAAATGCGTTAAAATGTATGAATGCACATCTGTATTGATTAGAAAAACTTGAGATTTTTTTATGAAAAAAAAACGCTGAAAAATCACCAAAACTCATATAAAAGTCTTAACTAATCTCATTCACTCTGAAAAATTCCGACTGCACTTTAGAATAGTATTGATGGATTTTCGGAAAAAAAAACAGAAGAAATTAAATTGAAAGTCTGAAAACTTTTTTCTCATTATGTTGACAAATCTTCCCACTCACTCAATGTTTTTCTTCTTTAAAACACTTTGAAATTCAAAAAAAATATATGATAAGCAACTTCTTGATAAAGCTAACCCAATTTGAGAAAACTGGATCATTGGGTAAAGTTTTTATTCCGCTGGGAAATCTTAAAATTAAATTTCACTTTCGAAACTAGAAATCGTTCACGTTTTCTCGCGCCATTTCCACGTTCGTATTTGGAGAGTTCTATTTACGTCATTTTCAGCAGATGAATTTCAATTGAACTCAAAAAGTGCATTATACTTAAATGCATCAATATTTTAAGACTTTTTCCTGAAAAAAAATAAATAAATAAGCGCGGCCTATATAAGTCGAACTTTGTTCATCGAATTAGAAAAACTGACATGGTCTCGGATTCGAACGCTTGATGGCTTGCGACATAGCCCCACTCCCTAAAACCATAGTCCCACTCCTGGACCACATTTTCTTGAAAATTACCTTCATTACTAAAGCAAGCTATCAAATGCTTCAAAAGATTCTGTTAAACTAGTTGTTAACTAGAAAAAAAGTCAATATTCCAGTAGGATATTGCTTGCTTATCGCAAGCATCATCAGAAAATTTTTCAAAACAACTAAAATGTCAAATAAACGTATTTTTGATACCCTTCTATTTACAAAAGTTAGGGTGCAGCTGATTGTGCAGAGAAACTACCATTACATGTTCTTTCGATTGAATCCCTGTCTCAGATTTGGCGTGGTAGTTTTCAAAAAATGAAAAAATGCAAAAAAAATAATAATTGAAATTTTTAGAAGGCGGTAGAACGTGGATCAATATATGAAGGGACTAGAAAAATATGCAGGGACGCAAGAGTAACCGGTCAATTAGTTTGAAAATCCGTCAAGTAGTTCTCGAGAAAAACTACAACTTCTGCGATAACAAAAAAAAACAATAAATATAGCCAAGCGACAGTGCGAAAAAGTTAATGAACGGAAGGAAACGGAAAAAACTGTCCAACTTTCGAACTCCTCTTTGAATTTCGAAATCAATTTCAGATTGATGCTTTTTGATAACATTAAACCAATTTGAGAAAACTGGATCAAAAATAAGTTCTTAACACAGAGGCGAAGCGGAGCTTCGCGACACTTGCAAAACAAACAAACAAAAAAAACATAAGTCTAAAAAATCAAAATTTTCGTATATCTAAAAAAAAACAACTAAGGGCCCAGCTAAAGCTGAACGTACGTGTTTGATATTGAAAAAATTTGATATAGTGATGCGGCACAAAAAATGTGGTTTCCAAAGGTGGACTTTGAAAAAACCTTGTTTCTCTTCTAAAAAAAATGAGAAGAGTAAAAAATTTAGAATGACAATTTTCCCAAGAAAACATTTCTCTAACAAAACATAAGGAGTCGCCATTTCTGCAGGACCAATTATCTCAACCGGTTCTTTCAATTGAATTTTTCGCCTCAGATTAGATTGTGTAAACAGTTTCTAAAAAAAAGGTCAAAAGTTTTACAAAAACGGTAAAAAGACTTTCCAAAATCCATAAATTTTTTTCTGCAAAAAGAAGATGGTGATCGCTTAAGCAGAAAAAAATCCCGAAACCCAGTTCCTCGATTGGACACAACCTGAAAATTGGCACGTTAGTTTGCGCGCAAAGTCGAAAAAGTTTCCAAAAAAATGTCAACTTCAAAACTTTGAATTGTTTGAAGGCCGTAAACTTTTATCTTAAACAAACTGATCATAGCCAATTATAAAGATAGGCTGTTGTTTGTATTAAATCTATGATATCAAATTTGGCAGAGGTTAGCAAGAAAAGTCCAAAAAACGGTCAACAAATCAGAAAATTGACACTTCCGAGAAACATAGCTTTTGTTAAAAGTTGGGCGTGGCCGCTTATGCAGAAGAGATTCACCCAACCTGTAATTTCGATAGATCCCAAAAAGCTAGGTAGTTTCAAGTCAACTACTTAAAAATAAGGTCAATAAGTCGATAAAAAAGCCGAAAACATTTGGACAGAAGAACTTTTTGAGCGAAACAAAAAAAAACAACGAAGAATGAACGTAGTCAAGGTAAGTAAAATTACAATTTGTAGGAGAAAATCAAACACTAAAAACAACATTAAAGAAAAATGCGCGCTACAAAAAAAAACGATCGAAGATGTGACAACTGAGCCAACAACAGATAAGCAAACAAATAATTAGCCGACAAATTTATTTGAAAGAGAATGTTTCCCGTTTGAGAAAAACAGGTCCTGGTCCGATTCAACCCAAGACTTTTGGCGTTCCAGGCATATTCGTTACCTCTAGGCTAAGTTGGCCGGGAACGCATAGAGGTTTGAATTTAATATGAACCAAGATACAAGTGATTCTGTTAAACGAGTTGTTCACCCGAAAAAAAGCCTATACTTCGATTTGATAACGCTTGCTTATCGCAGGCGTAAATAACACTACTGGAAAATCAGAACACTTAAATACCTTTTTTGTCGCACCTAAACTGGAAATCAATCACGTTTTTCGAGACCCTTTCAATTTTTGCTGTTGGTTGGATAGTGGATTTTGCCTTCCTTTAACCAAGGGAAATGAGCTGAAACGTAAAAAATCAAGAATAAAATTGCGAAAAAAAAATTGAGCTTGAAAAAATATTGCGACTTTTCCAAAAAAAAAAAATTCACGAACTTTCTAAGATTCTGAACTACGTTGATCAAATACTAAAACATAAATGTCCTTACAGCTTGTTAAAATCCAGAAACAAACTATCATTGTCATTTTTTTTGGATAAAACTAAACCAATTTGAGATAACTGGATCAATAGATAATTTTGTTACTCCGCTGCAAAATTTGAAATCCATTTTCGAAACTAAAAATCGATCACATTCTTCATGACCTTTACACTTTAACTGTTCGATAGTAGATTTTGCTTTCCGTTTAAGGAACTGAACTTAAAAAATTCGCGAAGTCAAACAGCGAAACATCAGATTTGAGCGTCAACTTTTTCCTGAAAACAAAACAAGCATAAAAAATCATCATGGCCTATCTAAGAGTCATTACTACGTTCATTTACATTAAAACTTTAAGGATTCGGATAGCGAACTAAGGCCTACGATGTTAAAAGCCCACTATTTAACTACAAAATCCCCAGGTTATACTTCTGCTTGTGTATTAAGAGCTGTTGCTAAGCAAAAAACTTTCCAAATAGATTGCATCTAGATTAACTTAGAAAAAGATTATCAAGGTACAGTTGTGTAATTAATTAGTGCAAAATTAAAAACAATAAACTTGAATATATAGAAAATTAAAATGCTTGGTTTCAGTGATCAGAACCAGGTTAACATGATCCAAACTATTACAAAAATAGACGGTTTTTTAATTATTCCGCCCAAAAAAACTAACAGCACAACCTTTTTTCATTAACGCTTTGTTCAAACTTTGGTTTGGAATTACATTTAAATTCAACCAATCAGATTCGAGCGTTTTTATTTTTATTTTTCATGATTTGACATACGATCAATTGGGCGGAATAAGTTTAAAAAATCCAAATAGATTACAGTATACTTTATTTTCAAATCACAGCGCCACGGTTAAGTTGCCTTGCTCACTTATACTATCAAAACAAATTTAACGTCGTTCACGAGTCAAGTTTTCACTAATCATGAAAGCGTTAAAATGTACTTCATAATGTGGATTTACTTCGCATTGTTAACTTCAGTCAGAATCATAATAAGGAGAAAAGTTTAGTAAACGGAATGCCTAAAAATAATACAATTCATCTTTCAGGGTTTTTTAGTTTTATTAATTTAGTTCACTTCAAATACAAATAGTCCAGACTTTTCAAAAGTGTTCAGAACAATCCAAATATAGCTTTGTATTGCAAACATCAGGTCAACTGATATCTAGGCAGATTTATAAAATTTAGTTTCAGCACAGCCACCAAAATTACCTATTTCCAAAATACAACCAAACTAATGTTTTATAATCAAAACATCACAAATTTTTGCTCTCTCACAGTACGACTGAAAAACTTTACTCGCCGTCTTTTAAGATTTCCACTTGTTTGTTTTGCTCGGTACTTTGGAAAACGGTTTAGAATATTAACAATGTATCATCATTTCAAACATCTTCAAATGAAGTCATTCAACTTTACTCAGGGCCAACATATTTGTCAGCAGGAACCAACACAATTGCAACTCTACTTGGCAAGTACACTTGAATGGACCCCTTCCTCCCATCCATTCCTTTTGGGAACACTTTGAACATGTTAGTCATATCTAGTCTGTCGAACCCATCGTATCGTCCGCAGTCGGAACAGAGGCCTAGTTTCATCTCGAAGCCCCCCTCTTGTTCAACTGGGATCCAGTAGTCGGCGTAACTCTGGTTGGGGTGGAAGTTGAACGCAAACAGACATCCGGCACGCTCGAATACGATGACCTGAAGAAAGAGCTTACTCTACAAACTCCGAAAGCCTCGAAACACCCATTATAAACAAGGGCAGATTCAGGGAAGACGACACCCTCCCCCCTCCCCGAAAACAACACTATCACCAGCTAATGGTCGCCACTTTGGTACTACTTTACATGGTACTATGAGGAAGATATAGATTTTTTGGTTCAAAACCTTCCAATGGGGTTCAAAACATTTAAAACGTTTTTTTTTTTCAATTATTTGTCTGTCTGCGACGCAGCTGCTTTTCGCAAAAAATACAGTTTTAGGAAATATCAGAAAAATTATTTTGGTCGACCTAAAATTATTTTCTCTTTCCTTCCTCTCCCTCAGGAAACTAATTTAGCAAACACATTTAATTATAAATTGTACACTATAAAACTTATAAATCGTACACTATTAGTCATTATAAAACTTTGAATCAATTTAACTAGGTGTACGCAAAGCAAAGGTCAATTCATTACTCGAATTTGCCTTCATTAACTAAGCCGCTTTCTAAGCTTTAGTTCAAGTCTCTAACTCTGTTGTATTCAAAACTGAGAACAAGTCCGTTTGACCTTATCCATTTACGTATTTTCGCAATTTTTTCATTGGAGTTAATTTATCTTACTTTTGGTCATATATTTAAATAAAACATCAGGAAAACATCAACAACCAAACCGCAAAACATCAAATTTGGCGTCAACAGACTTTTTCCTGAAAAAAAAGGAAATAAAAAACAACGCGACATTAAATACGTGTCTTCACTGCGTTCATTAGTTCTGAAAAAAATTTAATTTCGCGAGGTATGAGCAAGATGACGCAGAGAACGAATGAACCTATCCGACCTTGTCCATCTCGTGTTTTCGGCTGACGTATGCCTGTGGTGCACAGACCCACTTGAACTGGTTCTCCAGCAGGTTCATGTCCTTGTCGAAGTTGGCTAGATTCTTGTATCTCAACATGTCGTCTTCGATCAGGTTGAACTGACGTCTGGAACATGAAAGATACTTCTTAATTATACAGCAAGTACTTGTTCCATTGGCGGTTGGATAGATCTGTTTACAAAAATTTGTTCCGACCATTTGAAAAACGAGGAGGACCTTTGAATTCGGGAGTTTTAATTTTTTTCCACGCAAAGACAGGTACCACAAAACATCATCAGAATGGTTAGAAATATACCAAATTGAAGCCCTTTCGGTCGTAATTCAAACGACATTAAAAAATTTCAAAAACTTTTCAGTATCGAGGTAAAATTTTTCATTTTAATTTCGATATTGAGCGAATAAAGCGAGCAATCAGGTTTACTATAGCTTAATTATGCTTTAAGCCCTGAAAACTTAGTTTTAAGCTGGTAAATTAGTTTTTGGAGTTTTCCAAAGCCTTTTTGGGAACCAAAAAATTTAAACAATTTTCTGCAAAAAAAATTTGGCTAAATAATTTTCAGTGTCCAATAAGCCTAAATTATAGATTTACGTCAGATCCTTTTATTACACAACGCAGAAAAAACTTATTTGAGAAAAAAAAATTTTTTTGTAGTTTTTTAAAGACTATGGTCGGAACATTCTGGGCTACTTGCACAGTAACCGGCTATCTTTGTTATATAATGTGTTTCCCGTGACAAGATTGATTGCCAGTGAAAACTAAATCATAAGAACACAACACTTCAACGAAAAAAAAATTCTAAAAACGACCAACAAGAAAAAAAAAACTTTTGTAAATTGCTCTTTTTGTTTGTTTTAGTATATGGATCCCAATTATGTGTCCGTCTGTCTATTTCAAATCAAGGTAATATACAAAATTAATAAAGGATAGAATGTACTGACGCACAGTGAGGTCTCAGTGCCCTTTATATTCGTTAGCATACCTCGCATAGTGGTAGCTCCAACCGTTTCCCTCTCGTGGGAAATCCAGCCACTCGGGATGTCCGAACTCATTCCCAATAAAGTTCAGATATCCCTCTCCGCCCATGGCGTGAGAGATGAGTCTGATCATCTTGTGAAGTGCCATGCCCCTGTCTAGGATGAGGTTGCGGGGGGACATTACAGACATGGAGTAGTACATCTCCTTGTCCATCAGCCAGAAAGAGAGAGTCTTGTCACCCACTGGAAAAAAAGTTAAGTTCACTTTAGAATTATTTTAGTTCAAGACATCAGAGCTGGATCCCGCGGGTAAAAATAAAAACTGAAGATGAGTTCCGCCATTTTGGCGATGAAAAACAATCCCAATTGAGTGAGTAACCCAGTTCTGCTTCTAAAAACGGATTTCCGTAGTTTTTTAGCGAACTAATAAATTTTTGGGACTCTCATAGTTGATTCTTTTAAATTGTTCTGAAGTTGTCGTCTCAGTTTTGTTTTAATCGCTCAACAAAGAAAGAGCAATAGGTGCATTCACAGTTATTTTTGATCATGTAGACCACAGCGAAATTTGCAAAAATTACCCTTCAAATTTTTACAAAATTGTAGTTAAAATCTAGAAATCTTGATTGACTTTGGACATTGATATAAAAAGATCCATGAAAGGCTGGAAAACTCCGGCCTCAAGTGACGTTACTATCAAATGGCCTTTAAAATATTCATATCCAGATTAACGAATTCGGGTCTCACCCAGTGCTTGGTCATGTGACTCTGCATATGCAATGCACTTCTCCTTGTGGCGTCTGTTGGTGAGCACGTGACATAAATTGGCCAAGTCCCAGTCCTCGTCATTCTTCTCTTTCAGTAGTTTGATCCACATGTCAGGGATAGCCATTGCCAGTCTGTAGTCAAATCCAAGACCTCCTTCCTCAACTTCTCTGTAAGCATATCATCATGATTACTACTACTTGATTTTATGCACTCTCTGTGGCTCTCGATAATCGCAGTCAGAAAAAACATGGTTGCCAATATTGTATTTCAGTTTAAAAAAAGTGTTTAAAGTGCGAAAAGGTAGAACAACGAAAACAGAGTGACGTTTACATTCAAAACATAACCAACAAACAGTTGGAAAAGAGTCACTGAACTCAAGGAGACCAAAAACTCGAGGTGTCAAGGATCTTCAGTAATGTGTTACAATAGGTGGCAGCTTCAAGTCACATAGCTGGATCTTCGAAAAGTTTTTAGAATTTATTTCAAAAGCCAAACTTTTTGGCAAAAGCGAAAGTTTTAAATTTATGTAACATTTCATCTAGCAAGGTACTATAATCACAAAAACTATCTTAGTAAGCATGTACAATTGATTGAAAATGAAATCACTATTTAATGCATTATAGTTCTCAAATTTAATAGACGCACTATACTCAAAATTACCACCTATTGTAGCATATAACCGGATCTTCTATGATGACACACCTTTGATGAAATTTAACCCAAATCGAGAAAACTGAAGGAACAATCTTTTATTCGACTTTGAAAACTACTTAAAATCCACTTTCGAATCAAATTGGTATTCCAATACTAGCCAAAAACAAAGCGGATAAAACACATGTTATTAAATTGCTATGCTATGCAGCCAAAAGTGTGACCAAATATCTCCGCCCATGGAAACATGGAAAAATTAGAAAAAAGTAAAAGATAGATCTTTAAAAGCCTTTAATAACTGCTAAAGCTAATTCCATATTATAACAATAAACTTGCAAGCTCTGGTGATTAAATAAATCAAGTACCTGCACAAAGCTGGCATTCCTGAGACATCTTCAGCAATCAGTATCGCATCCGGCTTCAGATAGGTCTTGACAAGATAACTGGCCAGCATCATATACACCAGAGCATCAGTGTCCACTTGCATGCCAAAGTACTCTCCGTAGTCTCCGCTGAATCCAGTGCCGATGCCGTGGTGGTGGTACAGCATGGAAGTGACACCGTCGAAACGAAATCCATCAAATTTGTAAACCTAAGCGCAAACACAGTCAAATATATATGTTAGCTCTTTTACAAATTTCGAACGCCAAGTTTACGACTAATTTCAGCAAATCAAATACAGCATTTTTTCAAAAAAAAAAATGTCTGACCCTAAAAAATTTTGGCTGTTCAAGATTTTTTTTGCGACTCGAGTTGCATCTAAGATAAAGTCAAATCAATTTAAAAACAAGAGCATTTTTCGTGGATCTTTACAGAAGAAACTCAAAAATAAACCCAATCCTACCTCCATCCACATGGCAAGATTGGACAACAAGAATCTTCTGGTCTCCCAGTGCCTATAATCAAACAGTCTGCTGTCCCACAAATTGTGATTGCCTCTCGCACCCGAGTGGAAGAAACAACAGTCAGTGCCGTCAAACATGTTCAGACCATCCAGGGTATTCTTAGCAGCATGACTGTGCACTATGTCCAGAAGCACAACTAGATTCAACTTGTGAGCTGTGTCAATTAGCTCTTTTAGTTCCTCAGGGGTTCCATATCGACTACTTGCAGCAAAGAACGCGGTCACCTGGAAACAGATGAGGACGGTTAGAACATGCAGACATGAAAACCCCTGTGGATAACAAAAGGTGCGATAACCTTATACATCCCTAAAAACAAATGTCAAGGTACTTTGGCGCATGTGCTGCATCCAAACTTTTTCAGAGTTCACTCTATGATCGCTGAGTTAGTTAACTACAAAAGAATTCTGAAACTTTAATTAATTCATTCTTGCAGCCACTTCGCTTTGGTACAGTGAAAACAGTTTACGGAATCCTTGAATTTTTGAATTAGAAAGAAAGGCACAAAATACTCCAAAACCAACTTTACTCGAGTAAATCTAAGTTTTCACGGCTTAATTTAAACATAACACAGAGGCGAAGCTGTGCTTCGCAAACACTAGCGAAAACACGGCAAAAAAACGGTTCTATAAAGTGGAATAAGAAAAAGTAGAAATAAGCCTCGAATTAGTAAAGCTCGATCTGCGACCTAGATATCAAGATTCTCACACACTAACCACTCAGCAACGGAGGCTTATAAAAAACATTCACTAGCCAAAAATGAAGCAGAAAACAGATGCTATGAAATTTCCAATGCCACAGGTCGTGATTAAGCAGAAGTGCCACCAAATTAGTGAAAAATTTTAATGAACACTTTTATTTGCGAGTTAGCTTGGGAAAAATGGTTCGTACTCAAGCTCGCAAGTGTAATAAGCTGTTGTAAGCCTGGTCGCTCACCTTATTTTCTCGAAATTAGACGAAAAATCTAAAATTTCAAATGGGTTTTTCTCGACACTGTTTTTTTAATGTTGGACGAATCACGATTGAATGGGCTTTATTATGATATATCACTCGACGCATTACGATGATTATTTATGTTACCTATTTTTTCGTAGAAAAAAAAAAATTAAAAAATAATAATAATAAAACACCCGAATACCAAGTTCTTCCCTATTTTTCAAATGGTCGGAACAATTTATCATAAAAAGATGCCCAAATTCACCTGATATCCGAAACACCCATAGTACGCGTGTTCCATAATAGCCATCAACTGGATACAATTATACCCCATGTCT
The DNA here is from genome assembly GCF_963678635.1 of Symsagittifera roscoffensis. Taxonomy (NCBI): domain Eukaryota; kingdom Metazoa; phylum Xenacoelomorpha; order Acoela; family Convolutidae; genus Symsagittifera; species Symsagittifera roscoffensis. The sequence continues at coordinate 25,680,794 of NC_087069.1, forward strand.
GCAATATGCGGCAACACTTTCTCCGTAAAGTGCTTGTACGTCGACACTTTAGCCTCCGGGGATGCAATACCCACATGGGCTTCGTATATCTTCAGGTTATCAGGCACTGGGGGACATTTGTACTTGAACTGGTAGGGCTCAGTCGGGTTCCAGATCACGTGATCGTAGGTGTACGAGTTCTCAGGCTGCAATGCATATGAGGTCCAAGGTGAAATGCGGTCGCATAGTTCACCGCCCTAAAAAGAGACAGTTGCAATCAGGGCGACTTTTTTGCGGCTCTGAAAGCAAACACATTTTGCCGAAGAAAAATTAGCGCTTAATAAACATTATCTGCTCAGGTAAAATTTGAGCATTTATGCGGATTTTAAAACGTCCCCCAATTTGTCAAGGCAACGCAAAGTAAAACAACCTGTCAACAGCCTAAACCTAAGTGTTAACATAATACCCTTGGAAGCTTGTCTGTAAATTACGTTGTCCTGTTAATTCTTAGATAGTTACGCTATTGGATAAAGTCCTTTTTTAAAAAGCCAACAAAAACTTAAATGATTACCACCGAGGTTAGAGTAATCACGGCATCAAGATATCAGTTTAATTGAAAGTTTCATTTTTATTTACCTTCGACACTACATTGAGTCGCACTCTGTCCAAATGCTTCAACACGGGAGTGCCATCCTTATTAGCCGGCATTTCCAACAACCACTTTCCGTGTTCCAGTTCCTTGAACGGAGTCTTTACTCTATTCCATTCATTGAATTGGCCCCTTAGAAACAGGCCCTCCGCTCCAGGGGCGTATTCAAGCCACTTCATGGACCCATCAGGCGCGAACTGCGGTCCAAATTGCTTGTAGCCTTGACTGGAACAACCATGCAAGAACCATTATTATGCGTAGTCAGTATTGAATAAATCAGCAAATTGACTTCAAACCAAGTCTCACAAATTTATGGAGATGTGCTCGAAAAAATTCCCAAAACCAAAGAGAATCATCTCTTCACAAATTTTCGTAATATTGGAAATTTGCTACATTTACACCGCAAAAAACAGCTACCTGGGATAGCAAAAAAGTAACAAATATACTTTTTTTAATTCGAGAGGCAAAACCTTATTCGGAAAGCAATTTCTTCTGGAGCAAAACGTAGATTTCGGGGCAGCTGTCATGAAAAACACAATTTTTATTGAAAATCTTAACAATTGTAGTTCTTCGAGAAGTTTGGAAAAAGGATTCACTATAGCTCTTCACGAAGTTTGGAAAAAGGATTCACTGTAGCTCTTCACGAAGTTTGGAAAAAGGTTTCACTATAGCTCTTCGCGAAGTTTGGAAAAAGGATTCACTATAGCTCTTCACGAAGTTTGAAAAAAGGATTCACTGTAGCTCTTCGCGAAGTTTGGAAAAAGGATTCACTATAGCTCTTCGCGAAGTTTGGAAAAAGGATTCACTATAGCTCTTCGCGAAGTTTGGAAAAAGGATTCACTATAGATCTTCGCGAAGTTTGGAAAAAGGATTCACTATAGCTCTTCACGAAGTTTGGAAAAAGGATTCACTGTAGCTCTTCACGAAGTTTGGAAAAAGGATTCACTTTAGCTCTTCGCGAAGTTTGGAAAAAGGATTCACTGTAGCTCTTCACGAAGTTTGGAAAAAGGATTCACTGTAGCTCTTCACGAAGTTTGGAAAAAGGATTCACTATAGCTCTTCGCGAAGTTTGGAAAAAGGATTCACTATAGCTCTTCACAAAGTTTGGAAAAAGGATTCACTATAGCTCTTCACGAAGTTTGGAAAAAGGATTCACTGTAGCTCTTCACGAAGTTTGGAAAAAGGATTCACTATAGCTCTTCGCGAAGTTTGGAAAAAGGATTCACTGTAGCTCTTCACGAAGTTTGGAAAAAGGATTCACTTTAGCTCTTCGCGAAGTTTGGAAAAAGGATTCACTGTAGCTCTTCACGAAGTTTGGAAAAAGGATTCACTGTAGCTCTTCACGAAGTTTGGAAAAAGGATTCACTATAGCTCTTCGCGAAGTTTGGAAAAAGGATTCACTATAGCTCTTCACAAAGTTTGGAAAAAGGATTCACTGTAGCTCTTCGCGAAGTTTGGAAAAAGGATTCACTATAGCTCTTCGCGAAGTTTGGAAAAAGGATTCACTATAGCTCTTCGCGAAGTTTGGAAAAAGGATTCACTATAGCTCTTCACGAAGTTTGAAAAAAGGATTCACTGTAGCTCTTCGCGAAGTTTGGAAAAAGGATTCACTATAGCTCTTCGCGAAGTTTGGAAAAAGGATTCACTATAGCTCTTCACGAAGTTTGAAAAAAGGATTCACTGTAGCTCTTCGCGAAGTTTGGAAAAAGGATTCACTATAGCTCTTCGCGAAGTTTGGAAAAAGGATTCACTATAGCTCTTCGCGAAGTTTGGAAAAAGGATTCACTATAGATCTTCGCGAAGTTTGGAAAAAGGATTCACTATAGCTCTTCACGAAGTTTGGAAAAAGGATTCACTGTAGCTCTTCACGAAGTTTGGAAAAAGGATTCACTTTAGCTCTTCGCGAAGTTTGGAAAAAGGATTCACTGTAGCTCTTCACGAAGTTTGGAAAAAGGATTCACTGTAGCTCTTCACGAAGTTTGGAAAAAGGATTCACTATAGCTCTTCGCGAAGTTTGGAAAAAGGATTCACTATAGCTCTTCACGAAGTTTGGAAAAAGGATTCACTGTAGCTCTTCACGAAGTTTGGAAAAAGGTTTCACTATAGCTCTTCGCGAAGTTTGGAAAAAGGATTCACTATAGCTCTTCACGAAGTTTGAAAAAAGGATTCACTGTAGCTCTTCGCGAAGTTTGGAAAAAGGATTCACTATAGCTCTTCGCGAAGTTTGGAAAAAGGATTCACTATAGCTCTTCGCGAAGTTTGGAAAAAGGATTCACTATAGATCTTCGCGAAGTTTGGAAAAAGGATTCACTATAGCTCTTCACGAAGTTTGGAAAAAGGATTCACTGTAGCTCTTCACGAAGTTTGGAAAAAGGATTCACTTTAGCTCTTCGCGAAGTTTGGAAAAAGGATTCACTGTAGCTCTTCACGAAGTTTGGAAAAAGGATTCACTGTAGCTCTTCACGAAGTTTGGAAAAAGGATTCACTATAGCTCTTCGCGAAGTTTGGAAAAAGGATTCACTATAGCTCTTCACAAAGTTTGGAAAAAGGATTCACTATAGCTCTTCACGAAGTTTGGAAAAAGGATTCACTGTAGCTCTTCACGAAGTTTGGAAAAAGGATTCACTATAGCTCTTCGCGAAGTTTGGAAAAAGGATTCACTGTAGCTCTTCACGAAGTTTGGAAAAAGGATTCACTTTAGCTCTTCGCGAAGTTTGGAAAAAGGATTCACTGTAGCTCTTCACGAAGTTTGGAAAAAGGATTCACTGTAGCTCTTCACGAAGTTTGGAAAAAGGATTCACTATAGCTCTTCGCGAAGTTTGGAAAAAGGATTCACTATAGCTCTTCACAAAGTTTGGAAAAAGGATTCACTATAGCTCTTCACGAAGTTTGGAAAAAGGATTCACTGTAGCTCTTCACGAAGTTTGGAAAAAGGATTCACTATAGCTCTTCGCGAAGTTTGGAAAAAGGATTCACTATAGCTCTTCGCGAAGTTTGGAAAAAGGATTCACTATAGCTCTTCACGAAGTTTGGAAAAAGGATGGATTCACTGTAGCTGTTCACGAAGTTTGGAAAAAGGATTCACTATAGCTCTTCGCGAAGTTTGGAAAAAGGATTCACTGTAGCTCTTCGCGAAGTTCCATCTAACAACAGTTTCGACGATTGTTTACTCCAACAAAATAATTCAACGATTGTTTAAATTGCCTTATTTGCCTATCGGCCTGGTTAAAACAAATCACATGAGAATCAAATTTGATTTTAAAAAATCTTAATTTATTGAAACTCACGACAAGTTTTCAAAATTGTTTGAGTATTTCGAAAAACCTGGCTCAATCAACAATAGCCATTAAAAATGTGCAACTGGTGTTATAGGCCAGCATTACTGGCCACCATATACAAAAAATAGGTCGAGAATAAAACAAAAACATAGGCCGATTTTATTCACAAATTTTGCTTTTGATCCAAAGCTGAAGCGAAAAGAAAAGGGTCGCAACTTCCTTAGAAATCTTTTAATAATGCCACGGAAAGCAAAGAACAAAAAAAAACAAATAAGAAGCAAATATTGGCATTGTAGCGATCATATGCATCAAGAAATCAAAATAATGAAAACTTTGTGTTCTATCGGTTATAAACAGCAATTCAAACTTTATTAAGTGTTTTTTTAATCATTTTTGACACTTGAAAAAAAATTGGCAGTTGAACTAATTTTTTCATTTTCGGCACTGTTGTACTGCCGCAAAAGATCACCTCATGGAAAAATGCTCATCAAAAAAATTCTCAATTTGGGATCACAGAGGATATCAAATTGTTAGAGCACGTTGTTGTTGATAAACGCCAAAAAACATGCCCATATGGCAAATCATGCCCAAAAACCATTTCTGACGCTGATAAATGTCAGGGTAGGGCGACAATTCGTAACAGGCTACAATTCGTAACAGGTGACAATTCGTAACAACGCATTGGCAAGTAGAATACACTTGCTCCGCTTCACTCTGTTGCGCTTACATCCGGCACGAGATGAATACTGCGCGTGAATCAAAGTTCCCCGCTTTATCTACTGTTACGAATTGTTGCCTGTTACGAATTGTCGCTTGTTACGAATAGTCGCCTCACCGAATATCAGTACAGCGTTCAAGCGCTGCTAATTTTTGAATCACACGGAAGAGCACCAGGCTCTACTAAAAGTACCCGGAAAAATTACGTTCGTTATTTTCAACCGGCATTTGAAATTACTTAAAGTTAGCGTTGTTCAAAAATAACGTGGAGGGAAAGTTTCTTATGACTATTTCAAGAATCTAATTTCTCTATTTAAAATTCAGCTAAACATACCTGAACTTCAGCAAACTACCCTCTCCAGCCTCGATAGCTTCGAGTGATTTTTTAAACTGTGTATATCTATATCGGAAGTCACTTTTGTAACTATTCAAGTAGCCGTCATCGTTCAGCAAGTTCTGTAGCTTCGGTGGAGCGATAGCGTAATCTGGCTTCCATGTTTCTTCGCTGGAATCCTGCGTCGAACCGTTTGCACTTTTTTGAGCTGCCTCAATCATTGTCATGGTTTCAAATCTATAACAACAGCAACTACTATTTAAACTTAGTAAATAGTATTTAAAAACAGATCAACTAAGTAAAAAGATGAAAATGTACATTTCGAAAGTTTTCGCTTATAAAAACATCATCAGGAATAAACACTTGTCCTCATGGCTGTAAACGAGAAGGTAAGAAATTATCATGGCCAGTACATATCATAGTTACTTTACTAGCACTTCATCATTTCACTCAGTCAAAAAACTATTGGAATTTCAAAAATTGATTTGCAACTGATTTCAAAATGGTTCACGGAATTAATACCATAGATCCAATGGTTCAACAACTGCTCACAAAATCTTCGGTTTCCTTGCTTCACTGTTTATTCTTACCCCATTTACATTATTGCAAAATCAATAATGTATTTAGAAAAGCAGTTTAACTGGGCCCTGAAACTCACTTTTTTCAGATTCAAACTTGTTTTCTTTGTTCTTTGATTTGTGCCTCGCGAGGCTCATTCCTCGTGGCTTGCCAAGTAATGAACTCAACAATTCTCCCGCCACCATTACGAGCATAGATATTAACGAAGAAACTTTCCTGGAAACTAGTGCTAGATTATCTTAAATGGTATCTTCAACTGAATAATTGTTTTCATAGACTTAAGTTTCTAGAGAAAATGCTTACAAAACACACAATTCAAGCACATTGAACAAAAATAAAACCCAAAAACAAAACAAAAAACTCCCAGAAAGACAAGATAGACCGTTAGACAAAGAAAATCACAGGTCAGCAATAGCTTTAAAGGGCATTGATTTACCAACGTGGGCGCAAGAAATTTTATCCGTGGGACCCAAACACCCGGTTCGGGATAAATTCAAAGAAAATCATTTTTTGACTGATGTGCATATTTTTATGCTACTTGAAAAATCAGAATAATACAGGGGAGTCGTTGTGTGAAATTGAAGCGTCAGCAAAGCCTATGTAAAGCGAGTGAAACAGACACCATCTGATAGAGGGATGGAAAAAGTTCTCTCAAAAAATATCTCAAAAACAACGTTCTTTTAGCAGTGCCATTTGATAAAGTGATTGGGTTTTGTATCATGGAAAAAGACCATAGAAAACGAAACTGCTAGAACTTTTACAGTCAGACCAATTTAAAGCAATGAATAACACTGTTGATTCGGTGGTGTCAAAAATTCGGTGGTGTTAAGTCTGATAAAGAACAAGGAGATAAGTGAACATCTCTACATCAAATTGAGGTCAACAGGTAGTCAACCGGCTCGTCTGTACGGTTTAGCAAAAGACACAAGGGGACATACCACTGCGCCCTGTTCTATCTCTACCTGGAAGATCATTTGAGAACTTTATCAAAAAAATTTGGTCAATATTTTGTTCAAATTGAGGGAGTGAACATAGAAACAAACACGCCAGAAGCACGAGAGATTATTGAGAAGGTTGAATTAGACTCTGGTGAGAACATGATTTCTTTTCATGTTATAAGTTTGAACACTACTGTTCCACTCAAAGAGGCTATCAACATTGCACTCAGAAAACTTCATGAGCAGGAGAAACATCCATACTATGAAGAGATTGCTAAACCTTGCTGTAGGTCAAGTACACTTTAAGTGTAATGATATGTGGTATACATAGAACGATGGTTTGGCCATGGGAGCCTCTCTTTCAGTCATACTGGCAAATTTGTGGATAAAAGAGTTCAAAACTGTATTGAGCAAAGAGATTGCCAAAATTTGCAAGCCCATTGAAGATCTAAATGGCATCTGTTCAGAACGTTAAAAAGTTACGTAAAGACAGAAAGGTTTTGAATGCGTAAATTGTCTAAATTGTTTCCATCAAAATGTGGTAAGTTTCAAGAAATGGAATAGAGAAATATAGCTAATACTGTTTGGTTTTGCTCGGCATGCTGTGATATAAGAGAAAGTAAGCAACACTGAGGAAATAAATCTCTTTCTGCGATATGTAGATGATATCGTAAGAACTGTGAAAGGAGAGCCAGAAGAATTGTTAAACGCTGCAAATCAATTGCATCCTAATCTACAGGTTACGTAAAAGCGTAATGTCATGGGAGATTATAGACCAAGCTAACACCAACTTCAAGATACTGACATTAGAAGCACTTCACAACTGGAAGCAGAGACCAAGAATAAAGACCCGCGATGTGTTCAAAAGGCTAATTTTTGACAAATACAACAACAAATAAATTTCAAAATAAAATATTGATATGTTTCAAAATTGGAAAATGAGACAAATCGAAAAATTAAATTTAAATTTAATTAGAAGATAAAATTAGTTCAATGTCTTAGACACTTAAGTCTGATGATATAATCATGATGTTATTTTGACGCGAACTTCAAATTTGCAAATATTTGATTGGTAGAATTTCTATTATTTTATAGCGACATTGTCTTAGGATATTTTTGTGATCGATGATCATTTTATAAAATTTTGACGCTTTTGAACCTGATGATGCACAAGTACGAAAACACTCGAAATTTACATTTTTATTCCGTCCAAACTTAAGTCATCCACAGCCCTGCGTAAAAGCAAGTCTTTTATCGGAAAAGAAAACAGAACCGAATTAAAACTTTTAATTTATTCATAATATTATCTTATCTTAAGGAAAAAAAAAAACAAGTAGAGCTTTTGTAAATGCCTTGAAAACACTAGACTTTAGAAAAATCAATCATTTTTATAAGCAAAAAAAAATTAATAATCACTTTTTAGATAATTAGAATTAAGCCAAGGCAATGTTTGCCTCTAACATGACAATCTTCAACTTCGAACTTGGTGCAGTAACTAGGTTAAGTATTTATTGACACTAATTTTTTTTAATTTATGACTTGCATAATTCAAGTTTTTGACAAGTATAATCGCTGCTCAAGCGCTCCTCTTCAAAAATTCTTTTTTTCCAGCTCCCGTCGGAAAAATGGAAAATCATTGCCAGTAAATTTACGAATATTTGACAAAACAACTTCTGTTTAAAAAAAAAACTGAAAAAGTTCTAGATTAATGAAAGGCAATCTAACATGGCTTGAGTTTTCCTCATAAAAAGATTTGTATATAAATTAATTTTATTGATGTTTTCAAGGTTGATATGTTATAAATCTATGTACTTGTGTATTTGTAATTCCATCGCACTTTGATGATATGATTGCTTCATTTTACTTAAATTAATTCAGCAATTAATCTGAAAATTTGAACTAGTTTTCAGCCCACTTTACTGTATTCAGGCAGAGACTTTTATAGAGTAACTGGTGCGTTCTGCTTCTGATTCTTCTTCTACTAAAACACTCTTTTATCAGTTCCCGCAGTCAAAAACTCAATGGATTTTCATGAATTAGGTAAACTTTAAAAAGTATATATGGTGAAGACAGGTATTTGGGAATCAAGTCAGCCAGATTGTTGAATTCAACACCAGATGAGAATAAATCGGAGTTAATAGAAACACAAAAAATTGACCTGATATGAGGCTACAGGTCTATCAGACATTTATATCGGCTACCTTTACGCTCCCTTGTATCTACAAAAAATACTCTCATCAAATTTTTACACAGAGGCGAGGCGAAGCATTGCACCACCTGCGATACAATAGAATCGGGAAAAGGGAAAAACCAATTATGATATAACTCGATGAAGAACACCTAGGGCCCAGCTAAAGCTGGATATATGTGTTTAATATTTATTGAATTTGTTATATTGATGCGTTAAGAAATGCTTAATTGCAAAAATTGCACTTTGCCCAAAACCTTAGTTGTTTCTCTTCTAAATCAATTAAGATAAAAAACTTGGCAGCAGGGAATTTTACCACAGACATAACACTGCTCAGACCAAAAAAAACCGCGTCTAGGAAAAATTCTAGCAACCGCTTCTTTTGATTTAACTCTTCATCTCTGATTTGATGGTGTAGTTTTTGAGAAAAATCAAAAAGTTTCTAAAAACGGTCAAACTGCAGAAAAAAACTTCGCGAAATCCGTTAAATTTTGCTGAAAGCAGTTCTTGGCCGGTGAAGTAGAAAAGAATTTGAAAATCAGGTTTCTCGATTAATTGCTTCATCTGAGAATTGGCATGATAGTTCCAGTGAAGTCACAAAATTTCCTTTAAACGACCGCAGTGTCAAAACTTTTACTTTTTAGCAGGCCACAACTTTTTTCATAAAAACTGGACGAAGCAAACTACAAAGGTAAGCTTCCAATAACCTGTTGTTTTTATTTAAAACAATAATAACAGATTTGGCATGATTTGAGAAAAGTGATCGATAAAAGTCCAAAAAACGGTCAACAAGTCAGTTAGTTGACATTTCCAAGATTCATAGCTTTTTCTTTCAGAAAAAATTGTGCCTATTCGCATATGCAGAAGATATTTGCCCAATATATTATTTAAATTTACCCCAAAAACCGAGGTATTTCTCGAGAAAAATCAAAAAGAATCCAAAAAGGTTAAAAAAAAAACATTTTGACTTTTCCGAGTACCATAATTTTTAGTGCTAAAGAATTTGGACAGAGTCTCGTAAGCAAAGGAGCTTTGCACAACCCTTTAATTGGTTTGAACCTGATATATTACACATGGTAGGATTTTTTTCGGTAAAATTCTTAAAAATTAGAAAAGAAAAACGCTCAACAAACTGATTTTTCCGAGGATGACAGTTTTTTTGTGAACAGATTTTTTGAGTAGCCGTTAATGCAGGCGAGCTTGCAACTACCTGATATCTCTATTGAAACCAGAACATCAGGTTTGGAAGGTTAGTTTGAGAAAAACTCAAAGAAAGCTAAGAAATTTCACTATTCCGAAGGCAATAATTTTATGAGCAAAAAACTTTGAACATAGCCGCATATAGAGAAGTTTTCTAAATCCGCTGTATTCATTGAAACAAAAAATCTCAGATTTGGTTGGTCAGTTTTTGAAAAAACGAAAAAAAAAATCAAAAATAACGGAGAAATATTCCCCACGCTGACTTTTTCGATAGCGGTCGACAAACAAGTAGCGCAAAAAGAGACCAGGGAAGTCTGCACACAAAAAGAGCTAAGGGTGTAGGCGTTCTTTCTATGAATTTTCCTGTTTTAAAAAACGGTTACAGGATTACTGAGAAAAAAAAGTATTTTTTTGCAATTAGTCAAAAAATATGGAAAAGTGATAGCATTTTCCAAAGCCTCTCAAAAAACCCAATCCAGACAATTTCATAATACCCCTTGTTATGTATCAGAAATTCTAGGCAAAATTGCCAAGCAAGACATCTGAAATTCGAATTAGAACAATTCTAAAAAGTTGAAACAAGGCCGACCATTTTTGAGCAGACACCAGTTGAGCCTAGAAAATTGACTTTGTAAAAATTACAAAAGTTTCATGGGCCCCTGAAACTACCCATTAGCAACACCACCCATCCAACAATTGATACTAACTTAGTATCCACCCAACGAGGATCCACCCATAAGTGATTCATATAAAGTTAAAAACTACATCCCGATTTGATAACGCTTTCTTATCGCAAGCTTAATCAAGAATAGTGCCGAGTACACAGACAGCTTTCGCAATCTGTACTGCGATCGAGATTGTCTGTTTCCAAAAACTTCTGTGCTAGGGTCATGGGAACTTTAATTTCAAAGACTATTTGTCGAAAAAGATAACGATAATTAAATAAACCTATAGTTATCAAATTATAGCTGTTACAAGGTTAAAACCGGGTCTGTCAATCCTACAACAGTCTTAGCACAGAATAGATGGGGTCATACCAACGCAAAAAAAAATGCATCAGAGAACAAGTTAAAAATCTTTCAGTCAATTTTTACAGCAATTGAAATAGAGATTTGTCACTTAAAGAAAAATTAACTTTGCAAAAATTACATAAATTTCATGAGCCCCTGAAACTACCCTGTAGCAACACCACCCATCCAAGCGGAAAGTCTGTCGGACAAAATAAATGACATCGTCTACAATGTAGAAGATGTTAACAAAATGGCTAATTTTTTTAACGTCGTTCTTGTTTTTTTTGAGCAACCGAAAAGAAGTGGACGCAAACAAACCACAAGCATTGTGACATTCGACCAGAATGTGAAAAATGCAATCTCTGCAGAATTCGAATTTTTAGCAGCGAGCCTTCCGGATTGGTGATTATTAAGAACTAAGAACGTTATTGGAACGATTGGCCAGACGGTGAGGGCTGGAACATTCTGGTATTTAAAAATTTCAAAAATTCGAATTATGACGTCATATTTCTGAGAAACGTCAGAAACGGCCATTTTGGCTAAAACAAGAAAGGAAAACAGAACAACATTAGCTGCGCTAACAACAACTACGAAATCGAGATTGGAAAACGACAACGAGTTACAGAGTAACAGAGAACACTCCGAGTTGCAACTATTGTGCCACTACAATAGTTGCAAGGCCGTTGCGATCAACGGTGAAGGGTGAAAGACGACCTTCCGGATTAAGAAGAAATCAGGATTAACAAGCTTGATTCAGCGGATTTGTCAATCCGGAGGGGTAAAGAAACTGAAACTTTTATCCTGTTACATAAACTTTTAGCTTCCTGTCATGTCCTGACTTGAATTTATTTAACATCTAGATTCATTTTGATAAGGATGAGAAGCTAGGAGTTGGGGGAAAGGGTTGATCCATCTTCGATGGAGATGATGATTTTTATCTAGTGAACAAAAACAATAGTAATATAATAAGTAGTAGCCCTGTTTTTAGGAGTGACCTCGTGGTCTGGGGATACTGAGACCCAGCCATGAGCTCACTATTTCTGCATGTAATCTAGTTAATTTGAGTGTTTTGACCGAAGCCGAAAGCAGTAACGTTTTTGTCGACCCGATGTTAGAAAGACCACCGAAAAGTACTGGCTTGGTAGAGACGGTGAAAAGCATGCAAAGCTCTGTTTAGACGCTAGCCAGTCGTCTTAAGACTTAGTTTTGTCTTCCGTCGATATGTATCTTCCGGGCGAATGTTACATAGATGTTTTTATGGCGCTCCTGGGTGTTATTCTTTTTAACATCATGACCGGCAGAACCGTTAACGAGCACTCCGCGCCGAGCGGATGCTCACATTAACGCCCTTATTAGGCCTAAACCGCCGGGGTGGAAGGATAGTTCGGAAAGTGGAAACCTTCCGGATTCCCGTGAATAGCTTTTTAACCTAGTTAAGACCGAAAATTCACGTTCCAGGAAGGGTGGGGGGATCGGCCATCCCCTCGTTTCCTGAGAGGTTTGTGACTTAAAACACTTAAAGATATACAAAAAACCAAACAAAAAGTAGTTTAGTACCAAAAAAAAATAACCGAAAAAAAAACAAAAACAGTAAAAAAAAAGTATAAAATCAGTAGAAATCATTCCCCCAGACGAGATGTGATCCGACCCTCCCGTTTGTTGTTGTTAGATATATTGTTGCTACAGGCATTTATATCAGCCAGGATTGTTACGATCATTTTTGTGGCCCCTTTGTGAGGCTTGTACTGTAGGGTTATTTGAGTATTCAAGCACGTTAATGCTAATTTGCGCTCAATCCGGAAGGGTCTCGGGATTAGCGAAGAAGACTGATCCGGCGAGCAGTTCAAGGAGCGACAAGAAGGGGCTCAAGGACAACAACAATCGACTGTTGGGTATCGTTAACAAGTTTTGTTTCCCTTTTGGTACAAAAAGTAAGATTTTATTCTGTGGCGGGCTCGACAGTGCTGCACTGTAGTGACCCTTCTGCGAATATCCGAGTTAAGCACCTTAATTCGGATATTAAGCAAATCCGGAGGGTTATAGTATTACTATTATTATTACTTATAGAGCCTATATTAATAGTCTTATATCGTTTTTCAGTGAAAAACAACGAAAACAGACAGGTTTTTAGGGTCAAAATAGCGATATTTTGATTCCCCCACAAGTCGCGATTTTTGAGATATCGATATTTTTTGAAACGGAAAAAAGCGCTAAGTTAGTGTGTCACATCGTAACTGCACTACCATAATAGATAGAACCGGTTAAGTTAAGTTCGAAGGTGGTTGGAACTATTTTGGTACCGAAAACTGAAATTTCGTGATTTTTGAGAAAACGGAACACTATAAATTTAGAAAATTTTTTGAAATTTTTGAGTTACGACAGTAAAAATAGTTGTTTGGACAACGTCCACTAGTGAATCTACAAGTTTTAAAACCCGCTACCCGAAAGCCTTCCCGGTTGCAGAGTAATCGAACTTAACGTGTTTGATTTGGTGGATTCATCAATCCGGAGGGGTACAGGTAGCATAGTTTTTTTCAAATTTTTTCAACTAAAGCGTTTTAGATCGGGTCTTTTGCATTGAACTAGAAGAGTATAAGCCTTCTGAGCTTGGATCAACAATTTTTAGGTCGAAAGGACCAAATTTGCGGAAAAAGTTAGGCGGAACCTATAAGAGAGAATTTTCTTGAGTTTAGAAAAAAGACGTTTTGGTTAATAACTTTGGAACTACTGGGCATATCGAGTTGATCTTGGTACCAATAGATCAGAAATTAGCTGAGCTTACTGATAGGGACAAAAGTTTTTCGGAAAAGTAAGCGTGAAAATTTTTTGAGATTGTTTTTAGCAAATTCCTCAATTTGGAAGGGTACACCCTTCACGTTTTACAAAATTTTTTAGAAAAGCCCTTATACCCCTAACAAGAGGTAATAGCGGTTGAATAAAGTAACTTTAGGCTGTTCTAGACGAAAAGGGGAGGCTAAAGGCACAGCAAAAGCTTAAGCGAGCCGAAGTTAGGCGAGCGATAAGACCCTTCACCGTTAGTGTGAATTGTCAAATAAGAGGCTTAACTTCAATCCGGAAGGGTCTAGGAAAGTAGTGCATACCCTTCCTAGTTAATTGAAAGAGCAAAATTGCATCGGAGAACGTATCCGGAGGGGTATAGGTTGAAAGTAAGAAATCTCCGAAAAGCTACTTTTACAAAACCGGAGGGTCCAAATCCTGAGGGGTCTTATATTAACTAACTCAGAGGGGTCCCAATCCGGAGGGGTCTAGATTCTGCCAGTCCGGAAGGGTCCTATTTGTGCCAATCCGGAGGGGTATTATTTTATTAAAGGACTTAGGTAGACGAAAGAAAGACTAAAAAGTGAGAGGTATTAGGTTATTAGCACACAGGCTAGCTATCAGTGACTGCACTGGTAACTTGCCTTTCAATAAGAACCAGATCAAAACAAAACAGGTCCGAACTCGGATATTCGCGACACTAAGTCTAAATTAAAAAGAGTGTGATTCATTGGTGTGGATTGTACGTTTTTGGGAAAAGTGACTGCCCTGAGGATTTTAGTAGGTCTAGCTCGGGCAGTCCGAAGGCAGATAGGTAACACAGTACTCGGTGGGTGCAATAGACGCCCACTTGAGAAAATTACTGCCTTCAAAGTTTTTTGTGTTTGGTGCAGCACCGAGCAGGGAAAGCTTTTTCTTTAAAAGACAGGTTCGACTATTGTACTGCGACCGACTAAGAGTACATTACACATACGTTTTTTTATAGAAGTATTCATAGTGTGACATTAAATATATATATTTTATTTTTTGATTTTAAATCAACATAAACTGTGATTGATTGGATAGTGAGTACACTATCTTTTAAATTGACTGATAACATCATATTGTGCTAGTTTTCAAATCTTATCACCGATAATCGGTTAGTGTGAATAAATTTTATACAAACTGTACTCTGATAACATACAGGGATTCGTGGTCACTATTTAACAGAATCTTGTGAAATTTATTGTGTTGTGTCATTATTATTGTTAAAAAAACTATAAGGTCTCTAGCAATCGAGTTAAGTATAGGCATTAAAAAGTGACAAATAGAGAATGAGTCTAGACAAGTCAAGGATACCAAAACGAGGTAATAGCTCTAGGAAATTCATACCTGAAAACCAAAGAAAAAAGATGACCGATCCTTTTGTGGATTGGATCAAGCGATCCCGGTCCGATAAAGGGGAGACGGTTTCAGGCAGAATGGTTGAAACGAGAAGTCAGAAGACCTCAGAAGAGCGGAAAGAACTGTTAGAAGTGGAGGTCAATACGGACCATACCATGAACGACAACCAGGAAGTAAATGGACTGGAAGGGAGAGGCAGAAGTCTGGCGAGTGAATCTACTCCGGTAGAACAAGGCCATGATTTTGCCACTTCCACCGGGACATTGGATCGAGAGGAGATGTCGCAACTGTCCGACATCTCGACTGAAATAGCGACAACTAGAAGATCTCCGACAGACAACACTATGATGGCAGGAGGAACTGGGAAACAAACAACGTCATCATCATTCTCAGAAAGAATGAAGAACACCTTCGGAAACATCTTTCCATTCAGCATGGGAGGAGGAGCAGGAAACGACGGTGAATCCCAGGAGGAAGAGGATGAAGAGGAGCAAGGGGACTTTGGATCTCAAGTCAGCCTCAATAGTTCGATCCAGGAGAATTAGGCACACGTCGGAAGAGAGACTGGAACCATGGACAAATTTGGTGTAGTGACAACGATAAGCAAAGAGGCAAACACACCGGGCCAGTCAAAAGACTTCGCGATTAGGACAAGTTCAGAGCCACAAACTGGAGAGAGTAGAACCAGAGGGCTAGGACCGCGTTAGCGGATCCTGAAATAGATAATGAAAAGACGTCGAGGCAGAGAGTTAAGGCTCGGATCTCGACCAGCACGAAGCTACCTGGGACCGACAGGGTTACTGTAACATTCGCCCGGAAGATACATATCGACGGATAATAAAACTAAGTCTTAAGACGACTGGCTAGCGTCTAAACAGAGCTTTGCATGTTTTTCACCGTCTCTACCAAGCCAGTACTTTTCGGTGGTCTTTCTTACATCGGTTCGACAAAAACGTTACTGTTCTCCGACTTCGACCAGAACGCTCAAATTAACTGAATTACATGCAAAAATAGTGAGCTCATGGCTGGGTCTCAGTATCCCCAGACCACGAGGTCACTCCTAAAAACAAGGCTACTACTTATTATATTACTATTGTTTTTGTTCAGTAGATAAAAACCATCATCTCCATCGAAGATGGATCAACCCTTTCCCCCACTCCTAGCTTCTCATCCTTATCAAAATGAATCCAGTTGTTAATTAAATTCAATTCAGGACATGACAAGAAGCTAAAAGTTTATATAAAAGGCTAAAAGTTCCAGTCCCGAAACCCTTCCGGATTCTTGAATCCAGTGAATCAAGCTCCTTAAGTTCAACTTCACATCAATCCGGAAGGCTGGTTCTCACCCTTCACCGTTGTTGGCAACGGCCCTGCAACTATTGTAGCAGCACAATAGTTGCCACTTGGAACGTTCTCTGCTATTGTAGTTCGTTGTCGTTTTTCTTTAATCTCGATTCTCGTTCTGTTCGCAATCACAGATAAAGTTGTTCTGTTTTTCTTAGTTCTTTTTCTAAAATGGCCGTTTCTGACGTTTCTCAGAAATGTTACGTCATCTCTTCGAAAATTTAAAATTTTAAAATACGGGAATATCCTGACCTTCACCGTTCTGCCAATCATCCGAATAACGTCGTTAATCCTTCGAAATCATCAACTCGGAAGGCTTACTGCTAAAAATTCGAAGTCTGCATAAATTGCATTTTGGCCATTCTGGTCGAATGTCACATACTCCCCGGACAGTCCGGTCAATGTCCTCATTGAATCGCACAATGTTCGTAAAATGGTTACAGTGTCATCGAACAGAATTTACAAAATGCACGAAATTACCTTTATCTACGTCACATCGACTCACCGCAGAATATAAATGGCATCATACTACATCACTATAGCCTTCAAATTCTTTCATAAATCTGCACACTGAGGATATAACCTAATATAAAACATATTTTCTGACTTCCAATATCAATGTCCCGATTAAAACTTTTTCTCTTAGATTCAAAAGGTGTTGGCTTGCAGGACAGTCCTGCCAACCAACAAGCTAAAATTATCCTACTATGCCTCTTCCCTTCGGAAATCTTGCTTATTTATTGTCCTGAATATTAAAACTAAGAAACTTTGTGGTTAGAAAGAACAATGTAACAACCTCCCTCTTCAAGAGATTACTCAAGTCTTTCATGTCACCACAAAGTGATCAATCTAATCTTCCTAAGTGATTAAAAACAATCATGCAAGCTGAAATATTTAAATATACTCTCCTCTTAAGCCTTTCTAAATAAATAATAAGTGAGTGTCTCTAAAACCACTTCAACTAAAACCAAAATGCAAATTTATAAATGCAACAATTTCAAAACTCAACAAAAATGTTTCAGTTTTCAATTACAACTTGGTTGCTTGGTTTCTCACTTGAGTTTTTCACACACATAAAACAATTCTGAGTTTTGATTTTTCTTCATCATTCCTTTGTTCTCCTCTTTTTTCGTCGTTTAGAAGTTCTAAAACTTCTAAATTCTTCTAATTTTCTTTCTTGCTGCCTCTTGTTTTCTCGACCATTCGTCAATGCTCCATTTCCTCCTCCTGTGACACTGACTCCGCACTTTCGGTTTCCGTGTCTTGTAGCACGTCATTGACTATCCTGACGCTGTTGGAAGCCGTCCTCCAACACTTCTGCTCTTCCACCCTCTGCTTACAGCAAGGTAGGGGATCCACGTTTGATTCTCTGTTTCTACAGAAGCTGTTGTGGAGACACAACGTCACGTTTCTCTCCAAATCTTCTTTCAGCATCTCTGCCTTCTCATTTCCACTACGCTCGCTCGTCCTGGAAATTCTTTTCACAGCGGTGGTCACTGCATTCCGATGGGTCACGAAAGCTCGCTTGAAAGCTCCTGCCCCAATGTCCAGCTGATATTCACTGTATACTCTGCCATGCTTCGACATATGCTTTTTCGCATACTCGTACAACCATGCAGTCATGTTAGCTCTGAACCATGGCATCAATCGTTTTCTTGCCCATATCTTCTTCACTTCCATCGGAATGTTTAGAACTTTGCACATTGTCTCAAAAAGATCTAAATCTTTTAGACAATCTAATTCCCGTAATTGTTCTCTCGTCGTTGCCTCCTGTCTATTATTTTCTCTCACATGAGCTTCCAGCCATCGTATTGCCATCATAACTCCCACTATCACTATTGTTACGAGCTGTGATGAATCTGGTAAACCCATGGAGAGCAGCTCTCCAGAGTCCCAGATCAACATCAGATTACTACGCTTGGGATACCACCAGGTCTGCAGCAAGCAGTGGCAAGGAAACTCATCATGCGTCAACATGATGCTCCTCCAATTACGTTTTCCCGAAGCTTCCAGCAATGGTTCCACTTCCATCATCACTCGGTGGATTTCATCATTCTCATCTACTGCATTGTAATCTGTGACAGTTTATCCTCCCTGTTTCTGTTTTTCGAAGTCACTGAAGTTCCCGCTCACATATCCCATGAACCTCTTTCCTAGTATTGACTCCAACTCTTCTTTGGTTCTCTCTGGAATTGCTGAGAACATCTTACATAGTAACTCGTAAGACTTTTCAGACATCCTCGCTAATCTCACACACTTCGGCACTGAGAAGGCTTGATCCACAATCGCTCTTGTACTCTTTACGTCCACAGCTACGAAATGTACAGCATATCTGCTCTTGCACATTGGAGCCAACGTTGAGCCCACCAAATATCGTGCTCCTGATGGTCTACAATAAGTTTCGCTGTGTCTGATGTTCATCTCTGTTTCGATTGCTTCCCTCCATTTTCCTATATACTTCTGCTCAGTCTGCAGAACTCCTGGAAATACTTCTACGCTGATGGCTGTGACCATCTCATGTTTCTGTTCTAGATTCAATAGTGACTCTAAAGAACCAGACATGCTGTAGAATCCTAGTGCTGTCACTAGATTCACATCGGTGCCTCCATGGCAATCTGCTATCAGTTCCGTTTCCGTTCTCGCTTTCATCACTACATTTCCAAACAATACTGTCAACTGCTTGTGTTGTTTCTCCAGGGTTTTCACACAGTCTAGACTTCCACAGACGTGACCCTCTAGTCCACAGACTTCCGCCAGACAGCTACCAGGTTTGACCCAGTCTTCTGGTCCCCAGCCAGGCAACTCCACTTTATCTTCTCCGTTGCTCTTAGAGGCTGTTATCATCACATTATATATGATGTTGAGGTCACGCAGGTTACAGTCTGCATTCAGTTCCCTCTGTACGTCTTGTGTCGCCCGTAATATTGAGTCAGCGTTGGGACTAGGACACCATGATGGTCTCATCAATTCCCACACTGCCATCAAGCTCGTTCTCAGTAATTCATCTGAGAATCCCAACCCAAACTCCACTCTCTTGTCGGATTTTGGTACTGAAGGTGCAGTCACCTCTTCTTCCAAGACCAGTCCCAATTTGGCCTGTGAATTGTTGACGCTTTTAATCGTTACAATTCTGGACGTCCAGAATCTTAGTAACACCGCCTGCTCATAATCAAAGAAGCAATCACGTATGTCTTCACTCAGGAAAGGATTGTACGCTATCCCTAAGATCCCGGACACATAGCTATATGACTTCTTCTTGATCGGTCCACAGTATTCACTGGATTTCGGCAATGCTCCCATAGATTCTTTAGTGAGCCTCAACTCCTTGTTTGAGAATCTCCTGATCTCGTCTATCTTTTTCATGGGTTCCAATTCTTCAGGTTCTTTCATGTTCATTCTCATCGGTTTACTTTGCTGCATATCCAGCATTGCTAGTAAGAACGTGGCTTTCGTTCGCTCATCGCCTTCCTTCAACATTTTAACACAAGTGCTTAATGCAGGTACTGAAATCTGCTCTATCAGGAATCGAATGAAACAGAGAGCGTCTCTCCGCTTTGCACACGCTACTGCTGCTCCCTCCTGGACTATCAGATCCCTCTGATTCGTCATAAGGAAAACTTTTTCCTCCTTTGATCTCTTCCTTTCTTCTGAATCATATTCTTCGCGAGTCAGTCCCATCATGCACCAGGCGAGCCTGAGTTGTAATTCTGTCCTTACGTAAGGTACTGCCACGAGAGCATGTATTCTTGGCGTAGTCCTCATTTCTTCTTCGAAATACCTAAATACTACTGCTTTCCATGGAGGCTCACTAACTGCTCGATCGCTTCCGCCTCTACGTCAGACGACGCCAAAGTTCCATACGCCTTCTGCTTGAGGGTGGTGCCTTGCAACATCATTTCCAGATAACCCTCCATGGCTTTTTCATCTTCCATGGCCATTACATACCCTCTTGCCGAGTTCCGGTATTCCAACATCTCCATGTATCCACCGGTGGGTTCATCTATCGACACTGTCTCCGACACTGTTAGTCGGTTGTATTCCACTGGTGTCAGTTGTCCTGCAACACTTCCTTTTCCATGATTCATGGGAGATGGTTTGAAGTCCCTCATTTTACTCTCTCCACATTGACTGAGTATTTCCATTTCTAAAGTTGCTCCAGTCAGAGTGCTGTCACTCCTTTTGGATTTATAACCGGTTGACTTTATCCCTGCCATGAGAATGGGTGGCACGATCGCTATATCAATTAATATTCTATCTGTGCCGGACAATTGATAATCACACTGCCCCAAATCCATAACTTCTTCGACTCGCTTCCTTTTCGCTGAGTTACCAGCTTTCATCGATATTTCTGAATCCACTTTCGTCTTTCCAATTCTCCTCGGCATCACTCCTGCTGCCTAACTTCATTTTCATCGCATTGATTTTATCAATCACCATTTTTGATCGCATCGTTCCTCTCCTGGTCCTTGACAGATACACCACCTCTCCTTCATTGTCCTGCGGTGTCATCTTGATGGGAGAATTCGCTTCACTCTCATCAGTGGCTGAGTCGATCAAAAAATCACTCAGTGTCCCTTCACACTCATCAAGTTTGTCAAGTACTTCTCTCATCAAGGGTTGATTGAGACCTGTTTTGAGAATGGACTGGGTCCCATAGCTTTGAATCACAGTCCAGACTTCTTCCATGAACGCCACTCTGTCCAGCTTACATCCCGTCCTACTCTCGTGGTCTCGGTGATGTACTTCCCATTCTTCTTCGGGCAGCGTTCCCAAGAAAGGTACTCTGGCTGAGGCCTCTATTCTTCTCCTTCGAGGTGATTCCATAAGGATTCTCTGGTCGTTATTTCTTGAATTGCCAGGAGAGCCATGCCTGTCCACCATTATTCCCAGGTACTTGATCGAATCCCTAAGGATTTCACATTTCGATGGTTTGCATTTCAAGCCTGCTCTTTTCATACATCCGAAGACCTCATCGAGCCGGTCAATGTGATCCTCCAGGGTCGGTGTCGCTATGACTACGTCATCCACGTAGCACATCAAGAGATTCCCGTACTTTTTGGTCACTCCTGTCAAAGCCTGAGCCATCAGCCTTTGAAAGGTTGCTGTTGCATTGCACAAGCCGAAGGGCATCCTCTTCCACTGGTACAACCCCAATTCGCACGCGAAACCGGTTTTTTCCCTATCCTTTTTCCGCAAAGGAACCTGCCAGAAGGCAGAACCTAAGTCCAATGTGGTGAAGAACTTGGCATCACCAAGTTTAGATAGGCTCTCGTCTATTCGCGGTATCGGGTACGCATCTTTTATCGTTACCGCGTTCAAGTAACGAAAGTCGCAACAAAATCTAAGCTGCCCCCCTTTCTTTTTCGCCATGACTACCCCGCAAGCCCACGGCGATTTCGAGGGTTCTATCATGTCGTATTCAAGCAACATTTCTATTTCCGCTCGGCACGCTTCCGATTTATGTGGCGTCATTCGCCTTGCGCCTTCCCTATGGGGAACGGCGCCCTCTTCCAGTTCGATTTCGTGTTCGACGAAATTACAGCACCCGATATCCGCCTTGTGTTTTGAAAATACATCAGCGTTCCGATTTAGGAGGTTCCGCAATTTCTCGAAATCTCCCTCACCTATTTTTCCTTTCAAATGTTCTATTTCTGGCAAAACCGGTTTGTCAGAATCTAGTTCATATGACGAGGGGCGTTCCGGAAAATTCGAGCAGTTTGATAAGCCGTCGTCCGTTTCGGATTTCATTGAAAACAATTTATGAATAGATTTTAATTCATTAATTCTCTTTAAGATTTTATCTTTATTTGCATGATAAGGACAGTCTTTCACACTATATTTCTTCGAGTTTTCTGTCTCCTCATAGTCGGTCCTCATCGGCAAGGCGTAGCCAAGCTTCTTTCCACGCTGGATTGAAACCGTGGTGTCCAGTGTGTTCAACAACACACTGACACACAGTCCGTTTCGCGTTACCGAGAAGCTCCGGCCTAAAATCACCGAACTCTGACTATTTGGATTCGGTACTAAGCAAACCTGTTTGCTATCACTTAACGAATTTAAATTTCTCATTCTAAAAATTGCTACTACAGCTTGTCCTGGTTGTAACTTTACTTTTCTATCCAAAAAAACTGGTGTCTTATTTTCATCTGTTTTTATCCTATTAATTGGTCTCTTAACATACTTTCGGTCCGGGTTTCTAATCCGTATTAGACCGTTGTTCAAGTCAATCATCACGTCAAAATTCCTGACAAAATCTCTGCCCAAGATGAATTGGTCGGCGTCGTCCAGATTCTCTACCACCAGGAAGCTCATCCAAAGATCCCGTCCTCCCATGTGGAGGACCGTTATTGGTGTTCTTCCGGCTACGTAGATAGCTCCTCGATTGGCTGCAGCCAGTCGGAGATTCGTTGGAATCAGATCTTCCCGCGTGAAGCCCATTCTTTCCCAAGTTTTTATCGGCATCACACTCACTACCGCTCCTGTGTCCAGAAGCCCTGTGACTCCGATTTTTGTTCCGTTGGTGTCGAGCAGGTGTGCTGTCACATCTGCTTCATATCCAATGTGTACCGCGTCTTGTTCCATCATGGCGTCATGGCCTATCCTGCGGACTTTGAGTTCCTCTTCACCCAAATAGATCTGCCCTATTTGGTCATCATCTGTTGTTACATAAGTCCTGGTGTAGATACTGATCCCATCCACGTTCAGCATCACTTGATACGGCCCATAGACTTCTAGGTAGCGTCCATGAAGTTTCTTCATGCGAGGGCCACCCGTGGTTAGTAGTGCCCTCACAGCCCTCGACTCGGTGCGTGGCTCCATCTGCCTCAGATAGTCTGCATATGTGTCCAAATGCATCAAAGTGAACTCAGATGGTTCACTCAGATTTCTGATTACCTGATGCCCTGCCACCGAGATTATCGATTGTATTTTACTTCCTTGCGGTGCCATACCGAACCTCTGACCAGAGATAACATTAAGTTTCATGCTCAAGCTGCTTGGTGCTTTTGCCTCTTCAACTTCCGTTGCTTCAAAGGCGTTCAGTTGCTCCTGTAATTTTTCATTCTCCAGCTCGAGTTTCACCTTTTGCTCAATCTCTTTCGTCTCTAGTTCCTGCTGTACTCTATTTATAGCATCCCTCGCAGCTGCCCTATAATCGATTTTGAAGTCATCGGCCGCAGTTGCTGGTTCCGGTTCACGTGCTTCTTCTGTTACCGCTTGCATCTTCTTTGCCACCAGCTCTTGAGGTTTATCCTTTCTGCGTGCCTCCGCTTCACTCAAAAGTCGAGCCTTGCTGGCTTTCACTCCTGACAAAGCTTCTTCATGTCTTGGATGCTTGATGTCTGCCACTGCATCCCAGAATTGCGGACAATCTGATTTAAAATGACCTTCCAAGTTACAAAAGAAACACCTCGGGCCGAATTTCGCAATAACTCCTCTCATGAAATCCTCATGATCCAAATCTGACGCATCTTCGTCCTCGAGGCTAAAGCCTATTGCTTTCATGCCTTGTTTGTAAGCTGGGCATGCTGACACATGATGGTCTGTTGAACTGCAATTAGCACAAGAACGTCTCTTGTCCATATCATCCCTCGGTTTGTACCAATTGTTCCCTTGGTTTGCTGGTCCGTTGTTAAAATTGCCATAATTGTTCTTGTAATATCCAGATCTCGAAGGAGGTTTCAACAAAAGATACTCTTTTGATTTGAGCCTCAACTCCTCCGGTGTTGGCGCATTAGTTGATAGTGGTGTGTAATGCGTTGCTAGCATCGTACGAAGTTCATCATTTTTCACACCATCGATGAATTTTGAGGCTACGGCCAGGTTCATCCTTCGGTTTGACTCATCCGGTTGGCTGCGTCTTCTCAGCATTTCCAAATCATCGAGAAACTTGTCTATTGTTTCATCTTCTCGTTGCCTCCGTTTCTCGAAGCGCATCATCGCCGGGTGCCCCTGCACCCCTGATCCGAAACGGTTTAACAAGATTTCGAAGATTTTCTCAGCAGTGTCACGTTGATACTGTTTCTTAGCCATGACACAGTTCAGGGCTGTCCCTTCTAAGTTGCTGGTGAGCGCGCTGCATTCCTGTCTCTCCGACAAGTCCTCTTCCTCGAAATGCAGCTTCATTACCTCTATCCAGGTATCAATACAGCCATCAGATTCGTCCTCGTAGCATCTTGGCTTCTTAAAGACTCTTCTGGACTTCTCACTGCGTTCATTGGTTCTAGATAACCTCGTCAGGAATGTCTCCAAAGACCTGTTCAGGGGTTCAAATGCTGTGGCCATTGCCGTAGCATCCCTTGAGTGTCCCGCTTGAGTATCCTCACACCTTGTCGAAGGCTCTGTGTGCGGTGCATCCCTGCAATCCGAATCACCATGAGCGTTTCCTGCTTGACCTGCATGACTCCTCTTCGGGCTTGCATGCCCCCTGTTGCCGGAATCACTTCTCCCAGTCGCATGTGTGCCTTGCGTTGGTCGTTCGTCAGAGGTCTGTCTGTTCCCCGTTGAATTTGCTCTACTGTTCGGGCCCCATGCTGTATTACCCCTTGTGGCATAGCCTGATGAACTGCCCCTGCCTCTAGTGGATCCATATGTCTTCCTCCTTTGATGTTCATTGAAGTTCACCCTCGGTTCCCTGCCGGGACCTCCCGAGTTCGGCTCTCCTTCTTTTGGTCCACTCTTGCTGCTTAGTAGCCCGTCCAACCTATCCATGATAGCCTGAGTTCGCCTCTCCATCATCGCGTCTATCTTTGTGTCAAGAGACCCAAAAGACTGCTCTTGCTGAATTCTTAACTTCTCCATGTCGGCTCTTAAGCGTAACTCCCTCTGTTCCGCCTCTCTTGTCATTCGCG
This sequence comes from Symsagittifera roscoffensis, assembly GCF_963678635.1. Taxonomy (NCBI): domain Eukaryota; kingdom Metazoa; phylum Xenacoelomorpha; order Acoela; family Convolutidae; genus Symsagittifera; species Symsagittifera roscoffensis. The sequence goes on from NC_087069.1 coordinate 25,706,019, forward strand.
ACAAGTTCCTCGTCATATGTTCGTCCGTTCTTTCTTTCAAGCGTTTTTCGCTTCTGCCAACTTCTTGTCTGTTGCGGTTTATTTCTTCCCGCAGACTTTCTCTTTCAATGTGAACTGCTCTTTCCAGTTCACTCATCCTTATCGACATCTGTTCATTTTGTTCTCCTAAACTGCCCACTATGTTGTTTAAGGCTTCCTCTAGTGCTGCCCCGTTATCCATGAGTGGCGTCACTAGTGGTGGTGTAACTCTGTCGGTCCCAGGTAGCTTCGTGCTGGTCGAGATCCGGGCCTTGACTCTCTGTCTTGACGTCTTTTCATTATCTATTTCAGGATCCGCTAACGCGTTGCCTAGCCCTCTGGTTCTACTCTCTCCAGTTTGTGGCTCTGAACTTGTCCTAATCGCGAAGTCTTTTGACTGGCCTGGTGTGTTTGCCTCCTTGCTTATCGTTGTCACTACACCAAATTTGTCCATGGTTCCAGTCTCTCTTCCGACGTGTGCCTCACTCTCCTGGATCGAACTATTGAGGCTGACTTGAGATCCAAAGTCCCCTTGCTCTTTTTCATCTTCCTCATCCTCCTGGGACTCACCATCGTTTCCTGCTCCTCCTCCCATGCTGAATGGAAAGAAGTTTCCTAAGGTGTTCTTCATTCTTTCTGAGAACGATGACGACGTTGTTTGCTTCCCAGTTCCGCTTGCCATCATAGTGTTGTCTGTCGGAGATCTTCTAGTTGCCGCTACTTCAGTTGAGATGTCGGACAGTTCCGACATCTCTTCCCGATCCAATGTCCCGGTGGAAGTGGCAAAATCGTGGCCTTGTTCTACCGGAGTAGATTCACTCGCCAGCCTTCTGCCTCTCCCTTCCAGTCCATTTACTCCCTGGTTGTCGTTCATGGTATGGTCCGTATTGACCTCCACTTCTAACAGTTCTCTTCGCTCTTCTGAGGTCTTCTGACTTCTCGTTTCAACCATTCTGCCTGAAACCGTCTCCTCTTTATCGGACCGGGATCGCTTGATCCAATCCACAAAAGGATCGGTCATCGTTTTTCTTTGCTTTTCAGGTATGAATTTCCTAGAGCTATTACCTCGTTTTGGTATCCTTGACTTGTCTAAACTCATTCTTTATTTGTCACTTTCCTATGCCTACTCTTGACTCAATTGCTAGAGACCTTATAGTTTTATTAACAATAATAATGACACAACACAATAAATTTCACCAGATTCTACTAAATAGTGACCACGAATCCCTGTATGTTGTCAGAGTACAGTTTGTATAAAATTTATTCACACTAGCCGATTATCGGTCCAAAGATCTGGAAACTAGCACAATATGATGTTATCAGTCAATTTAAAAGATAGTGTACTCACTACCCAATCAAGCACAGTTTAGGTTGATTTAAAATCAAAAACAAAAAATATATATTGACACAATATGAATGTATATCTAAAAAAACGTATGTGTCTTGTACTCTTAGTCGGTCGCAGTACAATAGTCGAACCTGTCTTTTAAAGAAAAAGCTTTCCCTGCTTGGTGCTGCACCAAACAGACAAAACTTTGAAGGCAGTTATTTTCTCAAGTGGGCGTCTATTGCACCCACCGAGTACTGTGTTACCTATCTGCCTTCGGACTGCCCGAGCTAGACCTACTAAAATCCTCAGGGCAGTCACTTTTCCCAAAAACGTATTATGTTCGAATCCACACCAATGAGTCACGCTCTTTTTAATTTAGACTTAGTGTCGCGAATATCCGAGTTCGGACCTGTTTTGTGTTAGTCTGGTTCTTTTTGAAAGGCAAGTTACCAGTGCAGTCACTGATACCTAGCCTGTGTATTAATAACCTAATACCTCTCGCTTTTTAGTCTTTCTTTCGTTTACCTAAGTCCTTAATAAAATAATACTCCTCCTGATTGGCACAAATAGGACCCTTCCGGACTGTCAGAATATAGACCCCTCCGGATTTGGACCCCTCCGAATTAGCAACTATAAGACCCCTCCGGATTCGGACCCCTCCGGTTTTGTGGAAAAGAGACCCCTCCGGATTCGGACCCCTCTGACTTTGAAAAATTTCGACCCCTCCGGATTGGGAGCCCTTAGCTCTGTCAAAGTAGCTTTTCGTAGTTTTCTTAATTTCAGCTTATACCCCTCCGGATACGTTCTGCGTTGCTTTTATGCTGTTTGAATTAACTGGGAAGGGTATAGGGTCCTTTCCTAGACCCCTCCGGATTGAAGTTAAGGTACTTATTTGACAATTCACACTAACGGTGAAGGGTCTTATCACTTGCCTAATTTCGATTCTATTATGGTTGTCTTGTGCCTTCAGCCCTCCCTTTTTGTCTATAACTGTCCTAAGTTACTTAGTTCAATCGCTATCAACTTTTGGTAGGGGTATAAGGGTTTTTCAGAAAAATTTATAAAACGTGAAGGGTGTACCCCTCCGGATTTGTGTAATTTGCTAAAAACAATCTCAAAAAACTTTCTCGCTCGCTTTTTCGAGTAATTCTCTTTCCTACTAGTAAGTTCAGCTAATTTCTGATCTAATGGTACCAAGATTGACTCGATATGCTCTGTAGTTCCAAAGTTATTAACCAAAACGTCTTTTTTCCAAACTCAAAAATTTTCTCTCTTATAGGTTCCGCCCAACTTTTTCCGCAAATCTGGTCCTTTCGACCTAAAAATTATTGATCTGAGCTCACAAGGCCTATACTCTTCTAGTTCAATGCAAAAGACCCGATCTAAAACGCTTTTGTAGAAAAAATTTGCGAAAAACAATGCTACCTGGACCCCTCCGGATTGATGAATCCACCAAATCAAACACGTTATGTTCGATTTCTCTGCGACCCGGAAGGCTTTCGGGTAGCGGGTTTTAAAACTCGTAGATTCACCAGTGGAGGTTGTCCGATCAACTATTTTTACTGTCCTAACTCAAAGATTTCAAAAAATTTTCTGATTTTATACTGTTTCTTACTATCAAAAAATGGGAAAATTTGGTTTTTTGTACCAAACTAGTTCCAACCACTTCCGAACTAAAGTTAACCGGTTCTACTTATTACAGTAGTGCAGTTACGATGTAACACACTAACTTAGCGCTTTTTTCCGTTTCAAAAAATATCGATATCTCAAAAATCGCGACTTGTGGGGGATCAAAATATCGCTATTTTGACCCTAAAAACCGGTGTGTTTTCGTTGTTTTTCACTGAAAAACGATATAAGACTATTAATATAGGCTATATAAATAATAATATTAGTAATACTATACCCCTCCGGGTCTGTTTATTATCCGAATTAAGGTGCTTAACTCGGATATTCGCAGTTCGGTGAAGGGTCACTACAGTGCAGCACTGTCGAGCCCCCCACAGATTACTATCTTACTTTTTGTACCAAAAGGGATACAAAACTTGTTAACGATACCCAACAGTCGATTGTTGTTGTCGTTGAGCCCCTTCTTGTTGCTCCTTGTACTGCTTGCCGGATCGGTCTTCACCCAAGACCCTTCCGAATTGAGCGCAAATCAGCTGACCCTTCCGGATTGAGCGCAATTTATCATTAACGTGCTTAAATGCTCAAATAACCCTACAGAACAAGCCTCACAAACGGGCTACAAAATTGATCGTAACGATCCTGACTGATATAAATGCCTGTAACAACAATATATCTATCAACAACAAACGGGGGGTTTGAATCACATCTTGTCTGGGGGGATGATTTCTACTGATATTTTACTTTTTTACTGTTTTTGGTTTTTTCGGTTATTTTTTATGTTTTTTGTTTTTCTTGGGTACTATACTACTTTTTGTTTGGTTTTGCTTATATCTTTAAGTGTTTTTGGTCACAAACCACTCAGGGGATGAGGGGTTCATGATTCCCCCCACCCTTCCTGGTTCGTGAATTTTCGGTCTTAACTAGGTTAAAAAACTATTCACGGTAATCCGGAAGGCTTCCGCGTTCCGAACTACCCTTCCGCCCCGGCTGTTTAGGCCTATTAAGGGCGTTAATGTGAACATCCGCTCGGCGCGGAGTGCTCGTTAACGCTTCCGCCGGTCATGATGTTATGAAAGAATAACACCCAGGAGCGCCATAAAAACATACATGTAACATTCGCCCGGAAGATACATATCGACGGATAACAAAACTAAGTCTTAAGACGACTGGCTAGCGTCTAAACAGAGCTTTGCATGTTTTTCACCGTCTCTACCAAGCCAGTACTTTTCGGTGGTCTTTCTTACATCGGTTCGACAAAAACGTTACTGTTCTCCGGCTTCGACCAGAACGCTCAAATTAACTGAATTACATGCAAAAATAGTGAGCTCATGGCTGGGTCTCAGTATCCCCAGACCACGAGGTCACTCCTAAAAACAAGGCTACTACTTATTATATTACTATTGTTTTTGTTCAGTAGATAAAAACCATCATCTCCATCGAAGATGGATCAACCCTTTCCCCCACTCCTAGCTTCTCATCCTTATCAAAATGAATCCAGTTGTTAATTAAATTCAATTCAGGACATGACAAGAAGCTAAAAGTTTATAAAAAAGGCTAAAAGTTCCAGTCCCGAAACCCTTCCGGATTCTTGAATCCAGTGAATCAAGCTCCTTAAGTTCAACTTCACACCAATCCGGAAGGCTGGTTCTCACCCTTCACCGTTGTTGGCAACGGCCCTGCAACTATTGTAGCAGCACAATAGTTGCCACTTGGAACGTTCTCTGCTATTGTAGTTCGTTGTCGTTTTTCTTTAATCTCGATTCTCGTTCTGTTCGCAATCACAGATAAAGTTGTTCTGTTTTTCTTAGTTCTTTTTCTAAAATGGCCGTTTCTGACGTTTCTCAGAAATGTTACGTCATCTCTTCGAAAATTTAAAATTTTAAAATACGGGAATATCCTGACCTTCACCGTTCTGCCAATCATCCGAATAACGTCGTTAATCCTTCGAAATCATCAACTCGGAAGGCTTACTGCTAAAAATTCGAAGTCTGCATAAATTGCATTTTGGCCATTCTGGTCGAATGTCACAACACCACCACTAGTGACGCCACTCGTGGACAACGGGGCAGCACTAGAGGAAGCCTTAAACAACATAGTGGACAGTTTAGGAGAACAAAACGAGCAGATGTCAATAAGGATGAGTGAACTAGAAAGGGCAGTCCACATTGAAAGAGAGAGTCTGCGGGAAGAAATAAACCGCAATAGACAAGAAGTTGGCAGGACCGAAAAACGCTTGAAAGAAAGAACGGACGAGCATATGGCGAAGAACTTGTCGCGAATGACCAGAGAGGCGGAACAGCGAGAGTTACGCTTAAGAGACGACATGGAGAGGTTAAGAATTCAGCAAGAGCAGTCTCTTGGGACTCTTGACACAAAGATAGACGCCATGATGGAGCGGCGAACTCAGGCTATCATGGATAGGTTGGACGGGCTACTAAGCAGCAAGAGTGGACCAAAAGAAGGAGAACCGAACTCGGGAGGTCCCACCAGGGAACCGAGGGTGAACTTCAATGAACATCAAAAGAGGAAGACGTATGAATCCACTAGAGGCAGGGGCAGTTCATCAGGCTATGCCACAAGGGGTAATGGAGCATGGGGCCCGAACAGTAGAGCAAGTTCAACGGGGAACAGACAGACCTCTAACGAACGACCAACGCAAGGCACACATGCAACTGGGAGAAGTGATTCCGGCAACAGGGGGCATGCAAGCCCGAGGAGGAGTCATGTGGGCCAAGCGGGAAACACTCACGGTGATTCGGTTTGCAGGGATGCACCGCACACAGAGCCTTCGACGAGGTGTGAGGACACTCAAGCGGGACACTCAAGGGATGCTACGGCAATGGCCACAGCATTTGAACCCCTAAACAGGTCTTTGGAGACATTCCTGACAAGGTTATCAAGAACCAATGAACGCAGTGAGAAGTCCAGAAGAGTCTTTAAGAAACCAAGATGCTACAAAGACGAATCTGATGGCTGTATTGATACCTGGATAGAGGTAATGAAGCTGCATTTCGAGGAAGAGGACTTGTCGGAGAGACAGGAATGCAGCGCGCTCACCAGCAACTTAGAAGGGACAGCCCTGAACTGTGTCATGGCCAAGAAGCAATATCAACGTGACACTGCTGAGAAAATCTTCGAAATCTTGTTAAACCGTTTTGGATCAGGGGTGCAGGGGCACCAGGCGATGATGCGCTTCGAGAAACGGAGGCAACGAGAAGATGAAACGATAGACAAGTTTCTCGATAATTTGGAAATGCTGAGAAGACGCAGCCAACCGGATGAGTCAAACCGAAGGATGAACCTGGCCGTAGCCTCGAAATTTATTGATGGTGTGAAGAATGATGAACTTCGCACGATGCTAGCAACGCATTATGCACCACTATCAACCAATGCGCCAACACCGGAGGAGTTGAGGCTCAAATCAAAAGATTATCTTTTGTTGAAACCTCCTTCGAGATCTGGATATTACAAGAACAATTATGGCAATTTTAACAACGGACCAGCAAACCAAGGGAACAATTGGTACAAACCGAGGGATGATATGGACAAGAGACGCTCTTGTGCTAATTGCAGTTCAACGGACCATCATGTGTCAGCATGCCCAGCTTACAAACAAGGCATGAAAGCAATAGGCTTTAGCCTCGAGGACGAAGATGCGTCAGAGTTGGACCATGAGGATTTCATGAGAGGAGTAATTGCAAAATTCGGCCCGAGGTGTTTCTTATGCAACTTGGAAGGTCATTTTAAATCAGATTGTCCGCAATTCTGGGATGCAGTGGCAGACATTAAGCATCCAAGACATGAAGAAGCTTTGTCAGGAGTGAAAGCCAGCAAGGCTCGACTTTTGAGTGAAGCAGAAGCACGCAGAAAGGATAAACCTCAAGAGCTGGCGGCAAAGAAAATGCAAGCGGTAATAGAGGAGACACGTGAGCCGGAACCAGCAACTGCGGCTCACGACTTCAAGATCGATTATAAGGCAGCCGCGAGGGATGCTCTAAATAGAGTGCAGCAGGAACTAGTGACGAAAGAGATCGAACAAAAAGTGAAACTTGAACTGGAGAATGAAAAACTTCAGGAGCAACTGAATACCTTCGAAGCAACGGAGTTCGAGGAAACTAAAGCACCAAGCAGTTTGAGCATGAAGCTTAATGTGATCTCCGGTCAGAGGTTCGGCATGGTGCCGCAAGGAAGCAAGATACAGTCGATAATCTCAGTGGCTGGACATCAGGTGATCAGAAATCTGAGTGAACCATCCGAGTTCACTTTGATGCATTTGGACACATATGCAGATTATCTGAGGCAGGTGGAGCCACGCACCGAGTCGAGAGCTGTGCGAGCACTACTAACGACGGGTGGCCCTCGCATGAAGAAACTTCATGGACGCTACCTAGAGGTCTATGGGCCGTATCAAGTAATGCTGAACGTGGATGGAATCAGTATTTACACCAGGACTTATGTAACAACAGATGATGACCAAATGGGGCATATCTATTTGGGAGAAGAGGAACTCAAATCCGCAGGATAAGCCATGACGCCATGATGGAACAAGACGCAGTACACATTGGGTATGAAGCAGATGTGACCGCACATCTGCTCGACACCAACGGAACAAAAATCGGAGTCACAGGGCTTCTGGACACAGGAGCGGTAGTGAGTGTGATGCCGATAAAAACTTGGGAAAGAATGGGCTTCACGCGGGAAGATCTAATTCCAACGAATCTCCGACTGGCCGCCGCCAATCGAGGAGCTATCTACGTGGCCGGAAGAACACCAATAACGGTCCTCCACATGGGAGGACGGGATCTTTGAATGAGCTTCCTGGTGGTAGAGAATCTGGACGACGCCGACCAATTCATCTTGGGCAGAGATTTTGTCAGGAATTTTGACGTGATGATTGACTTGAACAACGGTCTGATACGGATTAGAAACCCGGACCGGAAGTATGTTAAGAGACCAATTAATAGGATAATAACAGACGAAAACAAGGTACCAATTTTTTTGGATAGAAAAGTAAAATTACAACCAGGACAGGCTGTGGTAACAATTTTTAGAATGAGAAATTTGAATTCGTTAAGTGATAGTAAACAGGTTTGCTTAGTACCGAATCCAAATAGTCAGAGTTCGGTGATTTTAGGCCGGAGCTTCTCGGTAACGCGAAACGGACTGTGTGTCAGTAAGTTGTTGAACACACTGGACACCACGGTTTCAATCCAGCGTGGAAAGAAGCTTGGCTACGCTTTGCCTATGAGGACCGACTATGAGGAGACACAAAACTTGAAGAAATAAAGTGTGAAAGACTGTCCTTATCATGCCAATAAAGATAAAATTTTAAAGAGGATTAATGAATTAAAATCTATTCATAAATTGTTTTCAATGAAATCCGAAACGGACGACGGCTTATCAAGCTGCTCGAATTTTCCGGAACTCCCCTCGTCATATGAACTAGAATCTGACAAACCGGTTTTGCCAGAGATAGAACATTTAAAAGGGAAAATAGGTGAGGGAGATTTCAAAAAATTACGGGACCTCCTAAATCGGAATGCAGATGTATTTTTAAAACATAAGGCGGATATCGGTTGCTGTAATTTCGTCGAACACGAAATCGAACTAGAAGAAGGCGCCGTTCCCCATAGGGAAGGCGCAAGACGAATGACGCCTCACAAATCGGAAGCGTGCCGAACGGAAATAGAAATGCTGCTTGAATACGACATGATAGAACCCTCGAAATTGCCATGGGCTTGCGGAGTAGTAATGGCGAAAAAGAAAGGGGGGCAGCTTAGATTTTCTTGCGACTTTCGTTACTTGAACGCGGTAACGATAAAAGATGCGTACCCGATACCGCGAATAGACGAGAGCCTATCTAAGCTTGGTGATGCCAAGTTCTTCACCACATTGGACTTAGATTCTGCCTTCTGGCAGGTCCCTCTGCGAAAGAAGGACAGAGAGAAGACCGGATTCGCGTGCGAGTTGGGATTGTACCAGTGGAAGAGGATGCCCTTCGGCTTGTGCAATGCAACGGCCACTTTTCAAAGACTGATGGCTCAGGCTTTGACTGGAGTGACCAAGAAGTACGGGAACCTCGTGATGTGTTACGTGGATGACGTAGTCATAGCGACACCGACCCTGGAAGACCACATTGACCGCATGGTGTGAGGCCGGACCCGGAAGCAGTGGAAGCAGTGTTGACATGGAAAGCCCCCAGAACGGACACACAGCTCCTGAGCTTCTTAGGGTTTGCCAATTACTACCGAGAATTCATAAAAGGATATGCGGACAAGGTGTACCCGATGCAGAAGCTGATGCGCAACAAAGGGAAAAAGTTCGAATGGAACGATGAGGCACAGGTTGCTTTCGAGAACATAAAGCGGGAACTGTGCGAAGCGCCAGTGCTGGGCATGCCTACAGAAAAGGGCATGTATGTTCTCGACACAGACGCATCGATGGTGGCCATCTCAGGAATCTTGCATCAAGAGCAAGAATGGAACGGAAGAACAGTTCTCCGTCCCATTGCATACGGCAGCAAAGTCTTGAGTGACACAGAGATGAAATATGGCGCACCAAAAGCAGAAATGTTTGCAGTAGTCACCTTCGTGGAGAAGTACCGTGCATACTTGGGGAGCGCTCCCTTCAAGTTACGCGTGGACAACAGAGCGTTATCCTGGTTGAAGACCTACTCGATGGATCAGAGTTATATTGGTAGATGGATAGTAAGATTGGATGGCTAACATATGATAATCGAACATAGGATGCGTGATAAACACCAGAATGCTGACAGCCTCAACAAGAAAACTGAGTTCTATGAAAGATTGGAGCAGAAGCAGGCCAATCAGGCGGAAATAAAGGAGGGATTCTCGTTTCTGGACAAAGAAACTTATGAAGCGCTTCCCTTAACGAGATGGTTGGATAAGTCTGGACATCCAATTCCAGTGCACCCTGAGTTACCTGTAGAGAAAGCAGCCGAGATAAAGATCCTGTCCAAGAAGGACCCAGTCCCCTTGGATTTGTTGCTGCGCTCGAACCTGGTCCAGCAAGAATTCTCTCGCATGAATATAAACAGCCTCTCATTATTGGATAAAACGGTGCAGGTCGCACCGCAAGTGATGCGGATGCTGGGTGGATTGTTAGAGAGAGAAGTGACCAGAGATGACCACGAGTGGGCAGCAGCTGTGGCATCGCTGACAGTCAGTGAGAAAGTGAAGATCATGCCGTCCAGACGACAGCACGAAGAGAATGAGAGGGATTGTAGGACAATAGTTCAGCAACTAGTATCCTCAATACCCCAAGAGATTTTAACCAGTACTTCTTACGGACAGAAAGAACAGGGAAGCAGCAAGCGAAAGAAAACCGTCACCTTTGTGGACCGGGATAAAGAGGATGAAGAGGTAGAACAAAATCTGCTGCAGGACTATTTGTCCGGGGAGACGGATGATGAGAAGAACCAGCGATCACAAGATCAACACCCGGGACAAGGAAATTTGTCCGGGGAGTCTGAGATGGACGAGGAAATTCCTGATGAGAAACAGGACCTAGAGCAAAAGGTTTTGTCAGGGGAGTTCAGATGGATGCAAAGAAAGCACAGACATGATCTGGAGGAGCGTGCAGTCTCCAGCACAACCTCGTCGACGGATGATAATTCAGGAAGCTCAGGAATGGACACCTATTCAGACAGGAATTCGAGCTCGGGATTGGAACTGTCAGAACTAGCGATACACACGCTACTAGTGGAAACTCGGGCAAGGAACCTGGACAGAGAGGTGTATCAGGATCCTGACAGCGATCGCTACCTTATACCAAGCGAAAGAGTCTTTGACAACGCAGCGGATGACTTAGAAACGATAGCGGTATCGAAACTTTCGATAAGCCTGTTGCCGCAGAAAGAGGTAGTCAGGAGTGATCTTCAGCCGTTTGAACAAGAAACACAACCGTTGGCGAAGATTTGGTGCGTTAAGATGGAAGAAGACACACATCAGCCCAACGAGCTGAATAGTCAGATGAGGGTCATGAAGACATACTTGAAGGCGAGATACAGACTCTCGGACCTTCTAAGAGCGCAGAGAAATGATCGCAAGACAAGCAACCTGAAAAGGTAGATCGAGAATGTTTCTCCGGATAAAGGGGACCTCGAGGAGGATAGTTATCGCATCCTGAGACAATACTTCATACAGAAGGAAGGGAGGTTATATTTGAACAAGGACGGGATCGTGGCTTGCAAAAGAAGAGAGGAAGACAGAGTCCTATACAAGTATAACGCGATAGTGTTACCGCAACTCTATCAGACAGAACTATTATTCAGGTCACATGATCAGATGGGCCATCAGGGGATCGACAAAGTATATCAGAGGATCCTGAAGCGCTTTGAGTGGCCTGGGATGAAAAAGGCATGCGAGAAATGGGTAACAGCATGTCTGTCATGCCAACAGGTCAAGGATCCAAGGAAGTTGCGATTTCCTTTACAATCGATCGAGTCGTCTGAATTCAACGAGGTGGTGCAGATAGATCACCAAAAGATATGCATGACAGACAATGGTTATAATCAGGTGCTGGTCATGATAGATCATTTCACGAAGTATGCAGAGGCCGTGCCCTGCATAACTGCCTCGGCGGAAGAGACATGCGACCACCTAATCAATACGTGGATAGCAAGACATGGTTGTCCGATGATGTTTCAATCGGATAATGGAACAGCTTTCGTAGGAGAGCTTACGAAAGAGCTTATGAGACGCTCACAGGTTGCTCAGGCTCACTCCACGACATACCACCCTCAGACGAATGGCTTAGTGGAAAGACAGAACAGGACGTTAGTGTCGATGCTGAGAGTATATTGTTCCAGGTACATGACTGATTGGGACAGATACCTTCCACAGGTGATGGGAGCATATAATAGCACGCAACACTCCACCACTGGAGTCAGTCCACACATGATGCTAACTGGACACGAAAAGTCTTTACCCTTAACCTTCTTCTACCCAGAATATGAGGGAAAGAAAACGTCCCCACAGGTCTACGTGAGGGATGTGATCAGACGCCAACAGGAGTTGAACGACTTGTGTAGACGAAACACTCAGCAGGCACAGGCAAGGCAGAGGAAAAGATTCGACAAGAAAGCAGCTGGTGCAAAGGCTTACTCGGTGGGAGACTACGTATGGGTATTCCAGAACGTTATACCACCGAGAGGGACAAAAAAGCTCCTAAAAAAAATGGAGGGGACCCTTCATGATTACAGAGGTGCATCAGGAGGGACGCTTTTATAGACTGAGTACTGGCCGAGCCGCACACTACGAGAATATAAAGCCACACAATCCATCGACAGACGACTGGTGTATACCTGCAGACATGGAAGAAGGGGATTATCTGATGATGGATCCTGCTTGTGAGGTCAATGAAAAAGGCACCAGGGAGAAGAACGATGGAAACGAAGTCGTAGAGGAAGGTACGGATACACCGCTGGACCTGGATCCGAACGAACAGATCGAAGCGGACGATGAAACGTTACCCTACGCAGAGGAAGATTGGCAGGATCCCGAACAGATAGAGGTTCCCAAGAACTTGGAACCGGATCTTCCGTTCACCATACAGACTCGTCAGAAGGACGGGATGAGACCAAGAAAGAAATACAATCCTTACGGTGACGACTTTGTAGTGGATAGGATAGATCTAAAGAAGATAGTGGAGGAAGTAGTGGGTCTAGAGGAAATAACTGTGTCACAAGACATTGACATAGTCGATGATCACGACGATGAGTGGGTTGACGACTGGTCGAAACCCGAGGTAGAATTCGACGACGAGCAACAGCAGTCATATGAACAAGACTTGACGAACCTGCGTGTCTTGGAGTGGCTGAATGAAACGACCTCAGATCCAGAGGAGACCAGCATCACGATTCAAGACGCGGATCGTGGAAGCATGAAATACATCAAGACCGAACGAGAGGATCCTTCCTGGGCTGCCCAGGAAGGACGACTACTCATCCCAGTTTCTAACCTTGACTTGATACCCGGTATGCGATCGACGGGGACGTCGATGGATGTTTTTGTCCGGGGAGTGGGGGTAGGACTTACCCACACTGAAAACTTGGTAATAAAAAAATTAAGAATAGCAAGAGAAACAGGAGACTTAGAAGCAGAAACAGGCGAAGAGCCTAAGAAACCTGACATAGGCAGGGTAGTTGAGTCATATTTTAACTTACCAAATGAATATTCAAGTAACATAATTTTAACAGACAGTGATTTCATACTCACAAATAGAACATGTGCGATAGCAATCACAGCAGACATGAGTTTTAGAACAGCGTTAGCGGCAGATTTTAAGAGAGAATACAAAAACGTGGAATTCCTTTGGAAGCAAAGACCAGGAATAGGGGGCGTGGCAGCCTTACCTCCGGCGACGTCGCAGATACCGGGAAAATACTTGTGCTTCTTGGTAACGAGGGCGACGGAGAAGCAGCACGTGGACCCAGAGAACCTAGTCTTGTCTTTGACGAGGCTGAGGGACTTCCTTGTCGAAATGGACGTGAAGGAGCTCTCGCTTCCAGTGTACGATCCAAAAAGAGGAAGACTGCATCCTCGGGAATTGTACGCGCTTGTACACGTGATATTCTCTGATACGAACATACAAGTATATCTACATAAGAAATATTACTTAAGTATAGGCTGAGTGATGTGCGAGAGAGTGTTAGGCCAAAGACTAAGTTGTATGTAATAGGTGATATGTGTGTTATGTTATGTTATGTTATGTGTTAGGTTATTAAGATCATGGGTATATAGGGGTTAGTGACATGAACAACTAAATGACGATCTTGGGAATAGATCCAAAGTTTGGACTGTCCAATCTTAGGTCGAATTCCAAAATTTTAGAGACCAATTGATTTTAATAAATTTTAGGATAAATATCTTTTTATCTGAACTGTTTTTAAGCAAATTTTAACGATATATGTTAAGGTGAAACAGACAAGTGTGATATTTGTGACTTCTTTTCTAGATCCTGATTGATCATTTAATAACTCACTTGAGTCAAATATCGAATCGAATCAAATCAAACTTGAAAGAATAGAATGGACAACTTCAACTTGGATGAATTGATGGACCTGGCAGAGGCATATGTAGGACCGATGATAGATGCGATCTATCGTCGGCTGATCGATCGAGACTTCGCTCCGGAGGACCCAGAGGTAGTCATGTTGCTGACCGCCCTGATCAACATCTTGGGGCACGACAACCGTGGGGACCGCCCCACGGAAGTCCTGTTGATGGCAGCATATGGAGAAAGAGGAGTACTAGACCGCCCGAAAATGAGAGTGATGAGGTGGAGAAACGGGGCTCTCTCAGGGAGTGACTTGGCGAATGAGCCTGGATTGGGAAGTTCTAGGACTTACCAACCAGGTGAGATGCCAATGCCCTCCAAGCCCAAACATGGGCTGACGAGAATGCATCGGGAGATGAACAGCGAGGCGACCTCGTCTGGTTCACCACTGAGAGCAGCTGTGCCACCAAAAAGGGCGAAAGTAGCACAGAAGGTTCAGACGAACCAAACCATGCAAGATCTGGATGAGATGAACGATGAGCTGAAAAGTACAAAGAAGGAGCTGGACGAAATGACCAGAAGCATGCTCCAGATGGAGGAAGATCGGGACATGTGGAGAAAGTTGTTTGAAGACTGCAACAAAAAGCAGGGTCAAGAGATTGAGCGCTTAAGGCAGGAATACAAAGAGCGATCGGAGCAGATGGCGTTGACAACGGCCGTGGAGAAAGTGATACCTGCAAGGGATATTCCTCGTGGGCAGTCCTCGATGGAGCTCTTGACGCCTAGAGAAATGAGTCAAACAACGGAGACACGACCTCCAGTAGAGACAAATCGAGTAACGATCCCGGATCCTAGTGACACCTTGGGTGACCCCGTCGTAGAACAGACAGTGAGGAAACTGATAGAGACAACGGGACGACTGGTCGCTAACAAGAATGCGCCAGGTTCCGGGGTGACTGCACCCTATGGAACGATTGTCGATACGGGCAGAGTACAACTCTCCCAGACAGTAATCAGACAAGGGATGAGTAACGTGACACCACTCATGGGGAACTCGAGAATCCCAGAGAGGAAAGTAAGGAAGATGCCAGCGAAGAAAGTGTCTCGTGTAATAGACGTGCAGAAGAATAATCAATTGAAGTATAATTTCACGGGAGTTCCGGAGACAGATCCGAGAGCCTGCTTCAATCGAGCTACCTGGAGCCCGGCTGTGAACCTGCAGCAACCACCACTCGGGACATCTCACCTGATATTGGGAGACAGCTTAGTCAGAGTGCTGTCGAATTTGAGGACCTCATGGATCACCACGGTGATGGCCTTTGGAGGCGCGACGATTGCCCAGTTATATCGGATGGTGGAACTGATGAATCCAGGGAAGAATCCCAATGTGATGATCTTAGTTGGGACGAATGACATCTACAGAGGTTCAGACGAGCAGGAAGCACTATGGGAGTCAATGATGGTGTGTTTGTTTACTACCCTCTGGCAGAAATTCAATTGCGCGGTACTGACCGTTTGCACTGTGCCAATGAATACGAGAAGCCTGACAGCCTCAGGAAGAAGGCACAACGAGGGAGTCGTAAGATGGAACAACATCTTGAGGACCTAGCAAGTCGAAATGCCGGAAGAATGATCCTCATGGACATCGAACATGAGTTGAGAGCCATGGATCAGGCCAGACTGACCACGGATGGCATCCACTTCGGCAGTATTGAAGGACAAGCTTGGTTGAATCGAGTCTTCCAAGAGCGGTTGGACGAGCTGGAAGCAGAACTCTTTGACACAGGAGTGCTGAAGGAAGAGGGAACGGTGAGTGATACGGTGATCACCACCTTTGTGCCTCCTAACCTGGAAACACGCTTGGGTACGGTCCCAGCCGTCACAAATTACCGGCAACAAAGCTCCGGTGAACCAGGTCGAAGAACAGACGTACAAGATCGGTATGGAGAAGCACCGATGAGGACAAAGCAGAGATGACAAAGCAGAGATGAGGAAGGCCAAGATTATGGTAGTAGCGAATTCAGAGTTCGTGTACACTTCCAAGTCTTTGTTTTGGCCGGACGTCATAATGTTGGCAGCGGTCGACCTGGACCTACTGCAATCAGTATCTTTGGCTATAGGGGTACAAAGGCAGACGGACATGAATCCAATTACGATTGTGTTTGCTGGCATCAATGACCATCTACACAGTAGAGGTTATCTGAGCAGACTCAGAGATCCTACAACAGCAGAAAACGCAGTATGGCCAGCGATAAAAGACATCGTTGAGTCGATGGGTGAAGTGGTGGATGCAACGAAGGAGGGGTCATTCAGTAAAGTGGCATTGAGAGTAGAATTCGCGTTGTCTCTGGGATATACACATCTCCCGGATGGACTGAAATTCGTGTATGCAATTATGGCCTTGCTCTCGGAAGGAAAATATGATGTGATCATATCAGCCCCGAATCGCCTGATAGAAATGGAGAACCTGAGGCCACTTAAGGCTGAACTGCCTGCAGTATGGTCAGATATCTCAAACGCGATGAGAGGATTCAAGGACCACGCGCTACACATGTTAGTGTTGGACGAAGTGCTGGGGTTGGAACTGTCCAATTTCAGTCGACAACTCAAACTGAAACCGGGAATAGACGACGACCATCGAGTGATCGCGGCAATGTCCAACGACTTATGGTTCCGAGCAATGGAAGTGGCAGGTGAAGACACAAGAAGGAAAAATTCATTGGAGACAAGAGCTCATCTGGAGGCGATGATTCTGAGAACCAAACCGGAAGCCAACCAGTGGCTACACCTGAACCCTAGAGTAGCGGCATTGGGTGCAGATGCTTTTGAGCAAGGCCCCGTGATGATCACGAAGATGCATGCCTACTTGTTGAAGGAGGTGAACCTGGCGGAAAATGCCGGAGAAAAGACTGCTGAGTTTGTAAACAGAATGTGTCAGATTACTCTGGAAACCTTCTGGACCCAGGAAATGAAAGGACAGGAGGGCTTTGAAAGGACAGACAGCATGCTAGAAGGGTTGGGAGCCGGATGGACCGCGTCCTTCTTGGCAAAAGTCTATCCGAAAGTCTCGCACTATTTGATAAAGGAATTCCTCCAAGCAGTGGTGAGAGTATCGATAGTGGAATTAATAGCCTTATTCGTGACATTCGGAGCGGAGAGTTTCGTGAAAGGACCGGCGATGCTGCTCACCGATGGAATTCAGAACCTGCGGCTAGATGGACTTCTGACATTGATCGCAATTACCCACGGAAACTTGGGAGGACTAATAGAACTGGCACGTTGTCCAGAGCAGACGAAAGAGAGAGTGAGGAACTTGGATATGAAGAAATCCACGGACTCGTGGAACAAGATAAGAGACCTGAGACACACTCTTATCCAGTATCTCTTACAACAAAATCGCTTTGGAACGGGAGAAGACGAGACGATTGAAAGAGAGGAAGATGTTAGACGACATGTTGGAGGCATGCCACTGTTAACTGATCTGAGCTTGGCTATGAGAACCGATCCCTTGGCGCTGATCAGAGGAGTCACGGAGTTCGTGACAGTGATCTATGGACCAGCAGTCACGTTTGCGTTCCCTGACGTTAAAGTGGAAGCATATAGGAGGTCGGTGCTGCACCTGAACCTCATATCGGCAGTGGACGGTAGTACACTGAACTGGTGTGAGCAGCACACATTGCGGGAGCTCATGAGTGAAAATCTATTATTTGCGAAAACATCGGAGCCAGAGATGACAGTCATCAATTTTGACGATCACTTCCGTGACCGCATGGGAGAAGTAGAAAGAGGACACATCGAGGTGTTTCCAAGGCTTTGGAATCTGAGGCCCTATGATAAAACGAATGGTGAGATAACCAGAGTGCCTCGTCTCACTGCAGCATATCACAAAGTGAGAGAAGAGACGAAGGACTGGGGCGATTACAAGAAGCTGCCGGAGGCAATCCCTGAATTTCCTCTGATAAGAAGGATGTTGCTCGGAGCAGTCTCCGTGGTACAGACTCCTAGATTGGGAGCATTCGAAGCCAATGAAAGGAGAGTAGGGAATTTCGTGGGAACGATGGATCCATACTTTGTAGGGAGAAATGCCGCCGTGTTACAGTACACACGATTCGCATACACGGATCAAGCGACGAGAAGGCGAATAAGCAACGCCGCGACTCCCAAGCCTGGAAGATTTGATGAGGAATGGAAGGAATAAGGCTTAGCTTCGATGAGGATGAGAGGCAGGACCGAATTGCCTGAAGCCTCATTAATCCTGACCAGTGTGAAAAAAGAGATGAAAGTGGGAGGAATATTGCAGACAAGAACTTTCCTAGCACCCTTCGGCTGCGAAGAAATCAAAGTGGTCCATGGAGAAGAGGAAGATAAATCGGCCGGTACACTGCTCATACCGAGATTCCAGGAAGAAGCCGACAATGACGAACAAGGACCATCGAGCCCGAACAAAGATAAATCTGAAGGAAATGACGGACAGAGTGGAAGCCGTCAAACCAAAGAACCCATGCAACAAGATCAAGCTGGTGGGGAAGACGACAGGGCATCGACAGGAGGAACATCCAGCCTGGATTTCAATATCTTCAGTGATCTTGAGAACAATGCAGATACATTAGAAACGACTGAGCCAGCGGATGAAGGCATCTCGACACTGGAGCCTCCGTCAGCCTTTATGGAAATGAAACGGAATTTGCCGGAGAGCAGCTCTCCTGGCAATTCAAGAAATAACGACCAGAGAATCCTCATGGAATCACCTCGGAGGAGAAGAATAGAGGCCTCAGCCAGAGTACCTTTCTTGGGAACGCTGCCCAAAGAAGAATGGGAAGTACATCACCGAGACCACGAGAGTAGGACGGGATGCAAGCTGGACAGAGTGGCGTTTATGGAAGAAATCTGGACCGTGGTTCAAAGCTATGGGACCCAGTCTATTCTAAAAACGGGTCTCAACCAACCCTTGATGAGAGAAGTGCTTGACAAGCTTGATGAGTGTGAGGGGAGACTGAGTGAGTTGTTGATCGACTCAGCCACTGATGAGAGTGAAGCGAATTCTCCCATCAAGATGACACCACAGGACGATGAAGGAGAGGTGGTGTATCTGTCAAGAACCAGGAGAGGGACGATGCGATCAAAAATGGTGATTGATAAAATCAATGCGTTGAAAATGAAGTTAGGCAGCAGAGTGATGCCGAAGAGAGTTGGAAAGACGAAGGTGGATTCAGAAATATCGATGAAAGCTGGTAACTCAGCGAAAAGGAAACGAGTTGAGGAGGTCATGGATTTGGGGCAAGGTGATTATCAATTGTCTGGCACAGATAGAATATTAACTGATATAGTGATGGTGCCACCCATTCTCATGGCGGGGATAAAGTCAACCGGTTATAAATCCAAAAAGAGTGACCGCACTCTGACTGGAGCAACCTTAGAAATGGAAATACTCAGCCAATGTGGAGAGAGCAGAATGAAAGACTTCAAGCCATCTCCCATGAATCATGGAAAGGGAAGTGTCGCAGGACAACTAACACCAGTGGAATACAACTTACTGACAGTGTCGGAGACGGTGTCGATAGATGAACCCACCGGTGGATACATGGAGATGTTGGAATACCGAAACTCGGCTAGAGGGTATGTAATGGCCATGGAAGATGAAAAAGCCATGGAGGGTTATCTGGAAATGATGTTGCAAGGCACCACCCTCAAGCAGAAGGCGTATGGAACTTTGGCGTCGTCTGACATACAGGCGGAAACGATCGAGCAGTTGGTGAGCCTTCCATGGAAAGCAGTAGTGTTGAGGTATTTCGAAGAGTAAATGAGGACTATGCCAAGGATACATGCTCTCGTGGCAGTACCTTACGTAAGAACAGAGTTACAACTCAGGTTCGCCTGGTGCATGATGGGACTGACTCGCGAAGAATATGACTCAGAAGAAAGGAAGAGATCAAAAGAGGAAAAGGTTTTTCTTATGACGAACCTGAGGGATCTGATAGTCCAGGAGGGAGCAGCAGTAGCGTGTGCGAAGCGGAGAGACGCTCTCTGTTTCATTCGATTCCTGATAGAGCAGATTTCAGTACCTGCATTGAACACTTGTGTTAAAATAATGAGGGAAGGCGATGAGCGAACAAAAGCCTTATTCTTGCTAGCACTGCTGGATATGCAGCAAAGTAAACCGATGAGGGTGAACATGAAAGAACCTGAGGAGTTGGAACCCATGAAAAAGATAGACGAAATCAGGAGATTCTCAAACAAGGAGCTGAGACTCACTAAAGAATCTATGGGAGCATTGCCGAAATCCAGTGAATACTGTGGACCGATCAAGAAGAAATCGTATGGCTACGTATCCGGGATCATAGGGATCGCGTACAATCCTTTCCTGAGTGAGGACATACGCGATTGCTTCTTCGATTATGAGCAGGCGGTGTTGCTAAGATTCTGGACGTCCAGAATTGTAACGATTAAGAGCGTTAACAATCCACAGGCCAAATTGGGACTGGTCTTGGAAGAAGAGGTGACTGCACCTTCAGTACCAAAATCCGACAAAAGAGTGGAGTTTGGGTTGGGATTCTCAGATGAATTACTGAGAACGAGCTTGATGACAGTGTGGGAATTGATGAGGCCATCATGGTGTCCTAGTCCCAACGCTGACTCAATATTACGGGCGACGCAAGACGTACAGAGGGAACTGAATGCAGACTGTAACCTGCGTGACCTCAACATCATATATAATGTGATGATAACAGCCTCTAAGAGCAACGGAGAAGATAAGGTGGAGTTGCCTGGCTGGGGACCAGAAGACTGGGTCAAACCTGGTAGCTGTCTGGCGGAAGTCTGTGGACTGGAGGGTCACGTTTGTGGAGGTCTGGACTGTGTGAGGACCCTGGAGAAACAATACAAGCAATTAACGGTATTGTTTGGAAATGTAGTGATGAAAGCTAGAACAGAAACGGAACTGATAGCAGATTGCCATGGAGGAACCGATGTGAATCTAGTGACTGCACTAGGATTCTACAGCATGTTTGGTTCTTTAGAGTCACTATTGAATCTGGAACAGAAACATGAGGTGGTCACAGCCATCAGTGTAGAAGTATTCCCAGGAGTTCTGCAGACTGAACAGAAATACATAAGGAAATGGAGGGAAGCAATCGAGACAGAAATGAACATCAGACACAGTGAGACTTATTGTAGACCATCAGGAGCACGATATTTGGTGGGTTCAACGTTGGCTCCAATGTGCAAGAGCAGATACCCTGTACATTTCGTGGCTGTGGACGTGAAGAGTACAAGAACGATCGTGGATCAAGCCTTCTCAATGCCAAAGTGTGTGAGATTGGCGAGAATGTCTGAAAAGTCTTAAGAGTTACTATGTAAGATGTTCTCAGCAGTTCCAGAGAGAACCAAAGAAGAATTGGAGTCAATACTAGGAAAGAAGTTCATGGGATATGTGAGTGGGAACTTCAGTGACTTTGAGAGACAGAAACAGAGAGGATCAACTGTCACAGATTACAATGCAGTAGATGAGAATGATGAAGTCCACCGAGTGATGATGGAAGTGGAACCATTGCTGGAAGCTTCGGGAAAACGTAATTGGAGGAGCATCATGTTGACGCATGACGAGTTTCCTTGCCACTGCATGCTGCAGACCTGGTGGTATCCCAAGCGTAGTAATCTGATGTTGATCTGAGACTCTGGAGAACTCCTCTCCATGGGTTTACCAGATTCATCACAGCCCGTAATGATAGTGATAGTGGGAGTTATGATGGCGATACGATGGCTGGAAGCTCATGTGAGAGAAAATAACAGACAGGAGGCACCGACGAGAGAACAGTTGCGGAAATTAGATTGTCTAAAAGATTTAGATCTTTTTGAGACAATGTGCAAAGTTCTAAACATTCCGATGGAAGTGAAGAAGATATGGGCAAGAAAACGATTGATGCCATGGTTCAGAGCTAACATGACTGTATGGTTGTACGAGTATGCGAAAAAGCATATGTCGAAGCACGGCAGGGTGTACAGTGAATATCAGCTGGACATTGGAGCAGGAGCTTTCAAGCGAGCTCTCGTGACTCATCGGAATGCAGTGACCACCGCTGTGAAAAGAATTTCCAGGACGAGTGAACGTAGTGGAAAGGAGAAGGCAGATATGCTGAAAGAAGATTTGGAGAGAAACGTGACGTTGTGTCTCCACAACAGCTTCTGCAGGAACAGAGAATCTAACGTGGATCCCCTACCTTGTTGTAAACAGAGGTTGGAAGAGCAGAAGTGTTGGAGGACGGCTTCCAGCAGCGTCAGGATAGCTAACGACGTGTTACAAGATACAGAAACTGAGAGTGCAGAGTCAGTATCACAGGAGGAAGAAATGGAACATTGACGGATGACCGAAAAACAAGATGAAATTAGAAGAATTTAGAAGTTTTAGAACTTCTAAACGACGAAAAAAGAAGAAAACAAAGGAGTGATGAAGAAAAGTTAAAACTCAGAATTGTTTATGTGTGTGAAAAACTCAAGTGAGAAACCAAGCAACCAATTTGTAACTGAAAACTGAAACATTTAGTTGAGTTTTGAAATTGTTGCATTTATAAATTTGCATTTTGATTTTAGTTGAAGTGGCTTTAGAGACACTCACTTACTATTTATTTAGAAAGGCTTAAGTGAAGGAATATATTTAAATATTCCAGCCTGCATGACTGTATTTAATCAGCTAGGAGAACTGATCACTTTGTGGTGACATGGAAGGCTTGAGTAATCTCTCGAAGAGGGAGATTGTTTCATTGTTCTTTCTAACCACAGAGTTTCTTAGTTTTAGTATTCAGGACAATAACAAGCAAGATTTCCGAAAGGAAAAGCGTAGTAGGATAATTTTAGCTTGTTGGTTGGCAGGACTGTCCTGCAAGCCAACACCTTTTAAATCTAAGAGAAAAGTTTTAATCGGGACACATTGACATTGGAAGTCAGAAAATATGTTTTATCTTAAGTCATATCCTCAATGTGCAGATTAATGAGAGAATTTGAAGGCTATAGTGATGTAGTATGATGCCATTTATATTCTGCGGTGAGTCGATGTGACGTAGATAAAGGTAATTTCGTGCATTTTGTAAATTCTGTTCGATGACACTGTGACCATTTTTGCGAATATTGCGTGATTCAATGAGGACATTGACCGGACTGTCCGGGGATCATGTGACATTCGACCAGAATGTGAAAAATGCAATCTCTGCAGAATTCGAATTTTTAGCAGCGAGCCTTCCGGATTGGTGATTATTAAGAACTAAGAACGTTATTGGAACGATTGGCCAGACGGTGAGGGCTGGAATATTCTGGTATTTTAAAATTTCAAAAATTCGAATTATGACGTCATATTTCTGAGAAACGTCAGAAACGGCCTTTTTGGCTAAAACAAGAAAGGAAAACAGAACAACATTAGCTGCGCTAACAACAACTACGAAATCGAGATTGGAAAACGACAACGAATTACAGAGTAACAGAGAACACTCCGAGTTGCAACTATTGTGCCGCTACAATAGTTGCAAGGCCGTTGCGATCAACGGTGAAGGGTGAAAGACGACCTTCCGGATTAAGAAGAAATCAGGATTAACAAGCTTGATTCAGCGGATTTGTCAATCCGGAGGGGTAAAGAAACTGAAACTTTTATCCTGTTACATAAACTTTTAGCTTCCCGTCATGTCCTGACTTGAATTTATTTAACATCTAGATTCATTTTGATAAGGATGAGAAGCTAGGAGTTGGGGGAAAGGGTTGATCCATCTTCGATGGAGATGATGATTTTTATCTACTGAACAAAAACAATAGTAATATAATAAGTAGTAGCCCTGTTTTTAGGAGTGACCTCGTGGTCTGGGGATACTGAGACCCAGCCATGAGCTCACTATTTCTGCATGTAATCTAGTTAATTTGAGTGTTTTGACCGAAGCCGAAAGCAGTAACGTTTTTGTCGACCCGATGTTAGAAAGACCACCGAAAAGTACTGGCTTGGTAGAGACGGTGAAAAGCATGCAAAGCTCTGTTTAGACGCTAGCCAGTCGTCTTAAGACTTAGTTTTGTCTTCCGTCGATATGTATCTTCCGGGCGAATGTTACACATGAGCTCTTTGATTAAAAAAAATTCGAGCAAATGACGTGTCACTTCCAAAACCCCATCCCCAAAATTCAAGCCCGCCTCTGAGAGACCTCGAGGAAAGAATAAAGCTAAAAAGTAGTAAGCTCGATGAGGGAAATGTAAAGGGAGGAATAAAGCTTGCTGCTTCGGAGGACGAAATAGCTCCTTTTTCAACTGATAACTATCAAAAATTGTTGTCTAAGCACCCTAAGCGAGACAAATTTGCAGCTCCAAATCCAGAAAATTAGGATAGTTTTTTCGTAACCGATTTCGACATATACAAAGCAATAATGTCCTTTCCGAACGGATCAGCAGCAGGTCCTGATAAAATAGTTCCTCGAATTTTTGAAGATCTTGTTAGTAAGTCGAATGGCAGTGCAGCACTTAATTTTCTGAAATTGCTTACTAAGCTGATAAACCTCATTGGAGATGGCAAAACACCCGAACCCCTAAGACCTTTTTTTTGGCGCAAAGCTTATCGCCCTCATAAAAATAGACAGAGGTTTGAGACCGATTGCCATAGGCAACACGCTGAGACGTATCGCGTCTAAATGCGCTGGAAGCAAGGCCCTCTCCGAGCGACAAAAAATTTTCGCAAACGTACAGGTAGGATGCGGTACCAAACGAGGAGCAGAAATAGCTGCACACTCGTTTCGAAACCTAATTGAACGCGACGACAATCCAAAATGCACTGTTCTTTGAAAACTAGATTTTAAGAATGCCTTTAACTCTCTAAATAGAGAAACAAGGCTGAATCATGTTTATTCAAATCGCCCCGAATTGTATAATTACACCCATTGCGCGTATAGTAAACCTAGTTACCTTTTTACGGAAGCTCTATCATAATTTCAGAAGACGGAACTCAGCAAGGTGACCCTGAAGCCCCACCCCTTTTTGCGGAAACAATTCAGACACTATTCAAACAGTTGGAGTCGAAAATTAACACCTGGTATTTAAATGATGGAAATTTAGCCGACGACTATAAGGTAGTACTCCGGGACCTTAAAAACATTCTGAAATTGGAACAAATTTACGGCCTGAGCTTGAACACTGAGAAGTGCGAACTTTGTTTTTTGGGACCGACTACGAGTACACAGTATAATTCAATTTTAACACAATTTTTTCGAAAAATATGGCCCAAATCAAAAATTAAAAAAAAAGAAGAACTCCTCATTTTAGGATCTCAAATCGGCGAACGTTGCCGAAAAGAATTGCTCGACGAAAAAATTAAGGAGCTTGAAAAAATTTCGGGTGTCATTGACAAACCGACTCCCATTATGGTTTTTACCTCCTGAAAAATTGCTTTAGCATTCCAATACTATTTTTTTGCGTACAAGCCCTTGTTTTTTGCAAAATGATTTTTTGGAACGCTACAAATTACTAAGAAATTCGTTATGCAAGGTCACTAATGTGAAAATGGATGATAATCAGTTTTTACATGCTGTTCTCCCGGCAGCCAAAGGTGGCTTGGGCGTTTCTTCCGCTCGTCTACTCGCTTTACCCGCTTTCTTAGCCTCAGCAACAGGAGCAAAAAAAGCCTTGAGCGAAATCTTTGGTATGGAGCATGTGGATGAAACCTATGATGATGCGCTTCAACGGTGGTTTGAACTTGGAAAAATTGAAATGGCTCCTGAAAATGAAATCCAAAAAAATTGGACAGAGCCAATTTTTGACTGCGAAATTGCAGACTTGATTTTACGACTCGAGCCAACGGACGTAAAAAGATTCAACGCGTTCCAAGATAGATTTGGCTCCCCATGGTTGAACGCCATCCCGTGCAAAAATTTAAGGTTAAAACTGTCGGAGCAACAACAAAGAATTGCGATGGGACTTCGATTAGGCTCAAAAATATGCGAACGGCATAAATGCGTGTGCGGAAAAGACGTTACCGAGGATGGTTGGCATGGTCTTTCTTGCCTGAAAAATGCAGGGATATTCTCTAGGCATTCAAACCTGAATGTCCTTATAAAGAAGACTTTATCTTCTACTCACATTCCGTCTGTTTTAGAACCATGACACCTCTACAGGACCGATCAGAAGCGATCAGACGGTTTGACGCTCGTTCCATGGGCTGTTGGTAAGCAGCTCTTGTGGGATGTAACGGTAGTAGACTTCTTAGCTCCTTGTAGGATTAATGCCGGGTCTGTTTGTAACCCTGGTACGGCTGCCGCTGAAGCGGAAGAGCAAAAAAATGACAAGTATAAAGATCTTGTAGATAATGGATATCTTTTTCAACCGCTAGTTTTTGAGATTCAGGGCACGGCCGGCCCCAGCACAGAAAATTTTTTGAGCAAGCTTTGTAAAAACCTAAGCATATGCACTGAGGAACCCAGAGCAGGCAGCTTTTTAAAACAGAGAATCTACCTGGCAATACAGATTGCGAACGCCGCTTGCGTACTCGGAACAATAAATGACAAACAACTTTCGACGAAATTTTTTATTTGTAACACGTATATTAAATTTTCTCGTGTCGAGTTGCGTGTTCTTATTGAAGAAACGTAACCCGTATCGATTTTAATTGAAAAAGACTTCAACACTTGTCATCTTCTTTTATCATTATCACTTCCATATCTAAAAAAATCCAAGCATTTTGACTGGAATACGTGATGAAGGGACTCCTGACTGTAACCTTGGTTACTATGATACTTTTGACCTGATTACATTGTATTAAAGAGAGAAAAAAAATTAAAGTCTACCTTGATCAATAAATGCATTATCACACTGTTATGCTATTTGTGTTTTTCAGTTTCTTATACTCCTCATGGTTGCATATGAAATTCCTCTTAATTTGGTTCCAATTAAATTTATTGTGTCGTAGTATGATTTATTGCGTTATTTAATTTGTTTTCTGCTATTTTCTGGATTGTTTAACCTGATAGCTGTGAGCGTCGGGTATGGTTTTGCGGAAGTTTTGCCCAAAGGTTGAAAATCTTCACATCGAAAGTTTCGGCTAAATCAGCATCCCCATAGTACACTAGCCCTGACGTCAAGTCTAGCGTCATCTTCAGTACTGGTTATTTTGTCCGCCTGCTAATGGTTGTCGTTGTGTCTTCGGTGTGAGATTCCAATTTTGAGGCAATGTAGGGAGCGAGGAAGTGGAAAATGTTGTTCGCAGGGTCTTGTATTCTGCGGTTCCCAGGCAAGCCTCAATTTTACGCCGTCTCTAAATTCAAATTCGTTGAGCGAAAACGTTGAGCTTTTCACTGCAAGCCAACTCAACTAATTCACTGCTCCTGGGGCCGATGTATGCAGCCTGCTCGAGGTGGCCCTGCCGATCGACAACAGTCGATCGCAAACTGCTACAATGCGTTCACGCTACTCTCTCCCACGCTACCCTCACGCTACTCTCTCCCTGCGGGTTTCACTGCGGATGAAGTCCGCAAATACCTGGTGGTCTCTCTTCTTCTTCTATCCCTTCTACTCTGTGAAGACATCTCAAGCAACCCTGGCCCAAGATACCCCTGCTGCGTTTGTGCGCAACAAGTGTCTTAAAGCAACAAATACAGCTTCCAATGCAACAATTCCCGAAGATGGGTTCACGAAAAATGAGGCAAGAGACTACAACCAAACTGCAAGAGACTACAACCGGTCCTGGATCTGCCCTTCCACAGAACACATCAAAAACCCAGTCACCGTTCCCGGAAGAGCACCGGAAAAGCTTCGCGTCTTGCAGTGGAAGTGCAATGACATCGGAAATAAGTGGTCAGAGCTCACTGTGGATCTTCTCCCCAAGATAACAAAAGCTAAGTTGTTGGTCTTTCGTTGCCTGATTTTTTTCAATAAAAAAGCTTCACTTCCCTCTGTTGAAGAAGTAAAAAATACAATCACAGAAAAAGTTCCTGCGATCATTGAAAATGCAATAACCGAGTCATTTAAAGGCGACGCTGTCGTTAAATCAATGCCTACCAATCCAAAAACTGAGCCAAGATCTGTTAATTCTTCTAGCAGTAAAAATTTGGAAATGAAATTAAACGGTATACCAGAGTTAACAATAGAGCCTGGTCAGCACTCCTCGGTTAAGAGGATGGAACATGGTGAGAAACATCTGGAAACCATATTGGAAACAATTGGTGACTGGGACAAAAGTAGCCTGGCAGGCGTGAAAAGACTTGGAGCGTTCAAAAAAGAGGCACCTAGTGTAACATTCGCCCGGAAGTATATATCGACGGAAAATAAACCTAAGCTATAAAACGACTGGCCAGCGTCTAAACAAAGCTCTACATGCTCTTCACCATCTCTACCAAAGCCAGTTCTTTTGGTGGTCTTTCTAGCATCGGGTCGACAAAAACGTTACTGCTTTCGGCTTCGGTCAAAAACTCAAATTAACTTAATTATATGCAAGAATAGTGAGCTCATGGCTGGGTCTCTATATCCCCAGACCACTAGGTCACTCCTAAAACAGGGCTACTACTACTTATTATATTACTTTTGTTTTTGTTCAGTAGATAAAAATCATCATCTCCATCGAAGATGGATCAACCCTTTCCCTCAACTCCTAGCTTCTCGTTATCAGAAAATGAATCCAGATGTTAAATAAATTCAATTCAGGACATAACCAGGAACCTAAAAGTTAGTTTTTATCAATTCGAGTTCAGGTCTCGAGACCCCTCCGGATTCCTGAATCCGGGGAAGTAACACTCTTATTTCCTTTCCGGAAGGCTGGACTCACTGTTCCAACACCCTTCACCGTTGGCGTGAATGGCTCTGTAACGATTGTAGCGACACAATCGTTACAACTCGGAGCAGTATCAAATAATTTCCAGTTGTATTTTTCTATTTATCGTCGTTGTTTCTATCGCAACTATCGTTGTTGTTGTGTTCCTTTTCTGATTATTCTCCAGAATGGCCGTTTCAGCATTTCTCAGAAATATGACGTCATCGTTCGAAATTTTAAAAATTCAAAATACCAGAATATCCTGACCTTCACAGTTTGTCTAATCATTCAATTAACGTCGCTAATCTACTAAAACTGCCAATTCTCAAGGTCAGCGGCCACCAATTTGAAATTGCACTTTTGTCCATTCTGGTCGAATGTCACACATTCCCCGGATAGCCCGGTCAATGTCCCCATTGAATCTCGTAGTCTTCACAAAAATGGTTCAGTGCCATCGAACAGAATTTACAAAATGCACGAAATTACTTTTATCCACGCCATATCGACACACTGCAGAACATAAATGGCATCGTACTACACTACTATAGCCTTCCAAATTCTTTCACTAATCTGCACTTTCGAGGATATGACTTAAGATAAAACATTTTTTCTGACTTCCAATGTCAACGCCCTGTTTTAAAACTTTTTCTCCTAGGTTTTAAAAGGTGATAGTTTGCAGGACAGTCCTGCCAACCAACAAGCTAAAATTATCCTAATATGATTCTTCCCTTCGGAAATTTAGTTGTTATTGGTCCTGAATATTAAAACTAAGGAACTCTGTGGTTAGAAAGAACAATGAAATAATCTACCTCTTCAAGAGATTACCCAAGCCTTTCATGTCACCACAAAGTGATCAGTTGTCCTAATTGATTAAAAACAATCATGCAGGCTGGAATATTTAAATATACTCTTCACTCAAGCCTTTCTAAATAAATAGTAAGTGTCTCTAACGCCACTAACTAAAATCAAAATGCAAATTTATAAATGCAACAAATTCTTTGATGTTCAAAACTCAACTAAATGTTTTCTTTCAGTTTCAATTACAACTTGGTTGCTTTGTTTCTCATTTGAGTTTTTTGTCACATGCCCGAAGCCCCAGTCACTTTCCCCTTCCATCATCACTCGGTGAACTTCATCATTCTCATCTACTGCATTGTAATCCGTGACGGTTGATCCTTTCTGCTTTTGTCTTTCAAAGTCACTGAAGTTCCCATTGGCGTATCCCATGAACTTCTTTCCCAGTACCGACACTAACTCCCCCTTAGTTCTCTCCGGAACGGCTGAGAATATTTTGCACAGTAACTCGTACAACTTTTCAGATATTCTCGCTAATCTTACACATTATGGTACCGAGAAGGCTTGATCCACGATCGTTCTTGTACTTTTCACATCCACCACTACGAAAAGCACCGGGTATCTGCTCTTGCACGTTGGAGATAATGTCGATCTCACCAAATATTGCGCTCCCGACGGTCTGCGATATGTGTCACTGTGTCGGATGTTCATTTCCACCTCGATCGCTACCCTCCACCTTACTATGTGTTTTTGCTCAGTCTGCAAAACTCCTGGGAACACTTCTACACTGATGGCCGTGACCATCTCATGCTTTTGTTCTAGATTCAATAGTGACTCTAAAGAATCAAACATGCTGTAGAATCCTAGTGCAGTCACTAGATTCACTTCGGTTCCTCCATGGCAACCTGCAATTAGTTCCGTTACTGTTTTCGCCTTCAAGACAATGTTCCCAAACAAAATCGTCAACTGCTTGTGCTGTTTCTCCAGGGTCCAGGGTCTTCACGCAATCCAGACCTCCACAGACGTGACCTTCCAGTCCACAGACTTCTGCCGGATAGCTACCAGGTTTGACCCAGTCCTCTGGTCCCCAGCCAGGCAACTCTACCTTGTCTTCTCCGTTGCTCTTAGAGGCTGTTGTCATCATGTTTTATATAATGTTAAGAACACGCAGGTTTCAGTCTGAGTTCAATTCTCTCTGTACGTCTTGTGTCGCACGTAACATCGAATCAGCGTTGGGACTAGGACACCATGATGGTTTCATCAGTTCCCACACCACCGTCAAGCTCGTTCTCAGCAGTTCGTCTGAGAATCCCAATCCAAATTCTATTCCTTTGTCAGATTTTGGCACCGAAGGTGCGGCCACTTTTTCCTCTAAGACTAGTCCCAGCCTGGTCTGCTGATTAGCAGCGCTTCTTATTGTTGCAACTCTCGACGTCCAGAATCTTAGCAACACTGCTTGCTCGTAATCAAAGAAGCAATCGCGTATGTCCTCATTTAGGAAAGGGTTTTACGCTATCCCTATGATTCCGGACACGTAAATGTAGGACTTCTTTCTGATTGGTCCACAGTATTCGGCACAGTATACTGGATTTCGGCATTGCTCCCATGGATTACTTAGTGAGCCTCAGCTCTTTGTTTTACAATCTCCTTATTTCGTCTAATTTCCTCATGGGTTCTAGATCCACGGGTTCTTTCATGTTCACTCGCATTGGTTTGCTTTGATGCATATCCAGCAGTGCTAGCAAGAGCAAGGCTTTCGCTCGTTCATCGCCTTCTCTTAGCATCTTGACACAAGTTCTCAATGCTGGTATTGAAACTTGTTCTATCATGAACCTAATGAAACAGAGAGCGTCTCTCCGCTTTGCGCACGCTATTGCTGCTTCCTCTTGGATTATCAGATCTCTCATGCTCTTCATTAAGAATACCTTTTCTTCCTTTGATCTCTTCCTTTCTTCTGAATCATATTCCACGCAAGTCAGTCCAATCATGCACCAAGCGAACCTCAGTTTTAGCTCAGTTCTCACGTAAGGTACTGCTATCAGAGCGTGTATCATCGGCGTGGTTCTCATCTCTTCTTCGAAGTACCGTAACACTACCGCTCTCCATGGAAGGCTCACCAACTGCTCTATCGTTTCTGCGTGCATCTCAGACAATAACAGAGTCCCGTATGCTTTCTGCTTCAGGTTGGTGCCTTGCATCATCGTTTCCAAATAACCTTCCATGGCACTTTTGTCTTCCAGAGCCATTAAGCGTCCTCTGGCCGAATTTCTGTACTCCAACATCTCCATGTATCCATTGGCGGGTTCATCTATCGATACAGTTTCCAACACTGTCAGTCGGTTATATTCCACTGAGACTAGCTGTCCTACATCACTTCCTTTTCCATGGTTCACGAGAGACAGTTTAAAGTCTTTCATAGTACCCTCTCCACATTGGCTGAGTATTTTCATTTCTAATGTTGCTCCAGTCAGAGTGCGGTCACTCCTGTTGGTTTTGAAACCAGTTGATTTTATCCCTGCCATGAGAGTGGGTGGCACCATCGCTACATCAGTCAACATCCTGTCTGTGCCAGGCAATCGATCATCACCCCGTCCCAAATCCATAGCTTCTTCGACTCGTTTTCTTTCCGCTGGGTTAACAGCTTTTATCGAGATTTCGGAATCCACCTTCGTCTTTCCGGCCCTCCTCATGGTCACCTTGCTGCCCAGTTTCATCTTCATTTCATTAATCTTGTCAATCACCAATTTTGATCGCATCGTTCCTTTCCGGGTTCTTGACAGATGTACCACTTCTCCTTTGTCTTCTTGCGGCGTCATCTTGATAGGAGAGTTTGCCTCACTTTCGTCAGTGGCTGAGTCGATCAAAAACTCGCTCAATCTCCCTTCGCATTCGTCGAGTTTGTCAAGGATCTCCCGCATTAGTGGTCGGTTGAGACCTAGTTTCTAAATGGACTGGGACCGTAGCTCTGAACTACTGTCCAGACCTCTTCCATGAAGGCTACTCTGTCCATTCTACATACCGTCCTATTTTCATGGTCCCTGTGATGCACCTCCCACTCTTCTTTGGGCAACGTTCTCAAAAAATGTACTCTGGCAGCGCCTTCTATTCTTCTTCTCCTTGGTGATTCCATGAGAAGTCTTTGTTCTTCATCTTTAGAATTGCTCGGAGAGCCGCTCTCCGGCAAATTCTGGTTTGTTTCCATAAAGGCTGACGGGGGTTTCAGCGTGGAAGTACCCTCGTCTGCTGGCTCAGTCGTTTCTAACGCATCCGCGCCGCTTTCAAAATCACTGAGGAAATTGAAGTCTAGGCTGGATACTCCTACTGTTGATGCCTTATCGTCTTCTTTCTCGGCCAGATCGGGTTCCTGTTGCATATTTTCCTCCGATCGACGGCTTCCACCCATCATCTCTTTCTGATTTCTCTCTCGAATTTGAGGGCCCTTGCTCTTCACCTCTGGCCCCTTCCGGGAATTTCGGTATGATTAGCCTGCCAGCTGACTGATCTTCCTCCTCTTCATAAACTATTTTGACCTCCTCATAGCCGAAGGGTGCTAAGAAGGTTCTCGTCTGAAGCGTTCCTCCCACCGTTAACTCCGGTTTCACACTCGTCAAGATCAAGGAGGCCTCTGGTAATTCGGCTCTGCCTCTCATCCTCATAGGCGCTAGATCCAGTTTCGCCCATTCCTCTTCAAATCCCGCAGGCTTTGCTGCGTTGCTTATTCGCCTTCTCGTTGCCTGATCCGTGTAATCAAACTGCGTATACTGTAACACGGCGACATTTCTGCCCACAAAACAGGGATCCATCGTTTCCGAGAATTTCGCCATCCTCCTTTCATTGGTCTCAAAGATTCTCAACCTAGGGGTTGGCACTGCGGAGACTGCTCCGAGCAACATCCTTCTTATCAGAGGGAATTCAGGGATTTCCTCTGACAGCTTCTTGTAATCACACCAACCTTTCGTCTCTTCTCTCACCTTGTGGTATGCCGCAGTGAGTCGAGGAATTCTTGTGATCTCGCCATTTGTCTTGTCATAGGGCCTTGATTCCAGAGCTTTAGGAATACTTCAGTGTGCCCTCTGTCCACTTCTCCCATACGATCACAGAAGTGATCGTCGAAGTTGACGACCATCATCTCTGGCTCCGACATCTTTGCAAACAACAGATCTTCGCTCATGAGCTCTCGCAATACGTACTGCTCATACCAATTAAGCGCACTTCCGTCCACTGCTGATTTGAGATTCAGTTGCAGCACCGACCTCCTATATGCTTCCACTTTAACGTCAGGGAACGCAAACGTGACTGCTGGTCCATAGATCACTGTCACGAACTCCGTGGCTCCTCTGGTCAACGCTAAGGGATCGATTCTCATAGCTAAGCTCAGATCAGTTAGCAGGGGCATGCCCCCAACATGTCGTCGCACGTCTTCCTCCCTCTGGATTGTTTCATACTCTCCTGTTCCAAAGCGATTCTGCTGCAGGAGGTACTGGATAAGAGTATGTCTCAAACCGCTTATCTTGTTCCAGAAATCCGTAGCTCGCTTCATGTCTATCTTCCTCACATTCTCTCTCATCTGCTCTGGGTAGCGCGTAAAATTCATCAGTCATCCCAAGTTTCCATGCGTTATCGCGATCAACGTTAGAAGTCCATCTAATCGCAAGTTTTGAACTCCTTCGGTGAGCAGCGCCGCCGTTCCTTTCACAAAGTTTTCTGCTCCAAACTTCACGAACAAGGCTAGTAGCTCAACGATCGATACTTCCACTACCGCTTGGAGGAATTCTTTTATCAAATATCGAGAAAATGTTGGGTAAATTTTAGCCAGGAAGGACGCGGTCCATCCGGCTCCTAGCCCTTCCAGCATGATATCAGTCGGGTCAAATCCTTCTTCCCCCTCACTTTCTGGGTCCAGAAAATTTGCAGGGTAACTTGGCACACTCTGTTCACGAACTCGGCTGACTTCTCTTCAGCCTTTTTGGCCAAGTTCACCTCCTTCAGTAAGTAGGCATGGATCTTCCTGATCATTACTGGTCCTTGCTCGAAAGCATCCGCGCCCAATGCTGCTATCCGAGGGGTTAAGTGCAGCCACTGGTTAGCCTCTGGTTTCGTTCTCAGAACCATCGCTTCCAGATGAGCTCTGGTCTCCATGGAGTTCTCCCTTCTCTCTCCTCCTTCTTTTACTGCCATGCCTCGGAACCACAAATCGTTTGACATTGCTACGATTACTCGATGGTCATCGTCAATTCCTGGCTTCAATTCAAGTTGTCGACTGAAGTAGAACAGTTCCAACCCCAGCACTTCGTCCAATACTAGCATGTGTAGTGAATGGTCCTTGAATCCTCTCATCGCATTCGAAGTTTCCGACCATACCGCAGGTAATTCAGCTTTGAGTGGCCTCAGAATCTTCATCTCTATCTCGCGATTTGGGGCAGATATGATCACATCAAGTTTTCCTTCCGAGAGCAAAGCCATAATTGCATACGCGAACTTCAGTCCTGCATATAACGGAGACAGTGCAAACACGGCTCTCGGTGTTATTTTAGTGAAGGCACCTTCTTTCAGAGTGTCCACTACGTCACCCATTGACTCGAGGATATCTTCTGCTCAGGAAACCTCTGCTGTGTAGATTGTCATTGATGCCAGCGAACAAAATTGTAATTGGGTTCATCTCTGTCTGCCTTTGTACTCCGATTGCCATCGACCCGGATTGCATTAGGTCCAGGTTGACCGCTGCCAACATTATAACATCAGGCCAAAACAGAGACTTGGAGGTATATACGAAGTCTGAACTTGCGACTATCATAATCTTGGCCTTCCTCATTTCTGCCTTCTCATATGCAGCAAAGATGGTCTCATCTTTCTTTATCGCCCTCAACCCACCGTATCTCTGAATATCACCTTCTTGATTCACTTGTTTCGGGTACGCTCTTTCTTTAACGTGGCCTGAAGGTGCTTTCACCTGCCTCAACATCTTAACATGTCGTCCAATTGGTGCCCTCGTCGTCAGGAATCTTGCGGGTCTTTCTTCTCAATTTCTTTCGTCATGATTCAGTTTCACGTCTTGTAACGGTCTTGCGTTCACTGGACCCATTGTTTTGTTCAAGGGCAGTCCCTCTAAATCGGCAAACCTCAAGGCAGTTGTAGAGTTGAATTTTATGCCAGCAGCTATTAACCAGTCCACGCCTGTTATCGAGTACAGTCCATTGACAGACAACCTCGCTCCGTTCAACATCTTCATGGCATCTGCTGCAAAGCTCACCGTCTGAAGGTTCAGTTTAATCAGATCCTCCTTGTACATGTGCCAGGGAGAAGGTATGGGCCTCGACCACATCAAAGAGCTCCTGTTTGCGCGTCACTCCTCTCGACTGGTGCTCGTCGTCTCTGATCTCGTATCCGATCTAGAGGGGCTGATCGTTTACGCTGTCGGGTTGACAGGCCCTAATCTTTGTCAAGGATTGATGGTTCTTCTCGTGGGCGCTTCCCCCAATCGATCTTGTACGTCCGTTCTTTGCCAGGTCGTCACGGCTGGGACCGTTCCCAAACATGTTTCCAAGTTAGGAGGCAAAAAGGTTGAAATTGCCTGTTTATTCGATGTGTCTTCCTTCTTCAGCACTCCCGTGTCAAAGAGTTCTACTTCCACTTCATCTAAAACCAGGCTTGTCCTTCGATGTTATCAAAGTGGATGCCGTCAGTAGTCAGTCTGGTCTAATCCATAGCTCTCAGCTCGTGCTCAATGTCCATAAGGATCATCCGTCCAGCATTCCGACTCGCAAGATTCTTCAGGATGTTGTTCCACCTGATTACTCCTTCATTGTGTCTTTTCCCTGTTGCTGTCAACGTCTTCGTGCTCATTGGTATAGTGCAGACGTTCAGTACCGCGCAGTTGAATCTCTGCCAGAGAGTAGTAAATAGGCACACCATCAGTAAATCCCATTGTGCCTCTTCCTCATCTGAGCTTCTCGATATGTTATTCGTCCCTACTAAGATCATTACGTTAGGGATTCTCCCTGGGTTCATCAGCTCCACCATCCAAAATAACTGGGCCATCGTTGCACCTTCAAAAGCCATCACCGTAGTGATCCAGGAGGTCCTCAAATTTTGGATTTTTCTGACCAAGCTGTCCCCCAGTATCAGATGTGAAGTCCCAAGTGGCGGTTGCTGCATGTTTACTGCTGGGCTCCAAGTCGATCGATTGAAGCAGGCTCTCGGATCCGTATCCGGAACTCCTGTGAAGCTATACTTCAACTGGTTGTTCTTTTGCACGTCAATCACTCGGAACACTTTCTTCGCCGGCATCTCTCGTATCTTTCTGTTTGGGATCCTAGAGCTACTTGTTGAATACGTTGCATTACTAACTCCCTCTCTGGTCATTACGTCCTGGCAGAGTTGTACTCTGCCCGTGTCATCGATTGTTCCATAGGGTGCAGTCACCCCGGAACCTGGCGCATTCCTATTTGCAACCAATCGTCCTGCTGTTTCGATCAGCTTTCTCACCGTTTGCTCCACGACTGGGTCACCTAAGGTGTCACTCGGGTCCAGGATTTTCACTCGACCAGTTGTAGCCGGGAGTCGCGTTTCCGTCGTTTGACTCATTTCTCGAGGCGTCAAGAGTTCCATCGGGGACTGCCCAGGAGGAACTTCCCTTGTAGGTATCACTTTTTCTACTTCTGTCCTCAGGCGCTCTATTTCTTCGCCCTGTTTCTTGTTACAGTCTTCAAACAATTTCTTCCGCAGGTCTCTATCTTCTTCTATACTGAGCATGGTCTTGGTCATCCCGTCCAGCTCCCTTCTAGTCTTCTCCAGTTCTTCTGTCGTCCCATTGAGATGTTGCATAGTCTCGTTCGTTTGAGACTCCTCTTCTACTCTCGCCCTCTTTGGTGGCACAGCTGCTCTCAGTTGTGAACTAGACAAGGCAGCCTCGCTGTTCATTTCCTGATGCATCCTCCTCATTCCAGGCTTAGGCTTGGTGGGCAAAAGCATCTCACCCTTCTGGTAGGTGCTCGAACTTCCCAATCGAGGCTCATTCGCCAAATCACTCCCTGAGAGAGCCCCGTTTCTCCACCCCATCACTCTCATGTTCGGGCGGTCTAGTACTCCCCTTTCTCCATATGCTGCCATCAATAAGACTTCCGTGGGGTGGTCCCCACGGTTATCATGCCCCAAGATCTTTATCAAAGCAGTCAGCAACAAACATGACTACCTTTGGGTCCTCCAGAGCGAAGTCTGGATTCATTAGCCTCCGATAGATTGCATCTACCGTCGGTCCTACATATGCCTCTGCCAGGTCCATCAGTTCTCCAAGTTGAAACTATCCATTTTCTTGCAGTTTTGATTTACTATCGATTCGATGGTTTGAAATCAAATGAGAAATTAAACACTCAATCAGGATCCAGAAAAGAGGTCATGAATATCGCATTTGTCAGCTTTACACTAGACTTATATTAAAATTTATTAAAATCAATCAGTTTCTAAAATTTTGGAATTCGACCTATGTTTGGACAGTCCAAACTTTGGATCTATTCCTAAGATTGTCATTCAGTTGTTCATGGTCACTAACTCCTTCTTACCCAGGGTCTTAATAACATAACACATAACATAACATAACATAAATATCACACACAACACATATTTTAGTATGACGCCCTTCTGCATGCCACCTAAACTCAGCCTATACTTAAGTAATATTTCTTATGTAAATATACTTGTATATTGATCTCAGAGAAGATTACGTGTATCAGTGCGTACAGCTCCCGTGGATGCAGTCGTCCTCTGTTCAGATCGTACACTGGAAGCGAAAGCCTCTTCACTTCCCTTTCCACGAGGAAGTCTCTCATTCTCTTCAAGGACAAGACTAGGTTTTCCGGGTCCACGTGCCGCTTCTCCGTCACCCTCGTCACCAAGAAGCATAAGTACTTTCCCAGTATCTGTGACGCCGCCGGAGGCAAGGCTGCTACGCCCCCTATTCCTGGTTTTTGCTTCCAAAGGAATTCGATGTTTTTTTATTCTCTCTTAAAATCTGCTGCTAACGCTGTCTTAAAAGTCATGTCTGCTGTGATTGCTATCGCACATGTTCTATTTGTGAGTATGAAATTGCTATCTGTTAGTATTATGCTACTTGAATATTCATTTGGTAAGTTAAAATATGACTGAACTACCATCTCTATGTCCGGTTTCTTAGGGTCCTTGCCTGTTTCTGCTTCTAAATCTCCTGTCTTTCTTGCTAATCTTATTTTTTTAAAATAAATTTTCAGTGTGGGTAGGTCCTACCCCCACTTCCCGGACAAAAATATCTATCGACGTCCCCGTCGATCGCAAACCGGGTATCAAGTCGAGGTTGGAAGCCGGAATGAGTAGTCGCCCTTCCCGGGCAGCCCAGGATGGATCCTCTCGTTCGGTTTTCATGTATTTCATGCTTCCACAATCTACATCTTGATTCGTGACACTGGTCTCCTTTGGGTCCGACGTCATTTTGTTCAGCCACTCCAAGACACGAAGATTCGTCAACTCTTGTTCGTAGGATTGCTGCTGCTCGTCGTCGAATTCTACCTCGGGTTTTGACCGGTCCTCGATCCATAACTTATCATGGTAATCAATTATGTCGATGTTTTGCGACACGGTTATTCCTTCTAGACCCATCACCTCTTGCACTATCTTCTTTAGATCTATTCGTTTCAATCGTTCTTTTCCCTGGTGCCCTTCTCGTTGACCTCACAAGCAGGATCCATCATTAGATAACCCCCCTCTTCCATGGCTGCAGGTATGCACCAGTCTTCTGTCGATGGGTTGCGTGGCTTATTGTTCTCGTAGTGGGCGGCTCGGCCAGTACTCAGTCTATAAAAGCGTCCCTCCTGGTGCACTTCCCTAATCATGAAAGGTCCCCTCCACATTTTTAGGAGCTTTTTCGGTCCTTTCGGTGGTATAACGTTCTGAAATACCCATACGTAGTCTCCTACCGAGTAAGTTTTTGCACCAGCTGCTTTCTTGTCGAATCTTTTCCTCTGCCTTGCCTGTGCTGCTGAGTATTTTGTCTACATAAGTCGTTTAACTCCTGTTGATGTCTAATCCCATCCCTTACATAGACCTGTGGTGACGTTTTCTTACCCTCATACTCTGGGTAGAAGAAACTCAGGGGCAAAGAATTCTCGCGTCCGGTTAGCATCATGTGTAGACTAACTCCGGTGGTGGAATGTTGCGTGCTGTTATAAGCTCCCATCACCTGTGGAAGGTATCTGTCCCAATCGGTCATGTAC
Source organism: Symsagittifera roscoffensis (assembly GCF_963678635.1). Taxonomy (NCBI): domain Eukaryota; kingdom Metazoa; phylum Xenacoelomorpha; order Acoela; family Convolutidae; genus Symsagittifera; species Symsagittifera roscoffensis. The sequence continues at coordinate 25,745,806 of NC_087069.1, forward strand.
CTGGAACAATATACCCTCAGCATCGATACTAACGTTCGATTCTGCCTTTCCACTAAGCCATTCGTCTGGGGATGGTATGTCGTGGACTGGGCTTGAGCAACTTGTGAGCGTCTCATAAGCTCTTTCGTGAGTTCTCCCACGAAAGCTGATCCATTATCCGATTGAAATGTCATCGGACAACCATGTCTCGCTATCCACGTATTGATCATGTGATCGCACGTCTCTTCTGCTGAGGCAGTTATGCAGGGCACGACCTCTGCATACTTCGTGAAGTGATCTATCATGACCAAGAATTGATTATAACCACTGTCTGTCATGCATATCTTTTGGTGATTAGTCTGCACCAACTCGTTGAATTCAGACGACTCGATCGAATGCAAAGGAAATCGTAACCTCCTTGGATTCTTGACCTGTTGGCCTGACAGACATGCTGTTGTCCACTTCTCGCATGCCTTTTTCATTCCAGGCCACTCAAAGCGCTTCGGGGTCCTCTGATATACTTTGTCAATTCCCTGATGGCCAATCTGATCATGCAATCTGAATAAAAGTTCTGTCTGATAGAGTTACGGCAACACTATCGCGTTATACTTGTACAGGACTTTGTCTTCTTCTCTTCTCATGCAAGCCACGATACCGTCCTTGATCAGATATAACCTTCCCTCTTTCTGCATAAAGTACAGTCTCAGAATATGGTAACTGTCTACCTCCAGGTCTCCTTTGTCCGGAGCACCATTTTTGATCCACTTTTTTAGCTTGCTTGTCATGCGATTACTTTTCTGCGCTCTTAGTAGGTCAGAGAGTCTGTATCTCGCCTTCAAGTACGTCTTCATGACCCTCATCTGACTATTCAGCTCATTGGGCTGATGCGTGCCTTCTTCTATCTCAACGCACCAAATCTTCGCCAACGGCTGTGTTTCTTGTTCGAACGGCTGAAGATCAGTCCTGACTACCTCTTTTTGTGGCAACAGACTTATCGAACGTTTCGATACCGCTATTGTTTCCAGATCATCCGCTGCGTTATCATAGACTCTTTCACCTGGTATGAGGTAGCGATCACTGTCAGGGTCTTAATATACCTCCCTGTCCAGATCCCTTGCTCGAGTCTGCACTAGCAGTGTGTGGATCGCTAGCTCTGACAGTTCCTTCAATTAGTATGTCTTCAACTAGTAGGTGTGGATCGCGAGTTCCTGTCTGAGTAGGTGTCGATTCTTGAGTTCCGGGAGTTGTCATCCATTGAAGAGTCGGCGATAGAGCACGTCCCCTCCTCCGGATCAGTTCTGTGCGTTCTTCGCATCCATCTAAACTCCCCGGACAAAACTTTATTCTCCAGGTCCTGTTTCTCATCAAGAACTTTTTCATCTACATCAGACTCCCCGGACAAACTTCATTGTCCCGGTTGTTGATCTTGAACTCGCCGGCTCTTCTCACTGTTCGTCTCCCCGGACAAACAATCTCGCCCCAGGTTTCGTTCAACCTTCTCGCCTTCGTTATCCTGGTCCTCAAAGGAAACGGTTTTCTTTTGCGTATCGTCCCCCTGTTCTTTCCGTCTGTAAGAAGTACTGGTTAAAACCTTGTGGGGGTATTGAGGAAACTAGTTGCTGAACTATTGTCCTGCAATCGCTCTTGTTTTCTTTGTGTTGTCGTCTTGACGGCATGATCTTCACCTTCTCACTGACTGTCAGTGATGCCACAGCTGCTGCCCACTCGTGGTCATCTCTGGTCACTTCTCTCTCTAACAATCCACCCAGCATCCGCATCACTTGCGGTGCGACCTGCACCGTTTTATCCAATAATGAGAGGCTGATAACGTTCATGCGAGAGAGTTTCTGCTGGACCAGGTTCGAGCGCAGCAACAGCTCCAAGGGCACCGGGTCCTTCTTGGATAAAATCTTTATCTCGGCTGCTCTCTCTACAGGTAACTCAGCATGTCCTGGGATTGGATGTCCAGACTTATCCAACCATCTCGTCAAGGGAAGCGCTTCATAAGTTTGTTTGTCCAGAATCGAGAATCCTTCCTTGTTTTCTGTCTGATTGGCTTGATTCTCATTCAATCTTTCATAGAACCTGGTTTTCTTGCTGAGGCTGTCAGCCTTCTGGTGTTTGTCACGCATCCTGTGCTCGATTATCTTGTGGTAGCCATCTAATCTCACTATCCGTCTACCAATCTAACTCTAATTCATCGAGTATGTCTTCAACCAGGATAACGCTCTGTTGTCCACGCGTAACTTAAAGGGAGCGCTCCTCAAGTATGCGCGGTACTTTTTCCACAAAGGTGACTACTGCAAACATTTCTTGCAAAACTTTTGGTGCACCATATTTCATCTCAGTGTCACTTAACACCTTACTGCCATATGCAATGGGACGGAGAACGGTTCTCCCATTCCATTCCTGCTCCTGATGCAGTATTACTGAGATGGCTACTACTGATGCGTCTGTGTCAAGAACATACATGCCTTTTTCAGTAGGCATGCCTAGCACTGGCGCTTCGCACAGTTCCCGCTTTATGTTCTTGAAGGCAGTTTGAGCTTCATCGCTCCATTCGAACTTCTTTCCTTTGTTGCGCATCAGCCTCTGCATGGGATACACCTTGTCTGCATATCCTTTTTTGAACCCACGGTAATAATTGGCAAACCCTAGGAAGCTCATGAGCTGTGTGTCCGTACTGGGAGCCTTCCATGTCAACACAGCTTTTACTGCTTCCGGGTCTGGCCTCACGCCATGCCTGGTCCACCATTCCTCCTAGATACTTGATTTCACATTTCGATGGTTTGCTTTTCAGGCCTGCTCTTTTCATGCATCCAAAGACCTCATCGAACCGGTCGATGTCGTCTTCTAGAGTTGGTGTTGCTATGACCACGTCATCCACGTAACACATCACAAGGTTCCCATACTTCTTCGTCACTCTTGTCAAAGCCTAAGCCATCAGTCTTTGAAAAGTTGCCGTTGGGTTGCACAAGCCGAAGGGCATCCTCTTCCACTGGTACAACCCCAATTCACATGCGAATCCGGTCATCTCTCTGTCAGAGAGACCTGCCAGAAGGCCGAACCCAAGTCCAGAGTGGTGAAGAACTTGGCGTCACCAAGTTTCGAGAGGCTTTCGTCTATTCGCGGTATCGGGTACGCGTCTTTTATGGTCACCGCGTTCAAGTAACGAAAGTCGCAACAAACCTAAGTTGCCCTCCTTTCTTTTTTGCCATGAATACCCCGCAAGCCCACGGCGACTTCGAGGGTTCTATCTTGTCATATTCGAGCAACATTTCTATCTCCGCTCGGCACGCTTCCGATTTATGTGGCGTCATTCGTCTTGCGCCTTCCCTGTGGGGAACGGCGCCTTCCTCAAGTTCAATTTCGTGTTCGACGAAGTTAAAATAACCGATATCCGCCTTATGTTTTGAAAATACATCCGCGTTCCGATTTAACACCGCCCGCAATATTTCAAAATCTCCCTCGCCTATTTTCCTTTTTAAGTGTTCTATTTCTGCCAAAACCGGTTTGTCAGATTCTAGTTCATATGACGAGGGGCGTTCCGGAAAATTCGAGCAGCTCGACAAACTGTCGTCCGTCGTCATTGAAAATTGTTTATGAATAGATTCAAATTCATTAAATTTTTTAAAAATTTTATATTTATTGGCATGATAAGGACAGTCTTTCATACTATATCTCTTCAAGTTTTGTGTCTCTTACTATTCGGTCCTCATCGGCAAAATGTAACCAAATTTCTTTCCACGCTGGATTGAAACCGTGGTGTCCAGTGTGTTCAATAACACACTGACACACAGTCCGTTTCGAGTAACCGAGAAGCTCCGGCCTAAAACCACTGAATTTTGACTATTTCGGTTCGGTACCAAACAAACCTGTTTACTATCACTTAACGAATTTAAATTTCTAATTCTAAAAATTGCTACTACAGCTTGTCCCGGCTGTAGTTTTACCTTTCTATCCAAAAAGATTGGTACCTTGTTTTCATCTGTTAATATTCTATTGATTGAATTCTTAACATACTTCCGGTCAGGGTTTCTAATCCTTATTAGACCGTTGTTCAAGTCAATCATCACGTCGAAATTCCTGACAAATTCTCTGCTCAAGATGAACTGGTAGAGTCGTCCAAATTCTCTACTACCAGGAAGCTCATCCAAAGATCCCGTCCTCCCATGTGGAGGACTGATATTGGTGTTACTTCCGGCTACGTAAACCGCTCCTCGATTGGCCGCGGCCAGTCGGAGATTTGTCAGATTTAGATCTTCCCTCGTGAAGCCCATTCTTTCCCAAGTTTTTATCGGCATCACGCTCACTACCGCTCCTGTCCAGAAGCCCTGTGACTCCGATTTTCTTTCCGTTGGTGTCGAGCAGATGTGCAGTCACATCTGCTTCGTATCCAATGTGAACCTCGTCTTGCTCCATCATGGCGTCATGGCCTATCCTACGGACTTTAACTTCTTCTTCACCCAAATAGATCTGCCCTATTTGGCCACTGTCTGTTGTCATATTTGTCCTAGTGTAGATGCTAATTCCATCCACGTTCAGCATCACTTGATACGGTCCATAGACTTCTACGTAGCGCCCGTGAAGCTTCTTTATTCGAGGGCCACACGTTGTTAGTAGTTCTCGCACAACTCTTGACTCAGTGCGTGGCTTCACCTGCCTCAGATAGCTGCAAATGTGTCCAAATGCATCAAAGTGAATTCTGATGGTTCACTCAGATTTCTGATTCCCTGGTGTCCCGCTACCGAGATTATTGATTGTATTTTGCTTCCTTGTGGCACCATACCGAACCTCTGCCCGGAGATCACATTTAGTTTCAAGCTCAAACTGCTTGGTACTTTCGTTTCTTTGACCTCTGATGCCTCGAAGGCGTTCAGTTTTTCCTGCAATTTCTCATTTTTCAATTCGAGCTTCACCTTTTGTTCGATCTCCTTCGTTACCAATTCCTGCTAGACATCGCAACTGCCCTATAATCAATCTTGAAGTCATCCGTCGCAGTCATCGGTTCCGGTTCACATGTCTTTTCCGTTACCGCCTGCATCTTCTTCGTTGCCAGCTCTTGCGGTTTTTCTTTTCTGCTCGCCTCCACTTCACTCAATAGGCGAGACTTGCTGAATTTCACATCTGAACCTTGATGTCTGCTACAGCATCCCAGAATTGCGGACAATCTGATTTAAAATGACCTTCCAAGTTACAAAAGAAGCACCTCGGGCCGAATTTTGCGATTACTCTTTTGATGAACACTTCATGGTCGACTTCTGACGCATCTTCATCCTCGAGGCTAAAGCCTATTGCTTTCATGCCCTGTTTGTAAGTTGGGCATGCTGACACATGATGGTCCGTCGAACTGCAATTTGCAAAAGAGCGCCCCTTGTCCATATCATCCCTTGGTTTATACCAGTTGTTCCCTTGGTTTGCTGGTTCGTTGTTAAAATTGCCATAATTGTTCTTGAAATATCCAGATATCGATGGAGGTTTCAGCAAAAGATATTCTTTTGACTTGAGTCTCAACTCCTCTGGTGTTGACGCATTGATTGAGAGTGGTGTGTAATGTGTTGCTAACATTGTTCGAAGTTCATCAATCTTCACACCATCGATGAATTTTGAATTCCCTTCTGCCCGAGTCGCTCGAATTGGTTCTTCCTTGGCTCGCATGACTCCTCCCTGGGCTCGCATGACTCCTGTTCCTGGAATCACCTCTCCCAGTCGCATGTGTGCCTTGCGTCGGTCGTTCGTTTGAGGTCTGTCTGTTGCCAGTTGAACTTCCTCTGATGTTTGGGCCCCATGTTCTATTATCCCCTGTGGCATAGCCTGATGAACTACCCCTACCTCTAAAGGATCCATACGTCCTTCTCCTATTTTGTTGGTCATTGAAGTTCACCCTCGGCTCCCTGCCGGGTCCTCCCAAGTTCGGTTCCCCATCTTTTGGTCCACTCCAGCTGCCTAGTAGCCCGTCCAACCTATCCATGATAGCCTGAGTTCGCCTCTCCATCGTCGCATCTATCTTTGTGTCAAGAAACCCAAGATTCTGCTCTTGTTGAATTCTCAACTTCTCCATGTCGTCTCTCAATCGTAACTCTCTTTGCTCATGCTTCCTAGTCAATCGCGACAGGTTCTTCGCTAAGTGTTCATCCGTTCTCTCCTTCAAGCGTTTTTCGCTTCTGCTAGCTTCGTGTCTGTTGCGGTTGATCTCTTCCCGCAGGCTTTTTCTCTCGACGTGGACTGTCCTTTCCAGTTCACTCATTGTTATGGACATCTGTTAATTCTGTTCTCCTATACTGCCCACTATGTTGGTCAAAGCTTCTTCAGTTGATGCTCCCTTGTCCACTAGTGGCGTCACAAGTGGCGGTGTCACCCTGTCGATCCCAGGTAGCTTGGTGCTGGTCGAGATTCGGGCTTTGATTCTCTGCAATGACGTCTTTTCATTATCCACCTCTGGATCCGCCGGTGCGTTGCTTAGCCCTGTGTTTCTATTCTCCCCAGTTCGCATTTCCCAATTCGTCATACTCACAAAGTCTCCAGACTGGCGTAATGTGTTTGTGGTTTTGCGTATTGTCCTCACTACACCAAAATGGTCCATGGTGCCAGGTCCCTCTGCAAGTGTATGGTTCATTCTCCTGAGTCGAACTATTGAGGCTGACTCGATATCCAAAGTCAACTTGCTCATCATCGTCCTCTTCTTCCTCCTGGGATTCTCCTTCATCGCCTGTACCCGCTCCGATGGTAAATGGAAAGATGTTTCCGGAAGTGTTCTTCACCCTTTCTGAAAACGATGGGGACGTTGCCTGTTTCTCCGTCACGCCTGCGATCATGATGTTGTCTGTGGGTGATCTTCTAGTTGCCACAATTTTAGTAGAGATGTCGGACAGTTCCGATATCTCCCCTCGGTCCAGTGTCCCGGTGACAGTGGCAAAATCTTGGCCTTGTTCTACCGGAGTAGATTCACTCGCCAGCCTTCTGTTTCCTCTCCCCTCCGCTCCATGTATTTCCTGATTTTCTTCCATGGCCTGGTCCGGATGGACCTACACTTCTGACATTGCTTTTCGCTCTTCTGAAGATTTTTGACTCCTGGTCTCAACCATTCTGCCTGAAACTGTCTCCCCTTTGTCGGTCCGGTTTCGTGTGATCCTTTCCACAAAAGGGTCGTTCATTGCTTTTCTCTGTTTCTCCGGTATAAATTTCCTTGAGCTATCACCTAGTTTAGGTATCCTTGACTTGTCTAGACTTATTTTTAATTTATCGATTCTTACTGCCTATACACTCAATTCGATTGCTAGTGTCCTCTTAATCTGACTTCTTATAACAATAACACAACACAATAATTTTCAAACGTTTCTAGTAAATAGTGACCACGAATCCTTGTATGTTATCACAGTACAGCGTATATACAATTTATTCACAAAGATCGATTATTAGTTGTAAAATGTGAAGCTATAACAGTATGATGATATCAGTCTAATTAAAAGATAGTGTTCTCACTAATCAATCAAGCACAAATATTTTTGATTTAAAACCAGAAATAACAATATTAAGAATATTTTCTATGAAAAACGTATGTGTTTTGTTTTTTTAGGCGGTCGCAATACAATAGTCAAACTTGTTTCTAAAGAAAGAGCTTTCCTTGCTTGGTGCTGCACCAAACAGACAAAACTTGAAGGCAGTAACTTTCTCAAGTGAGCGTCTATTGCACCCACCGAGTCCTGTGTTACCTATCTGCCTTCGGACTGCCCGAGCTAGACCTACTAAAATCCTCAGGGCAATCACTTTTCTCAAAAACGTTTTGGATTTCAATCCACACCAATGAGTTATACACTCTTGTTCAATTTAGACTTAGTGTCGCGAATATCCGAGTTTATACCTGTTTTGTTTTGGTTTGGTTTTTTATAAAAGGCAAGTTACCAGTGCAGTCACTGGTTCCCAGCCTATCTCTTAATAACCTTATACCTTTAACAACTTTCTTTATTGTTGTCCCCTTAAGTCTCGACAAGATAAAACCCCTCCGGATTGACAAAAATAGTAACCCTCCGGGTTGACAAAAATAGGACCCCTCCGGTTTGGCAAAAATACGATCCCTCCGGATTGGCAAAAACAGGACCCTCCGGATTGGCAAAAACAGGACCTCTCCGGATTGGCAAAAATGGGGACCCTCCGGATTGGCAAAATTGGGATCCTTCCGGATTGGCAAAAGTATGACCCCTCCGGATTGGCAAAAACAGGACCCCTCCGGATTGGCAAAAATAGGACCCCTCCGGATTGGCAAAAATAAGACCCTTCCAGATTGGCAAAATTGGGACCCCTCCGGATTGGCAAAAGCAGGACCGCTCCGGATTGGCAAAAACAAGACCCCTCCGGGTTGGCAAAAATAGGATCCCTCCGTATTGGCAAAAATAAGACCCTTCCGGATTGACAAAATTGGGACCCCTCCAGATTAGGACCCCTCCGGGTTTGTAAAAATAGCTTCTCGGAGACTTTCTAAATTTTCACCCGATACCCTGCCGGATACGTTCTCTGATGCTATTATGCTGTTTGAATTAACTAGGAAGGGTGTATCGTTTTTCCTTAGACCCTTCCGGATTGAAGTTAAGCCTCTTATTTGACGATTCACCCTAACGGTGAAGGGTCTTATCACTAGGCTAGTTTCGAGTTGACTATGGTATTTTGTCTCTCTTAGCCTTCCCTTTCCGTTTAGAGCAGCGTAAAAGTTCCTTATTCAACCGTTGCTACCCTTTGGTAGGGGTATAAAGGCTTTCCAAAAAATTTTTTATAAAACGTGAAGGTCTACCTTCCCGAATTAGTGAATTTGCTAAAAACATTCTTAAAAAATTTTACGCTTACTTTCTCAAACTATTGATAGCCTAATTTCTGATCTAATGGTACCAAGATCAACTAGATCTGTCAAACAGTTCCAAAGTTATAAGCAAAAACGTCTTTTTTCCAAAATCAAAAAAACTCTCTCTCCCTTATAGGTTCCGCCTAACTTTTTTCGCAATTCTGTTCTTTTCGACCTAAATAGTATTGATCCGAGCTCAAAAGGCCTATACTCTTCTGGTTCAATGCAAAAAAAAACGATCTAAAACGTTCCAGTTTCAAAAATTTGCCAAAAACAATGCTATCTGGACCCCTCAAGATTGATGAATCCACGAAATCAAACACGTTAATCTCGATTTCTCTGTAATCCCGAAGGTTATCGGCAAACGGATTTTAAAACCTGTCGATTCACTAGTGGACGTTGTCCGAACAGCAATTTTTACTGTCCTAACTCAAAAATTTTAAAAAATTTTCTAATTTTATAATGTTTCGTTTTTTTCAAAAATCACTAAAATTCGGTTTTTGGTACCCAAATAGTTCCAACCACTTCTGAACTAAACTCAACTGGTTCTACCTATTATACTTGTGCAGTTACAATCTAACTCACTAATTTGGCGCTTTTTTCCGTTTCAAAAAATATTAATATCTCAAAAATTGCGGTTTTTGGGGGGATCAAAATATAGCTATTTTGACCCTAAAAACCGGTCCGCTTACTGTGTCTTTCACTGAAAAACGATATAGGAGTATTAATATAGACTGTATAAATAATAAAACTAGTAATACTATAGCCCTCCGGGTTTCTTCAATATCCGAATTAAGGTGCTTAACTCGGAAATTCGCAGAAGGGTCACTACAGTGCAGCACTGTCGAGCCCGCCACAGAATAAAATCTTACTTTTTGTACCAAAAGGGAAACAAAACTTGTTAACGATACCCGACAGTCGATTGTTGTTGCCCATGAGCCCCTTCTTGTCGCTCCTTGAACTGCTCGCCGGATCAGTCTTCTTCGCTAATCCCGAGACCCTTCCGGATTGAGCGCAAATTAGCATTAACGTGCTTGAATACTCAAATAACCCTACAGTACAAGCCTCACAAACGGGCCACAAAAATGATCGTAACAATCCTGGCTGATATAAATGCCTGTAGCAACAATATATCTAACAACAACAAACGGGAGGGTCGGATCACATCTCGTCTGGGGGAATGATTTCTACTGATTTTATACTTTTTTTTTACTGTTTTTGTTTTTTTTTTCGGTTATTTTTTTTTGGTACTAAACTACTTTTTGTTTGGTTTTTTGTATATCTTTAAGTGTTTTAAGTCACAAACCTCTCAGGGAACGAGGGGATGGCCGATCCCCCCACCCTTCCTGGAACGTGAATTTTCGGTCTTAACTAGGTTAAAAAGCTATTCACGGGAATCCGGAAGGTTTCCACTTTCCGAACTATCCTTCCACCCAGGCGGTAAGGGCTTATTGAGGGCGTTATTATGAGCATCCGCTAGGCTCGGAGTGCTCGTTAACGGTTCTGCCGGTCATGATGTTAAAAAAGAATAACACTCAGGAGCGCCATGAAAGCATCTATGAAACATTCGCCCGGAAGTACATATCGACGAAAAATAAAGCTAAGCTATAAAACGACTGGCCGGAGTCTAAACAAAGCTCCACATGCTTTCCACCATCTCTACCAAAGCCAGTTCTTTTGGTGGTCTTTCTAACATCGGGTCGACAAAAACTTTACTGCTTTCGGCTTCGGTCAAAACACTCAAATTAACTTAATTATATGCAAGAATAATGAGCTCATGGCTGGGTCTCAGTATCCCCAGACCACGAGGTCACTCCTAAAGATAGAGCTACTACTAATTATTATATTACTATTGTTTTTGTTTACTAGATAAAAATCATCACTTCCATCAAAGATGGATCAACTCTTTCCTTCAACTCCTAGCTTCGTATTATCAGAAAATGAATCCAGATGTTAATTAAATTCAGTTCAAGACATAACCAGGAAGCTAAAACTTAGTTTTTATGAAGTTTAGTTCAGGTCCGTTTGAATCCGGGGAAATAACACTCTTATTTCCTTTCCGGAAGGCTGGAATTACTGTTCCAACACCCTTCACCGTTGGCGTGAATGGCTCTGAAACGATTGTAGCGACACAATCGTTACAACTCGGAGCAGTATCAAATAATTTCCAGTTGTATTTTTCTATTTTTTGTCGTTGTTTCTATCGCAACTATCGTTGTTGTTGTGTTTCTTTTCTGATTTTTCACCAGAATGGCCGTTTCAGCATTTCTCAGAAATATGACATCATCATTCGAAATCTTAAAAATTTAAAATACCAGAATATCCTGACCTTCACAGTTTGTCTAATCGTTCAATAATGTCGCTAATTTTCTAAAACTGCCAATTCCCAAGGTCAGCGGCCACTAATTTGAAATTGCACTTTTGTCCACTCTGGTCGAATGTCACATAGACCCCGTTCACTACTAGTCACTTTCAAAAATGCATGGAAAGCCAGAAAATGCTTAATGAAAAAACATCTTCTACGCAATTGCGCCTATCCTTTATTCATTTGCAAATCGCTCACTAAGGACGAAGAGACCAATGAAAAGCAATTACTAAAGAAAAGTTGGGACATGATACAAACAAATCTTCCCCGCGAAGAACTGAAAATCAGAAGTTTAAAACTGTATCGCAATGATATGGAGGTTCCTCTCAAAACTTGACTATCAATTCGTTCTATTTCAATAATTTCGTGGAACATTCGTAGTATTTTTAGCCTGAACAAACGATGATATTGCATTAAGCTGTTAAATATGTATTTGCCTGATTTACTTTGTCTCTGCGAAACATGGCTTGATTCCGATGATTCAAACATTCTTCCATCCTGTGGTTACACTGTTGTCTACAATTGCGCTCGCAAACAAGGTCAACATGGGGGTGTGGCTACTTTGGTCAAAAATTCAATCCCTGTCACTGTTATTAACAGTACAAATTATCTCTATGATTTCTCTTGCGCTTGTGTTGTTATCAGCGACCCTATTACTTTACTCATTAATATTTATAACCCTCCCGCCTCTTCCTTTTTTCGTATTCCTCTGAGTGCTTTGAAAAATTGTCTGTTAGGGTATACAAAAAATTTTCTAGCTAAACATCCCTTAGGATGCATAGTTGTTTGCGACGATTTTAATCTCTCTAAGGTATGCTGAGTTTCATACAAGGGCGCTTCTAATTATTCTAACGGTATTCTTGAATGTTTTGCACAGTTCAATGGAATTCAGTTAGTAGAATCCCCCACTCATGTCAGCCAGAATATATTAGACCTTTTTATATGCAATCAGCCGCAATTGTGTTCTCTAGATGTTTCATCTGAAAAATTCAGTTCGGTCCATTATCGTATTACCATGTGTATATCTTTACAACACGACAAAACGATAACAGCTGGGTCTGATATCGAATATTTTTCGAAATCTAGTTTCAATTCAAATTCAATGATTACATGCGTTCGGGTGGATCACTTTTAAGCACTTACTATTTATTGAGTTCCGTTGATTTCTATAATACTTGGTACTCCCTCTTATTGTTGGCAGCGCAAGCCTCAACACAGCGTCAACGAAACAAACGTAAGAATCTCCAGTTTTTTTCAAGTCATACTGTGCACATATCAAATCAAATTGAGCGCAAATTGGGGACGAAACATCTATCAAACTTCTCACGCTAAAGGAAGATGTAAGTCAATCTATAGAACTTGATAATGTTTTGCTTGTTTCTACTTTTAATACTCTTAGCGCTAACGATTCTTTCAAACTACTTAAACAACTCTCTGGGGTTTCGCCTATACTTCCCGAGGTTTACCTTGGCAACGCCAAGGCCTCAGCTGACAAGGCTAAAGCTGAACTTTTCAATGAGTTTTTATCATCTGTTTATCAGGAAGATCGGTTTAAGTTTACCCCTGCCTCAAATGATGGAAATTGCGATTTTTATTTTGACGAACTTTCGTTTAGCACTAATTATATTGAAGAACTATTGTTAAAGGTACCTGAAAGTAGTAGTCCCGCTGCTGACAACATTCCTCTTTTTATTTTAAAAACAGGTGCGAGTATTATTGCCCTCTTTGCCTTTATTTTGTTTACCCAAATAGTTATCTCTCTTACATGGCCCGTTTCCTGGAAAAGTGCATATATAACGCCACTGCGTAAATCGGCATCTAAAGCAGATATCAATAATTATCGTGATATTAGCATCTCACCACGAGTTTCACTCGTAATGGATGAAATTTTGTACAATTTCATTTATGAAAAAATTCGCCAGTGCAAAGAGAAAACTCAGTGAACTCTTTTTAATCTTATCGATATCAGATTTCAACCCTGGAAACTCATGTACCTTTTTTATCAATTGTCGCTGTTTAACCTGTAGATCTTAACGCTCATACTTGTATTTCTGCCGTCTATATAAGGAACAAAGTATTTTAGTAGTAGTAGTAGTAGTAGTAGTAGTAGTATTAGTACTAGTAGTAGTAGTTAGTAGTAGTAGTAGTAGTAGTAGTAGTAGTAGTAGTAGTAGAATGTCCACGTCGCAGCGATACAAGAAAGCAAAGTTTCCAGCCCAGAAAAGCTGAAAATTCCGGTTTCTCAGTGCTTCACAAGGAGGTGGCCTCCTCTTGGGGGTGAAAAACTCTGTGAATTACGCCACGCTCCAAGTCGCTGAAGACCGTCACCTTGAGTCGGAGAGAATCAAGCTCTTCCTCCAGAAGGAAGAAATTACCCTGATCAACGCCTACATCCTTCCCACCAGCAGCTGCTCAAGCGGATACACTCCTGACTTCAACACACTCCTATCTGACAACAAGAAGACCCTGCTTGTCGGAGTTTTGAATGCTCATCACTCTTCCTGCCCGGGTCAAAATCCCGCTCAAAAACCGCTCAAAATATGAGCGGTTTGAGCGGTTTTTCAGCAAGATTTGAGCGGTTTGGGCGGTTTGAGCATTTTTTTTGGAAAAACCGCTCAAACCGCTCAAATCTTGCTTAAAATACCGCTCAAACCGCTCAAACCGCTCAAACCACTCTTTGGAGCTGGAGTTGCAGGTCAATCACAATCGGAAGGTGGTCCGAGCTCAGTTGTTTCTTGATCTGCCAGCTGATGCAGGGAGAGACGTCGCCCGTTGCTGCGAAGACACCAGAGGCGCACAGCTGGCTAGCGCATTGGAAGACAGCCAGTTCATAGTCCTGAACTCTTACGGCAACACCCGTGCTCCTCCAGGAGGCCCAAAGTCTTCACCTGATGTCTCCGCAGCCACGGGCAACGTCTCTCCCTGCATCAGCTGGCATATCAAGAAACAACTGAGCTCGGACCACCTTCCGACTGCGATTGACCTGCAACACAAGCTCCAAAGAGTCAAAACGCAGAAGAAGAGCACCATGAATTTGCGGAAGGCAGACTGGAGCAAGTACGCCGACGCACTGGAGTCATCCGTTGCCGACATGACTACTCTGGACCACAACGCCGATGTCCGCGAAGCTGAAAAAGAGTTCAGAAGCGCGATCAACTCTGCAGCTTGTTCGAGCATCCCCTGTGGTCGTCGCCCTGCAGCGATTCCAGGGCTGACCAGAGAAATCACTCAACTCATGGAAAAACGCGACACTCTCCGCGCTTCCCTCCACGACAACTCCTCAGCAGAAGAACGCGAGCATCTGTCTTCGCTGAACAAGGACATCGAGAACAAGGATTCGCCTGGAGAAACGCGACAAATGGAGAGAATTCGCCTCTTTCCTCGACAGAAGAACTCCGAACACCAAGATCTGGAAGATCATCAAACAGCTAGACGGTCGAGCTGCAGCAGCGCCACCAAATGCAGCCATACGATTCAAAGGCCGGGCTTACCACAAGCCGAAAGCTCTAGCCACTGAGTTCAACAAGCAATACACCATGATAGCGCGACACAAGGTTGACAAAGAGACACAAACCTTCAAGCGGAAACTCCAGAAACTGGAATACGATACTCTGCAGTTTTCGGAGAATCAAGTCAGGAAGGCAATCAAGTCAAGCAGCTACTCTAAAGCTTTTGGACCTGATGAACTCTGCATCCACTACCTGAAGAACCTCGGGCCCGCTGCTCTTTCCGGCCTCACAGCCCTCATCAACCTCTCTTTTGCTATCAAGCGAATTCCCACAAATTGGAAAGCCTCGAAGATTATCCCGCTTCTCAAACCAGGAAAAGCCCCGAACGAGAGCAAAAGCTACAGACCGGTTTCGTCATTTCTCCAGTTGCGAAAGTCATGGAAAAGCTCTTTGTGAAAGACCTCTCTGCGCTCCCTCATGCCATCCACCATTATGGATTTCGGGCAAAGCACTCTACTACGACGTCCCTCTGCCACCTCACCCACGACATTGCCACAGGCTTCAACAGGAAAAGACCGCCTGACAGGACTGTTCTGGCAGCCGTGGACCTCACCCAAGCTTTCGATCGCGTCAACATCGACAAGCTTTTAAGGCACTTGCTCCAGTCCAATCTAAACCCTGCTGTGACTCGCTGGCTCGCTGTCTACCTCCGGGGTAGAATGGCCCGCACCTTGTTCAGAGATGCGAGCGACCTCCAACGCCAAGATTGTCCACACGGGAGTGCCGCAAGGCTCGTGCATCTCCCCCTGCTTGTTCAATTTCATCATGTGCAAAATGCCTGTTCCGTGCCTTCCAACACAACTGAATACATACGCCGACGACATGATTGTTTACGTCTTCAGCAACTACACCGACCTCGCCAGTGAAAAGATAACGACTTACCTCTCTCGCCTCGATGACTTCTTGGAAGATAACGGACTAATAGTGTCCCTCGAGAAGACAACAGTCACTCTCCTCACGCCTGACCCTCGTCAAGCCAGGACGCACTCGCCAGTTGCTATGTTCAACTCCCAGCTGAAGCTTGAAAGGACGCTGAAACTACTGGGAGTGACGTACGACACCATGCTGACCTTCGGACAACACACAGCCAACGTCTGCAAGAAAGTAGCAGCAAGAAACAACGCACTCCGCGCACTTTCAGGACTTGACTGGGGGCAAGATAAAGAAACACAACTGATAACCTATCGTGTCATCGGAAGATCGTGTATGGACTACGCCTCGCCTGCCTGGACACCAATAAACAGTAAAACCAACCAACAGAAACTTCAAACGAATCAGAACATTGCTTTACGGACAGCCACCGGAGCCCTTCGCCTAACATCAATAGATCACCTACATATCTAATTCAAGATACTCAAAGTCGCCAGCCACCACCACTTACTCAACAACCAATTTCTAGCCCAAGAAACCCAAGAAAACCATTCCTGCAACCACCGTTGGACGTTTGAACCACAGAGCTCCGACAGAGACATGAAGACGACATTGCATGCCAGTTCAAGTGAAGAAGTAGCTAGTTTCCTTACCGACGATATTGAACAGACACTGAAACATCTACACACATGCAGTCGCCAAAACAGAGAGCCAAAAGCCAGCACAACCGAGTTTTGAAAAGACCCCCTCCTGAGATCTCGAATGATGAAGAAGAACTCAGCCGCTACGACAGAAGAGTCTTGTGTCAGCTTAGATCAGGTTATCATGGAAACTTGCCGAAACCACACAGACTACAACCAGACCTTGAATCAGATTTCTGCAGCAAATGCAACTCCAGCATTGAAATATGCCAACAACTGTTCAACTGCCTGGTCAACCCTATATCTGCCAACATTTAAGATTTGTGGAAAAATCCCTACTAGTCGTAAAAGAACTCGCTGAGATTTTCTCCGAACAGTCCACGGAGCAGTAACAACAACAATTCACTGCTCATTTTGGAGTACAATTTTTAAGAAGGCGCGTATTTTGAGTTTTTTAAATGCTTACACGCCCAAAATCTATTCTGTTGAGGTTTCGTATCTCTGGAAAAGAAGGTTGTGTGTAGTGGCAAAACTTTGATTCAAAACGGCATTCAAATTTGATGGTTTCGAGAATTAAATTCATCTTTGTTTACATTTTTTCACATGTTTTTGAACCTGGCGGAGTCCAAGGCTAACCCGATTTTTCTTTTTTCTTGAATTTTGATACGTTATGACTTTCAACCATTGTAAACCGAACTCTGATTGTTGTAGGCTTTCTTTCTATCTTTTTGCATCAAAAGGTTCTAAGTTTAAAATCATTGTTTCGCTATCAGAAATCTTTTGCTATCGAAATTGGGCTCATTCCAAATTTTCTGGATTAAACTAAAAAAATTTTGAGAATGCACTAAAATTGTAAATTCAAACAAACTTTTTCGCGCATTTTTGTGCATCTTCAGGTTTTAAAATTCTAGCTATCTGTACAAAATGATCAAAGATCAAAGATCATAAATCTTACACATCATTATTTCAAAACCTAAAAAATTCAACCAATCACAACTTTACAAAAATTACTGAAGTTATGTAACAACTATTATGTAACAATTTTAAACATTTATTCACAAAATTCCGAGAGTTTTCACCTTTTTTGTTTTTACAATTTCGTTTTGTCACTTACTTCATGCTAACATGTAAGTTATTTCAAAATTTTTTTGATTTGGCCATAATTTTTTGATTCTGGAACTATAGCCTTAGTGTCAGCTCCCCATTTCTAAACTCGTCGCGCGTCGTGTTAATTGCCGGTCTCTCTTTCCTAATGTGCAGCGCCACTAATGTAAGTAACTTAAGGCTGCTGGACGCCAGGTCAATTATCTTCCATTTAAACTCCGACTCACCACTCTCACTACCACACTGCCGTATATGCTGTCCAACTATGGTATCCTCTTTTCGGTGTTCCTCAAGCCTTGTGGTGAGATGTCGGGCCGTCTGGCCAGCATAGATGGATTTGACCCATAACATTCAAATCTGTACACCACTTTTGATTTCAGTTCACTGGAAAAAGAGGATTTTAGATAGGGCATGCAAGTTTTCATTTTCCTCGTCGTGAAATTTATCTGCGCATTGGTGATATCGCGCTCTTTTTTTTGCTAATGTCTGACTGTATTTCCCCCTATATTGGACCATCAAGATGGGTGGTGAATCACTGCTATAATCACAGGACTTCTTTTTCTCAGCCATGTTTTGTTTGCTTTTGCCCTCCCTGATGATCTTTTCAAGGGCATGCGACGCAACCCGCGACAACCAACTTTCCGGATATTGGTTATCCAACCACTGTTCACCGTTGATTTTCATCGCTTCATCATATTCTTCCCATGTTGACGCACTGCGGAAAACCCGGTGAACAGTTCGTTCAATCACACTTCTCTTGTACTGAAGGGGGGCGCAGCTTCTAAAATTTAGTTTGATACCTGTATCTGTTGGTCTTTGATACCACTCACAAAAAATTTTCCTCCTTTTTTCTATACTAAATTGTAAATCCAAAAATGCCAATTTCCCGTTTGTGTTCTTTATGCACCTTCGCCAACCCATAAAGCATGGCGGGCTGCCCCCAAGTAGACCTCGTGTAGAGATTCTCACTTATTCTGTCTTTTTTCCTCATAGCCAACAACTCCTTATTGATGTCTCTTTCTATCTTCAAAAAAATTATCACATCACGTACATTTGAATCTAATGTATCAGACAACTTGTTCCTCATTAAACAAAAACCCACGCCCTCGTCATATGGTACCGCAACTAATCCGTTACTCTTCAGATACTTTCAGGCCTTCTCAACGCCCTTGTCAGATGGTGTTTATTTCACCATTTTAGCATAGGCTTTTGTCACAGCTTCGATCTCACAAATGGCCTCCACATGGACGTTACGATTTTTGAGATCCGATAGAAAGATGTCAATATCGGCGAGAAAATGTGTCTCATTAAATTTATCTACGACGGGATGTTTCGGCCCTAATGCCAACACTTGTAGTACCCGATTGGGTAATTCAACATCATCAAGAGCTTTTACCGAACCCTCACCTTGCTTTCATAGAGTCGGTCTTGCCTTTCTGATAGTTTCATTGGCTTCTTCTGTTGGGTCTCTTTGACTGTTGTTGTTTGTCTTTGTCCTCTGACACTTAGGTATTTCCTTACCGAAGGCCAAAAATTCTCGTCTACACCCATCTGTACTGCGTCTCTCGCCCTTTCTAGTTTGATTTCAACGTTTTTCTCATCTGTCCTCGCCTTGCTAATCTCCGTTCTTAGAAGTTTTGTCTGAAAACTGTGTACCGCTTGGTTCAAAAACATCCCATTTTTCGGTACCCTGAACCTCAAAAAATCAAGTATAATGTCGTTTTGTAGACAAACTCTCAACAACTTAACACGTTGGTGACATTTGAAACTAATAGGCAAATACTAAAAAATGTAGAAGTCCTTTTTCCGGCACTACAACATGCACTGGTAAACTCAAATAAACATCCCTCGAATATATATGTTAACAACAAGGTTTTGACGTCTACAGAAAGCAAAACGCAAGGTGATCCCTTCGCGATGGCTATCTACGGAATAGGGATAATCCCACTGATCGAGCTCCTGCAAAAACCAATTGTAACCCAAAAATGGTACGCAGATGACAGAAGGGCTGCAGGTGATCTTAAGAGTCTCCGTGCAATACTGGACAACCTGGATGTGCACGGAACGGCTTTCGGCTACCATGTGAAGCCTTCCAAGTGCCAACTCATAACACAGAAAAACTGCCGGGGAAAAGCCATGAGGTCATTCGAAAGCTGAAATATTACAATGGTAGATGGTTTTAGAGTCCTTGGATCACTTATAAGAACACTATCATCATTCGATAAAAACACTGAAAGCAAAATGAATAGCACAACTACCCTAAAAAATGCTTTCCAAATTAGCTAAGACATCCCCGAAAAATGAATACTCCTGCTACACAAGGGTAGTTCAGAATAAATTAAGTTTTGAAACTGAAACAACTACGGAAGCCTTTCAGAAAATGGATGAAACTGAGAAAAACGTAAAACAGCCAGTAATTCCTAAGCTATTTGCGATCCGTTACAAAATAGTGATCCAGAAATAGCTGAAACGGAGCAAACTCTGATACATAGAATTATCAAGACTGAGGGACAGTTCACCAAACTGTCGAAAAAGGCTAAATTTATGGAAAAAATCCTCATCAGAAAAAATCCAACAATAAATCTAACATCACAGAAAGGAGCATTGAATCAGCTAAACTGGCTACCTTTATGAAAATACAATTTTTCCCTCAACAAATCAGAGTATAAAATGGTTTACATCTGAGATATGCATGGAAACCACCAAACACTCAGCATGCATGCTCATGTGGGCAATCGTTCACAGTAACCCACTCTCTAAACTGCCCCAAAGATGGATACACTCACCACTTCAATCGTTGGAAGGCGAAAGCTTTCAAAACAAAACAACCAATACTGAAGTTGACATCAAAGCAAATGAACTTTGGGAAGGCTGATTAAGCCGAAACTTTTTCAATGGAAAAACTATCATCCCCCATGCTAGATCCTGCCGTAAAACTGTATCTGACGTAAAACTGTAACAGCAGCTTTGCTCCACTGGTTTTTGAGTGTAGTGGAGGAGCAGCACCAAAAAACGTCCAGAAACTAGCAGAAAAATTGAGCGAAAATTGGAACTAGTCATACTCTGACACAATAAACTTTATAAGAACCAAAACAAAACTTGCACTTTTGAGGAGCTTAATCCTCTGCCTGAGAGTTTGCAAAAAAACTTAAAAAAACAAAAATAGACAATTTCATCAGTGCTATAATTTAGTAGGGTAGATTTTAATTGACAATTCTCTGGATGATTTAAAATCGAATTGATCTAATCATAAAATTTTGCCAATTTGTTTATAAAGTGTTTGTATGGCCTTATCCAACCTGTGCACGGACCGTCGCATGACGAAAGGGCCCCTTTCAATTGACTGTTTTTGGAGTAAACAATTGAACCCTTTTTGTAGAGTTTTCATTGACCTCTTTTTTAAAATTTTTTCTGGGTAGATAACGCTATTGGATAGTTGGAACAAAACAAGTTGAAAAATTGCAATAATTGAAAACTCTTGAGCGCAGTTGAATTTTTGAAAATTTGCCAAACCTCAAGGATTTTTTTCTCAAAAAAAGAAGAAGAAAGAAAGAAGAACACTTCACTTCAATTACTGTATAAAAATCGAAACATAAATAAAGTAAAATGTATTAAAGATGAGTTCAAAAGTTCATATAATATCACGGTTACTTAACTTAATTTTTCGTCCTTTATCTTTTAGCATATTGAAAAACCTACGAAGTTTCGCAAATTACTGGAAATTTTATAAAACCTAAAACGTGAAATAAAGTAAAGTCAATTTAAGATGATCAAAAAAGGCTTTAGTTAGTCTTTAGCTTAAGTTAGTTTAAAAAACGATTTGAAATAGAATATAAAACTTGGTTAAACAAACTGCAAATTTCAAATAAATTCTCCAGTTTTTAATGCCGTACGGGTAACGTACTTTTGATGTCTCAAATTTGACTTCCGTTTTACCGAGTCCTTGCAAAAGCAACTGGATGAGGAAGATACTGGAAGAAAAAGAATGACTGTATCAACAATTCTAATTTAGTTCTAATTGCTGAAAAGATTTTTTAATTAAAGTTTATTGAAGAATGGAAAAGACTAAAAAACAAAGGTCAATAAAATTGGCTCTTTATTCATGCGACAGTATGTACACAGGCTGGATAGGAAGTACCAACGCTATTTAAATACATAGGCTAAATTTTATGAATAAATCAAGACAATTTTAATGCATCCAGAGAATTGTCAATTAAATTCTATCCTCCTCGATTATAGCACAGATAAAATTGTCTATGTTGAATGTATTTTTTAAAAATTTGCACCCCTGAGGCGGAGGATTGCACTCCTCAGAAGTGCAAAAATTTTTTTATCTTATAAAGTTAATTGTGTCCGAGTATGATTCGTTCCGTTTATCGCTTAGTTTCTCTGCTAGTTTCTGTACTGTTTTTGTAGATCCTGCAGCTGCTCCTCCGTCACACGCAAAAGATAGTGGAACAAAGGTGCTGTGTTCCACATCGCGAATTCCTTGTTGGTTTTTTAATTTTTTGACAGTCTCACGATATTTGTAGGCGTCAGATATAGATTTAGGGCAGGATTTAGTAAGGGGGGTTGAAAACTTTTACGCCGAAACAGGTTCGGCTTATTCGGCCTCACCAATGTCCTATTGCCTTGATGTCAAGTCGAGCGTCATCTTCAGTAGTGGTTGTTCTGTTGTGAAATCTTTCGCCTTCCAACGATTGAAGTTTCGGCTCTATTTCAACATCATGGCACAGTTCGTCTAGGAGTGTAGCAAAGGTATCGCGAATTTCATTATGTTTTATGTGAGTATTTCCACCTTTGGGACAGTGTAGAGAGTGGGTAAGTGTGAACGGTTGTCCATATAAGCATGTATGTGAAGTGTTTGGTGGTTCCCATCAAAATCTCAGATGTAAACAAACTTTAAACTCTGATTTGTGGAAAAATAGTAATTTTTTAAGGGTAACACGTTTAGCCAATTCGATTCTCCTTTCTTTGATGCTAGATTCACTGTCAGCTTTTTTTTCTGATGAGCAATTTTCCATAATTTTAGCCTTTTTTGAGAGTGTGATTTTCGATCTTTCAGTTTTGATGTTTCTATTTATCAGAGTTTGTTCCGTTTCCGCTATTTCTGGATCACTGTTTTCTAAGTGATCACAAATGGCTCGTGATCACTCATAATTTCTGAAAAAGTCCATGTTACTGAGGAGTTCTAATCCTCCCATTCTTAGTGATAGCGCAAAAAGGTTGCGATCTTCAATGGTTTTTCCAGTAATACTAGGAAATAGCTGCTGTCTTACGTTTTTCTCAATTTGTTACATTTTTTATGCTTCTTGTTATCAAGTTGTTCTTGTTACAAAGCTTAAAATTTTTTGAGCTCCCTTTGTGTAGCAGCAGAAACCATTTTGTGGTGATGTTGTAGCTATTTTGGAAAAGAAAAATGAACGCAAGAAAACATTTAAGAAAAAACGCTGACTTTCTTGAAAAATCCTCAACTTTCGAATTTCGAAAAAAAAATTGATGCCATTTAATTTATTTGAAATTTTAGACCAATTGCTATTATGATAGCAACTAGAGAAATCAGGATGAATAGGTAAAGTTTTTATTCCGCAGAAAATCTAAGAATTAAATTCCATTTTCTAAACTAGGAAGCGTTTTCACATTTCCACGTTCATACTTGAAGAGTGCTATTTAACAGATGAATTTCAATTTAACTCAAAAAATGCAATTATACCTAAGTGTTTGCATAAATGCATCAAGATGTATAATCTGTAGTTATTAGAGACTTTTAAGACTGTTCCTAAAAAAATTTAAAAAGACTTTTGAAATGCATTTTACTGAAGTGCTTTCATATATGCATTAATTTTTGTTTGAATGCACGTCTGTAGTTATTAGAGAATCTATAGACTTTTCCTAATGTCAAGTCGTGCCTCATCTTCAGTTGTGTTTGAGCAATTGACAAAGCTTTTGCTTTGCAACGGCTGAAGTTCCGGCTCATTCTCGCCGTCAGGGAATCGTTCCCACCACACAGGAAAATTTTCAGGTTCACCGTTGAAAATGAGCCGTTTCTTTTGTTCGGAATCCATTAATTTGTTGTTGCTTGGCAACTTCAATCTCTCATAAACTATTTTATTAGTAGAAACCGAAGTTGCTTTGAAACTTGCCTACAGGACAAACAAGATATGTGATGTGGAAACTATGCGGACAAAATTTCAGTAGAATAACGGAAATTCAAAAGTTAAATTTTTACTGAACATGTTTTTCAATTGCTTTTATACTGAAAAAACGTGTTCCAGCCTGGCGTCAAACTCCGGGCCTTAGAGTACAAAGGCATCGGTGTAACACTAGTTGAAATTGGAAGGCAACTGAAGGTTATGATTATTCGATGAAAAAGCAAGTTGATGAGACGTTAAAACGTTAAAAAAAGTTGTTTACTGGATAAAACCTTGTTACTGGAGTTTTTGCCCATTAATCAACTCCATACAAATTCATTATGCCCTGAAATTTAAGCTGAAACCATTCAATTGAAAATCTGCAAAAAAAAATAACAATCAGACATTTAAAAGACTAAAAGACTATAAAAAATCAATATCAAAATCAAAACTAAAATTGTCGAGAAAAAACAGTTTCAAAGGAAGCAAAACTTATTTTTTAAAATGTAATTGAGATACTAGGCCAAAAACCACACATTAAAAAAATAAACTTTTTTTCACGAAGACATTTTAAAACAAACTCTCCTTGAAAAAATATCTTTCTTTTTGAAACTAATTCTTAGTGACGGCGATTCAGTAGCAGATTCAGATGCTGAGAAAAACGTGAAGGAAAGCAAAAATTGAGAAGATTTGAGATTAAGCCAACCAGACTGAGAAAAGTAACACAAGCACAAAATAAACCTGAAATGAAAAAAAAAACTGAAAAGATTTGATATGATCCTTTGGTTTTGCGAGATATTTCAACTTGGTGGCGCTTACATTCCTATGATTCTTTAAAAAAAATCTTCGTGAAAGCTTTCATACTTAAAAGTGCTCAGTACGCAGGCGCATTCGCAGCCAGTGATAAGACGGCAATTCTCTGTTTCAGAAAATCCCTGCTCTGTGTTCCTCTCGTTTTACTAGGAGGAGCTTTCAGGAGGACGTTTTTTTAAGTACTAATCTTAGTTGACTTCCTAGTCCTTGTGGAATATGCTCAAACGCAGTTATTAACTCCGAAACGACCGAAGCCGAAGTATCAAATTGTGGAAATGTCAACAGAGAATTAATTGAAGCTAGCGGCCCTTGCGTTGAAATTTTTCATGATTCCGAAAGCTAAAGCCGGCGGCATTTTAAGCCAAAATTAACGGCTGGAAAAAATGGAATCATTACTTCACTCTCTATTTGTCAGTTTTACAATGTTTAACTTCAGCCGCAGCCATTTCGGAGTATCCTTCTGAGTCTCGGCTCGTTCTTTGAAGGACTAGAAAGTCAAAAGCATTACATCCCACAACGCCTATCCTGATAGCGTTGAACCTTTATACAGGGGCGGATTTAGGGGGGGGGGGGCGGACGCCCCCCCCCCCCCTCAGGGATTCGAACCCCTGCCAACCCAAAGGGTCCCCCCTTTGGTACTTTTTAAGAAATCCAATTTTGGCCGACCGACCCTAAAATTTTTCTAAAGGCGCCTTCGGCGCCAATATATACTAGTTTTGAGGGGGAGCGCGCGCCAAAAAACGGGTTTTTTTTTGTCAAAATTTTCTAAAAAGTGCCCAAAAACGGCTTTTTTGACCTGTTTTTTCAAAAAATTGCCTGCGGCGCAGAAAATTTGGCCAAAACAGGGTCTTATTACTGCTTTGGGAGAGCTAGGAAAATCAATCTGATCGACCTAAAAAAAAAAAAAAGGTCGTCAAAATTTTCGAAAATTTTTTGAAAATCCGCCCCCCCTCGAGAAAATCCTAGATCCGCCCCTGCCTTTATACATCAAATTTTTCTAGTTTCAAAACCGTTTGATAAATTTTGCTAGTTATTCTCACGAAACAGTAGAGCTAAAAAAAACATAACTTTGACTGCTAGTTGTAAAATGCTTTCATCAGAAAGAAAACTTAGCGCTACTTTACTCGTCAAAAGGTCTAAAAAACAGAATGTAAAGACCTTGTCTGTGAAACAAATTTTTTTTTACAGAAAATACATTTAATTAAATTGAACGAAGACAAAGAAAAACATCGTCAAATGTGTCAAATAACTCAACAAAATAACTCAGGATGTTTTGATCCAACCGGGCAATCAAGTTGTGAGCAAATTAAAAGTGGACCAGTACGGCCCTCTACTCTACGGCGCTCGAATTTTCTTGCTTTATACAAATAACACTGTAACTGTGTCCGTAAACTATAAAATAAGTTTTTTACTCGTCATACCTAACATACGTATCTGTCGAAATCAGTTCCTTACAATTATAAATTTGTAATTATAAACTCTATCAAAATTTTGAGCTTACATAAAGATCTATGTCGATGACAAAGGGTCTTTCGAAAGTCATTCTTTGGAACTAAAACTGAAACTCAATTTACATGAATTAGTCAAAGTGACATCCAAAAGTCTCCATAATCAACATTACAAAAAAGTATACGATATTTCTAGTTAAAGTGTAGAGACCTTTTCGTCAAATGGACTCCTGAAGGTTCTCAAAAGACTAAGCTTGCAAATGATTCATTCATAAATGACAATTTCAATTAGTATTAATTTAAGACCATTTATCCACGGGGGAAAGGACCAACACAAGAGCTGTACAGCTCATCACGGCGAACCGCTGTTGTGCCCCTGTTTAAGAACTACATGCACTTTTTTTTTGGTTATTTTTCTGGGCTGGGTAATGTTGCTTCACCCTCAAGCAACGAGCACGGCTCATGGTGGGCCTCGAACATCCGACCTTTCGATTGAGAGGCGGAGACGTAACCACTTCACCACCGCTCCCCAAATTAGACTAGGCATCCCCTACACTACGATTTAAAAATTTGAAACCACTCTTATACAAAAACTGATTTTGATTAGATGATACAAGCATGAAATATTTATCGCTCTGCTCTAGGGCTATACACTTTTACTGTAACGGGAGCTTACTTACCTCTTTTCGTAATGCTACGATTGAGTTCAATTCGTAGTTTGTTTTGTATTTTTTTAAATAATCGGTTGGTATTTTTATAAAAGCACAGTTATGGTTAAAAAACACTTCAGTAGATTGCCCAAAAAGGATTTCATACAACAGTTCAAGCGAAATTTTGACGTTTTTCATGCTGGTGTTGAAGGCAAAAAAATCAAAAATTTTCTTTGAAGTTTTTGTACAACTAATCTAAAATAATATTCGTCTTTTGTTCTTTGTGGATAATATTATCGAACATAAAAATTGATCGTTTTTTGTCAATATATTTTATCAAACAAGAAAGATTTCATAATAAACCTGCATTGCATTTGATTTATGACAAAACAGTTTTCCTGCAAAACTTCGTGGTTCACTTTGAAAAACCCTGATTGGCCCGTAAAGCTCACATTTATGTACCACGACATTTTACCTTTTCACTTGGTTCAAGAGCCCTTATTTCAAAGATTATGATGGCGCTCAAATTAAATCAACCATAGACATAAACAGACTATAGTCACTTTCCAACAAGATGTCAGTTTTGACGACTTGAAATTTTTTAACTACACCTTTTGCAACAATTATTTTATAATTTTTACAGGAGTCTTTGTCAATGACAAACTGTCTTGCAAAATTCATATTTTGAATAACAGAAGAAATCAATAAATTACATCAAACATAGATCCAATCGAAAATTTTTGCAGGCCATCAACATTAGTTGTCTATACACCCAAATTAGCATTACTGCAAACCTCTTGGTCCATTTGGAAAATACATGTTTGCTCAGTAAAGCTCACTTTTAAAGTACTAAGGGACTTGACTCTTTTATTTTACTCCTCCCATTAACGATCTGAAATTGTGAAACCTTCCATGCTCTTGTTATTTTCATGTTGCAATTTTTTTTTTAAATTTTTCCTCATGTCATACTTTTCATTCTATTTAACTGTGTAACAAACTATTTTTTCTAATATCATTTTGGAACTAGCAATCAAATTAGCTGTCCGCCTTTTTTATTCCCTGGTAGATTTTCAATTCATTAGGACTCGGGTTGAAATTGGTCCCCATTTTCGTCTTTTTTTTCAATAAGGGTACTGATTGAGCCCACTTTTTAGCCAAAGGAGCTAAAAGGACCAAAATTTAAAGAAATTATGCCCAATTTCGGTTCCCAGTTCCTAAGTATGCAGCTGAATGAGCCCAATTCTTCAGAAATGCGCAGAATTCCCAATTTTTAGAAAAAATTAGCTGAATGGGCCCAATTCTTAGTAAACAGAACTGAATGAGCTCAATTTTTATTCAACTGGGCTCATTCAGTTTCCTTCTTTAGATTGAATAAACCAAAACAAACGATAACTTTAAGAATTGATACAACAGATATATTACGTGTGTCTTGAGTACTGATTGAGTCGGTTCGAGCCCCGGCGAAATTGTTTTTGAACGGAAAAGGGCTGAAGGAAGGTAGTTAATGAGCCCATTTTTCTTTAGGCTCCCAATTGAGCACCATAGGGTCTTTTTCATCCGTGATAATTAGGGTATCAATTGTTGTAGAAGTTGAGCTCAATGGGTTCTTTTTTAATTATGCAAAAAAAGTTTCGACCCGAAAATTAGGTCTGATTCTGTAATTCTTCTTTGGCTCTGTTTTAAGTTTTCGTCCCATGAGTAATGCACTCTGTTCCAACTTTTTAGAAAAAATTGTTGTTTTTTCTAAAAATTTAGCCGGGATAACTCCTTCATGCCACGGGCGATATTGTTAGTTCAAATTCAGACTGACAAAATTTGTTACTTTGCTCACAGCTGCAACAAAATATAACTTTTTTACAGATTTCGCTGGAAAAAATTATATGAGCAACCGAAGTCAGAAACATTATTCGTTGAGAAGATACGGTGGTTCAAAAATTGCCAATTTAACCAAATTGAGAAACTTATATGGCGCTAATTAAACTGCGGAAAATGAACTAATGCAAGCTTAACCCGCACTCAGTAAAAAGGTAATAATAGATTATATGAGATTTATTTGTCAGTCTCCTTAAATTAATTTTTTTTTCACAAATTTTATTGAATTATTGTGCAAACGCCGATTATTTAGTTTTAATTTTGCTCTGTTTTGTGTGCTTTTCAGTAGGTCACCGAACTAAAGGAAACTGTAATTTTGTGACTTTAGCTTAAACTTAAATGAAATTTGATTTTTACTGTTTTCTTGCAGAATAGCTAAATTATATTCCATTATAAATTATTTTTTTTGTGAGATATTATTTTGATAGAAAAAGGAATTATAACCTATTATAATAGATTATAAGAGATTATAAGAGATTTTCCGAAAAACTATAATCAGTTATAACTGATTATGATTTATTAGAATGTTATTAAAAATGTTTTCATTATAATGGAGTATTAATCGTGTAAACATCAAAACATGGCGCTTATAATTAATTATAATTTTGCTAAATGTACGATTTTAATTAAAATATAATTGATTATTTTCTCTTTTTACTGAGTGCGGAAATGCTCTGAAAAGCATTGATAATAAATCTATGATCAAAATTTTGATTTTTCCGCCTTTTTCTGTAAGTTGTAACTTTGTAAGAGACCAATTAAAAAATTTGTGTGGTTCAAAAAAACTTGTCTGAGAGACAACAAAAACGCCAATATGGCAAAATAAAAAAAAAGCCAAAATTTAGACAGCTCCGACTTTTTCGTAAAATTATCCACTTGCTCCACTTTCAAAGTCGAAACATAAGTCGAGCACCTCGACCCGGGTACCCAGGATTATTCTGTTTTGCGTTTCACTATACTAACTTCAAAGCTGTCACTGAACTTTGCTTCGATAAGGCACTAAAACCACTGTTGATCAAACTGTTATCGAAAGATCGTCAAATAACTATGGCTTTGTTCTAAGCATTATCAGAAGAAATATCTTTTAGTTTCATATTGACTGGTGGCTCATCCATTTTGATATTGCTAATAATCAGCAAAGTTAGAGTTTCGATGCAAATTAATACTTGTTTGACTGCTGTTTATCCGTAAACATACTAAGTTGAACCAATAAGTTTTTCAAGCCGAAAGTTTTATTCCTATTTCTCCTGACCAAAAAATCCGAATCTTCATAATCAAAATATGCAAAAGAAAAATAAGCGTAGATTTGGTCATCGCAAACATCTAGATTCAATTCGAGGAATCGCTTGTTTATTGGTTATTCTATTCCACTGTGAAATACCGCTTTTTTCAAACGGGTACTTAGGAGTTGACGTTTTCTTCACACTATCTGGTTTCTTAATAACTTCAATATTACTTGAAGAGTTATCAGACAGAGGTGAAATTGACCTGGTCAGATTTTATTGCCGACGTTTTTCACGACTTTTTCCTGCCTCGTGTGTTGTTTTAGTTTCTACAACTTTTGTTTACAAACAAATCGAACTAACCGAATATGTCGACAAACATAAGTCTTCATTTTTTGCATCGGCATTTTATGTCGAAAACTGGCATGCGTTAAAATCTTCAATGGATTATTTTACCGACGACGCTTCAGACCAAAGTCCCGTAATGCATTATTGGTCACTTTCAATCGAAGAACAATTTTACCTGTTTTTTCCATTACTTCTTTCATTATTATGGCATATTTGCCAGAAAAATTTGACCCAATTAATCTACTTATTTTCTATCATTTTGCTGTTTGCAACAAGTTTTAATTATTATCTATGGTCGCAAAACGCAATGATGTCTTATTTATCAACTTTCGGACGCCTATATCAATTGCTTGCAGGTTCCTTGCTTTCTATTTTTGTCGTCATCGGTAAAATGAAAGATACTTTTATCGACAAAAATAAAGCGAGCTTCAAAACATTAACCGATATCATTTCTGGTTTGTTAGTAACTTTTTTCGCTGTTACACTTTTTTATTTTAGAAATTCAGAAACTTTATATATGGGTCAATTGAGTGTCCTCTTATCAGTGATGATTTTTGCTATTCTTGAGATATCATCTGATAATGGGAAAATTAGACTATTATTATTTGAGAACAGTTTCTTGTGTTACATTGGCAAGTTATCATACAGCATGTATTTATGTCATGTTCCGATTACAAAATTTGGGGAGATCCTGGAAACTTTTTCTGTTAACGAATATTTAAGGGCAGCTCAAATTTTGGGCTTGTCATTTTCGGCTGCTTTGACTTTATTTTATGCGGTTGAAAAACCATCGAAACACGTTTTAACCAAATTGAATCTTAGTCCATGTCAATTTTTTTTGGTTTTTATAGTATCTTCTATTTTTCAAGTGACATTACTTGCTTGTATTTTCTCAAATCATATATATTTTATAATGAGGAGTGCAGAAAGTGATATCACAAATGTTTCTGCAAAGTTACCAGATATTCAAACAAACTCAATGAAATGCGATACGTTCCGAAAGCTCGGAAGCGTTTTTCTGAACGGAGACTCATACACTAAAGCGTGGATAGAACCGTTTTTTGAAATGAAAAAAGAGTGCAACATATCTTCAACTTATAACCATATATGGGCAGGCGCCTCGCCGTATTTAACTGTTGTTAAGAAAACCGACACGCCCTTAATTTATGGCAAATTTTCCGATTTCAGAGTAAACTCAAAGAGATTTCTAACATTAATTAAACCTGATGTTACTTTCTTTTTCTCAAGGTCAATTCACCTCGTGAAATTTTGGTACAGAAATTACAGCGCAATAAGTGCCGAAAACGATTTGCTAAATTGGAAAAAGATGATCAGCCAAGCTTATGATGATTTCATTCCTGATGCTTTACAATATACTACTGGAGTGTTTTTAATCGAACATCCTCACGTGAAAAATGACCTCAATTTATGTTTCAAGAAAGTTCGTAATTGGCGCAGAGGCAAAAACTCCTCAAAACTACAATGTCAAATTGAACTTCACTATGACAAAGGCGTGGAATTCATAAGGAAACTGTTTCAAGGGTTCAAGAAGAAATACGAAAAGTTCTATTATATCGACTTGGGTGAATTATTATTTTCAAACACTTCAGAATCATTTTCATTTGACGCTTTGGATGGAAATGTTGCAGTTTGGGATGATTTGAACCACATCAGTCCGGCTTTTGCTAAGAAAAAACTTCAAGATATGGTCAAAGAACTGATGAACCAAAATGTTTCAATTATTTAATTCATATATAAAGTTATATAAACAGATTAATGAGATTTTCGACGTTTTTTTTATCATTGAAATTTGACATTATTTAGTTTCTCAAGTTTCTTAAAGTTCAGTAGGATCAATCTACACGCTATTTACCTCAAATTGGCTTCGCAATCAAACTAACACAGGATCGTTTTCGACCAATCTTGTGTTTTTATGGCACCAATAAATACTAGTTTTGAGTGGGGAGCGGGCTCCAAAAAGCCAATTAATCACATGCCACAATACGTGTCCAGAAAACCCGGGTCGAGGTCCGCGACTAATTGTTCGCCTTCAACTCCGCGACCAAAAGGCCATAGTCAGGACAGGGTCTTAAGTCGCGGACAAATTCTGAAAATACCGTATCAGGGTCGCGATGGTCATAAAATTAGTCGCGGTGGTCAAAAATTAGTCGCGGCCGTCGAAAATTAGTCGCGACGTGGTCGAAAATTAGTCGCAGCCGTCGAAAATTAGTCGCGACGTGGTCGAAAAATAAGTCGCAAATTTAGTCGCGACATGGTCGAAAAATTATTCGCGACGTGGTCAAAAAAGTGGTCACAAATATGGTCGCGGTATGATCAAAATTAGCCGCGGCATGGTTGGTCAAAAAACAAGTTGCGGCGGTCGAATAGTTAGTCGCAGCGATCAAAAAAATAGTCGCGGCATGGTCGAATTATTAACATACATACATGTTTAAATAATTTTAAGAAAACCGACACCTCTTTGATGAAAGGTAAAATTTCCTATTTCATAGTAAAATCAAAGAAATTTCTCACACTAGTTAAACCTGACGTTACTTTCCTTTTTTCACTCTCAGTTCACATCGCAAAACTTTGATGATCAGCCAAGCTTATGATGATTTCATTATTTAGGCTTTACAGCATGCTACTAACTTGATAATCGAATATTCTCACGTAAAAAAGGTCAGAGTTTGACAGAAAATTCAGTCGAGAAGGCCCTATAGTTGAATCCAGAAAGTCGAACCCAGAAAGTCGAAATTGAACCCAGAAAGTCAAAATAGAAACAGAAAGTCGAAATTCATTTGTAAACCTAAGAATTGCGGGTTATGGTAACAATTTAACCATCAATTTTCTCTTGCATAGCTGCTTTTCTGGAATAATATTTCAATTTTTAATTTTTTTTTCTAGATTTCAAATTGTCCATTTTCAGTAACTTGACATCAGTTGTCTTCAAACTGTTGTGTTTATGCAAGGGGAAAAGTAATTGCATGTCGGGCATTGCAACCACGGTAAACTAGTCGAATTGTAGCACTGTTCAAACATAACAGGGATAACAGCTGGCCTCATTTTCAATTGTAAAATGAAATATCAAATGTCGGGGTGGAGTTGGGTGGGTATTCCTGAACCCGTCGACTTAAGAAGAGTGATTGATTGATCTTTGTTGCAGTAAATGTAGCAAAACTTTTTCAACGTGGTTGAGTGTTGTTGTCAATGATAGGATCATTACGAAGTTTGCCATTTTTTGAGTGTTGCTATCCCGGCAAAGTTTGATGCAGGTTGGTTCTAGTTATTCGTTGCAGAGTGCGTCAGGTAGTATATGCTACTGGAGAGCAACTGCCGAAAATTTGTAAAGGCTGGAGCGCTATACATATCGGTTGGCAAAAAACCAACCAAATGTCATATATATTTACACACAGCCGTATCATATTTTCACTTCTCGTGGGCATCAAGAAAGGAGAGATTGAGACTGCAAAAAATTAAAAACTTATCCAGTGGTATCTTTTAAATTGGGTCACCATATCAGTTAATGATAAACGCAAAGCAGAAGGTGGAAACCCTCATACGCGAAGGACCGAATGCGCGAAAATTAAAATCAGCCAATCAGATTTCACTAATCTAAAATTTGCAAAGATAGTAAACATTTCCAGGGACTGAAAATTGATATTGGACGAATATAAAAACGGCAGAAATATGCAAAATTTTCAAATTGTCACTGACTGCCGCCGAATTAGAACAAAATTTATATTTCAAGGGTTTCGTAATGAAAGAAGCAAAATATTGCTTCATTTGTTTCATTTTAATTGAATGGCAATTGTTTCTTTTTGAAAATTAACTTTCGGCTTATTTTGTTTTCGGTCCTTCGCTCACGAGTTTTTTTCGCGCTTGAGAATACCCGCACTGAAGTTGAATAGATAAAAATCGATTATATTGGATTTTCATTGTCAGTCTCTCTAAAACTACAAAAACAATTGATTATAATCGATTGAAAATGGATTAAATTAATAATATTTTTTAAGCAATAAAATCCCCATATAATCGATTATAACTGATTATTTTCAAAACAAATTTATTAGAAGAAAACAAATTCATAGGGGTACGTGAGGGGGTACGTTGGGAGGAGTTACGTTGGGGACGAGAGGTACGTTGGGGGGGGGACGTGAGGAACTGGTCAAAAATGCTGTTTTTGGGCCCTTTTTGGAAAATTACTACATATTGGCCGCCCCTGGATGAACGTGTTCGTTCGAGTTTTGCAGATTCATTTTGTTCAAGTCATTATATACAAAATTTAATTATCTTTCATCGATTTTATGTACAAAAAATAATCCATTATTTTGAAAACAAAAATGGATTATAATCGATTATAATGGATTATAATGGATTTAAATTTTTCAAAAATAATCGATTACAGTAGATTAAAAATCGATTACGTGGTCTAAATATGCCATGATAATCGATTATATAGACAACATTTTAGTCAATGAAAATCCATTATTTTCGATTATTACCCATGAAACTTCGGTGCGGGTAGCCCCTTGTCAGACCTCCTCGCACCTGTGAATCTACTGTTTCGATGAACTTCATGATGATTTCATGGCGACAATTTCTGATGTATTTCGAGTCGTCCAATTTACTTTCCATGAGGCATTTGTTGCCTGCATACTTTCTTAAGCTTCAATGATCAATGACGCGTTGGGCGAACACGTAATGAGGTTTTTTTTATTTCCCGTCCTGTACATAATTCACAAATACTGAATGTTCCGACTGCAAAACCCCGAATGTTCCGACTGTCCATTAATTAGTCTCGCATAGTTTTTGGTAAATGAAGCTTTGACAAACTATAGGTTTTATGCTGATACTCATGCAAAGAGTTAGACTTTGAGTCGTTCAATTAACACCCACACACCCACACACACACTTACACAGACATATATATACATATAGATATATATACAGGGGAGGATTTAGGGAATGGAAATTTAATCGTTGGAAGAAACGTGTTTCTTATTCCACGAAAGGTCTCAAAACAAGGGAATTTTCGGCACGCTTGCTGTTTCCACTAAAAAATAAAAAAAAAACAAAAAAAATCCCCCCAACCCAAGATATACCACCCGCCTCCCTCACGTACCCCGATCCCCCATGTATCCCCCACCCCCAACCACAGCTAACAATTTCATCTGCTTGAAGTTTTAATTGACGTACCGTACGCATTGTTGAATTAGCCAATCAGACTCAACCACATACATTTTTCGTTCTATGTGGAAATTCTAATTTTGGGCCGTTTAGTGCATAAGACCCTCCTCCTTTCTTGATGCCCACGAGAAGGGAAAATATGATACACCAATGTGTAAATATATATGACATTTGGTTGGTTGGTTAAAATGATCTTGCATTATTCTCTTATCTGAAGGACAAAATGAGGGGTCTACGCCGAAATTTAATTGTTCGAGGAAACTTATTTCTTAACCCACACAAGGCTCCAAAACAACGGCATTTTCGGCACGCTTGTTGTTTCCACTAAGAATTCAGAAAAATAAAAAACTGTTGAACCTTATTAAGCAAGACAAAACTTCCAAATTTTTGAATCAATTAAAAGTGTTTTTCCTTAATTGGTCTTTCAGACATAGTTGCGAATTAGCTTTAAGTGTGGTTATTTTTGTCATGCCAGACATTATGAACTTCGAATTATTAGTGGTTTAATCTTTTGAGTGCTAGAAAGCATGACTTTGCCTTCTATCTATTGCAAATGGGCTAGTTGAAAGCTGTTGTAGAAAGCTAGTTGAAAGCTCGTTGACAGCTGGTTTACCGCAGATTTGACATTCGTACAAAGGACCTTTATTGTAGTCTTTTGACATGGGAGCTCGAAGTTTTTTTTTCAGAATTACACGCAGTCAGTCTTAATTTCAGTCGGCTGTAGTTGGATAGTACAACCCAAAATTTTTACATTTGACAGCGATAACCCCTAAATCTTATCTAAAACTTTACTTAAGAAAATGTTGAATTATAATAGTAAGTAAAAAATATATAGATAAGAGAATCATTCGAATATGTATGAGCAACTATATCCTTCACTGGCTTTCGCGATTTATATCTTTCACTCAACTAAATCTTTCACTCACTGTGTTGGTTTTAGCACCATAGACTTAACCGTGTCTCTAGATTTAATTGACAGGTCTATGTCTTCACTTAGCATAATTGATAGTAGCGGTCATGTTATCCTAGTACATAACACTTGATGCGCACTTGACCTCTTTCACATTTCCCCTCAACGAAAAATTTCATAGGTACTAAGGTAATTCCGAGAACAAAAAACAAACAAAATTTTCAAAAGTTCTAGTTCTAATTCATTTCTTTCCTGGTACTTGATCTAGTTTGTATACAGCGAACATTTGTCTCTTTAGCTTCCTGCGTAGAGATGGCGTCAATCCTGAAGAAATGGGTAGGTCTTCCGGCAAAACTGGTATCGTTGATAGATCCGACTTCTCTCTGATATCTTCACCGAATGCTAGAGAGGACTACCAAAAAACTGTGTGTGTTTCTTGTTTCTCCTAGATGACCTATTCGAAGGGTTTGAAAACTGTGATTCTTCGTAACCATCTTTGCTTGAACGCTGTTTTGTGGATACTGGCCTGTTTTGTGGATCTCTTGGCTTGTTTTGTGGATGCTCAATCTTCCGCTTATCCGGTGGCTTCTTTGTCGCGGCCGTTGAATCCGTTTCTTGCCTCGTCACCGACTCGCTTGAAGTATTTTCTGAAATTTCTGCTTCAGTCGTCGTTTGGAAGCAATTATTTGGGCTGCTGAGTCCAGTAGTTCTATACGGTTTGGCATCTGAAATTTGTGTTTGTATACATGGGAATTCATGGGTTTGGCATCCATCGCTAGCTTTACCGAGCCATCTTTTTTTGCGGTGATCGATACCGGAGCTACAAATTGATCGCTTGTGCGCTTGCCTAGTTTTATGATTTGTCCCTCTATGATCAATTGTTATATTCAGCTCGAACCTTAGCTTGTATGTGAATTGACACCCTTCTCCCTTTTGCTGAACAGGAATTAATGGCGAGTTGAACAATATGTATACTTCATGATTCTTAGAGCGACCCAATCTTTGAAATACATGGCCGAATTTTTTGTTGAAATAATTCTTCCAGAGACGTGTCTCTTCTGATTCTTGTTTTACTTCCGATATATCGTTTATCGTGTTTGACGGTGGTTTTAGTTGTGGTATGACTATGCAGACACCTGCTCGTTTTTTTTTGATATGGGGAACCTTTTACCGTGATTCTTCACCCGTTCGAACACACGTCAGTTTCTAAGATACCAAACAAATTGATCGGTTTTTGATTGCAATCAACATTTGCTGTTGTGAAAGGATTTCGGCCTAAGAAGATGATTTTGCATTCGGGCCTTTTGCTATTAGTAAATCTGCTGTCCGTTAATTGACAAAGGACACGGGCTTCCAGTACCTATCGTTGCCTTGAATAAAGGTCCTTTCGATTTCAAGGTAGTCCTGAGACATTTAGTCTTCCCAGTGGCTGAATTTATTACTTCCACCTTCTTGGCCGAGTCATTCTACTATGTTTGTTGTTTTAAGCTTGGATTGACATGAGGAGTTCTTCTTTAACCCTCATTTGATTTGTGAAAGTAGTCGAGTTTTCTGATGATGACTGGTTCTGTTTTTGGAGGTTTATGGCTGTGA
The DNA here is from genome assembly GCF_963678635.1 of Symsagittifera roscoffensis. NCBI lineage: Eukaryota > Metazoa > Xenacoelomorpha > Acoela > Convolutidae > Symsagittifera > Symsagittifera roscoffensis. The sequence continues at coordinate 25,783,282 of NC_087069.1, forward strand.
GATATATTTTTTACTGTAAAAGGGTATTTTTAGTGTATCGTTTACTGTGTTACCGGATCGCACAAACAGTCCTTTCTCAATGTCTAAAAACCTCATTTTGGCTTTAAAAAAGTGACGTTCACATACTTTTCAATCTCTTCCGTCCAATTACCTTTTGATGCTTGTCTTGCCAATCTGAGGTAAAAACAACTTTCCAGAACTTCTCTGTCGCCGTGTGATGAACCATTTAGTTGCATCCTTTGGATGGTGTACTTTTTTACGTTCTCAGCGCCGTAAAAAAATCTCAATGTGATTGAATTGAGATTTACGTGTGCATGTTGTTGAAAGAAGCTCTCCTTCCCTTCGTTACCCAAGGCAAAAAAGTCGAGACTTGATTATAGCTTTTGTCTTGTCAAAGTAGACGTTTGGAATTGTTTTGGGTCCCGTCTACCGACTTTCTTCATTTGCTTCGTTGGTATTCCAAAGCGCTGCTTCTGTTCTTGCTATTCTGTTAACCGTCTCAGTTTAAGTTTTTGTTGACAGAATAATTTCAGGTTTTCCGCGGTGGGTTGTCAAATACTGGTGATAATACTGATAATACTGATATTAGCATAGTCGGATTGCAGTTTTCCTTAAAAAAACGGCAGGAAAAATTGTCCCACCAATGCCTCCCATGGATATAGAGATTCTGGTGATGGCTTACCCCAAAAAGAAGGTACTCTGAGCAGTTCCGTCCTGTCTTTGGATAAAGGAATTGGTGGCTGAGCCATGTGATATCTTTGAATCTAATCTAAAACTTGACTATAATACGTTGTATTATAATAGTATGTAATTAGAATATAAATAAGAGAATCAATTGAATATGTATGAGCAATTACATCTTTCACTAGCAGCCGAGAGAGCATTGGTTTTGGCACCACATACTTACCTGTGTCTCTTGGTTTAATGGACAGATCAGAATGCTTAATAGATAATAGCGGTCATATTATCATAGTACGTAACACTTGGTGGTGGACGCTTGACTTCCACCACATTAAAAATATCCTGCTCAATGCTTGTTTTATGCTATTATTGAACCTTTAACATCCGTATATAGCGAAATATTAAATCATAGGTAAAAAATGTATGTTCTCTGTAACAAAATTTCCGATCAGTCGGGCTGTTTTCTTATTCTGGGTCGTCAGATGTTACCTAATTTTTCCAATAAATTTTAAGTTCACATCGGTGGAAAAAAAATTGAGTGCAACATTCACATTCATTTTGTTTGTTTCACACTAAGAACTTTGTGCATAATGTATTTCATACCAAAATGATTAGCAAATAATTGAAATTAGATGTGACGCCTTTGTGAGTACAATTCAAATGAACTATGCGCGGCTTAAGGATGATCAAAACAACCACAAACAGTTTGTTTAAAATTTCTTGAGTTTTATAATTGGCTTGATTTGATTTTAAAAAAAGAATCAATTGAATATGTATGGAATGCCAGCTATTGGAATGCCAGCTATGCTTAATAGATAATAGCGGTCATATTATCATAGTACGTAACACTTGGTGGACGCTTGACCTCCACCACATAAAAAGGTGACAATTTTGACGAGTTGAACTTGGGCTTAAGTGAGATGTGGGATGTGACTTTTCCTGATAACCTTTACCTCGTCCGTAATATAAGTATTGTTAGTGACTTTGACGAATTAAAATTTTTGAATAGAATTTTTCCTGACCTCCTGTCCAATATTTTTCTGTAAACCACTACCTTCTCTGGATAATGAACTTATTCGATTTCGAGGCCTTCGGTTTTTGCTCAACTCTAAATCTTATGGTTCCTTTCTTCAAGTCACTCCTCAAATTCGCTAAAAGTAGTGTGTTTCCTTCCGTTTACTTGCTTAGTGCCCCCAATCCTTCTTTGTGGTTCAAGTGTCTCTCATAAAGTTTTCAGTCATTTGCCGCGATGGCCAAAGTTTCCAGTGCAGTGACAGTTTTTGTTCCATCTGCCTGCTTCTTGAAATTTGATGATACGTCTCTGCTGGTCGTTCCTTTCCTCGCCACTCAACTGATAACTTTGTCTTTAAACATTGACCATTCGGTGTTAGGTTTGCAACCACCGTGAAGCTGAAACGGCAATCTTTATGAATAGTACGCCATGTTGTGCGGATGTCTTCCAAAATTGTTTTAAATGCTGATTGAAGTTTGTCAAAGTTTGGATCTACCTGCATCGTACACTGTTTCCGTTTTTTTGTCTGAATTTATATTTCAACGAGACTACAGCTGTGTAGAATATCTGATTTAGCCCTTTTGACTCACAAAACTTACCTAAATTGGCGTTTTTGATTCCTCAATACCGATCTTTCCTCAAATTTCGCGGAATGCTATGCTGACTGATATATCCCTTTAAAAATATGACAATTTTTTCACAGCCTGATTTTCTGGTTTTAAAAGCAGATGGACGCTTTTGGAAACTGTCGAGTGTGTCTATTATGAAGAGCTTTTTTCCGTTTAGACCAAAAATAGGTCCGGTAGATACTAACTGAAATTCTTCTTTTGGTGCGGAAAAATTTGTCACAAGTTCTGAGCAATAAAATGACTGGGAATCTGTAACCTTCTCACCAAATGCTGAACACGCTCTACACAAAATGCACACAACGATGATTTTTAATTCATTTTTGTCTATCAGAGATATTGGGCGCGTCAATCATCGCCTCTTGGCCCGGATGCGTCCTCTGGAGCCTGGACATCACTGCTTTCCTCAAGCATGTTGGTATACCAACTGTGTTTTCTATTACTCTGCAGTCGCTGATTGCCGCAGCGTCGTCCCAGAATCTGACTATGAAGCTTCCTTGTCTAAGAAGTCCCTCTCTGTCTTTTGCAAGGACCCAACTGACCCAGTTGTGCTTCATCAACTGACCCAGTTGGCTATCCTTCGTTGTCAATTCTCCCGAAAGTTTGGCATCCAGGTTGTCGTGTAGCTCAGTGGGGAATGCTGGGTCAAATGAAGGGCATCTTTGACGTACTATGGGTTCTCTTTTTTTATCCTGCCACCATATTGACTCTAGTCCTTCTGCCTAGTCTGGTTGTCCAGAATTTGGCCAGCGTCCTAGCGTAGTTTGTCATGTTGTGGTTTAGTTCCCTCTCTCTCCTTCTCAATTTTGTCCTCTGTGATTCGACCGGCTCTCTTTTACTCAACATTCTTATTGTGGCTTTCCTTCTGGTTGATCAATGTCAAATTGAACTGTTTCATAAAAATCCTCTGAATGGGCAAATTTTTTATTGAATGTATTGATTATTGGATTGATTGATGTGGTATTTTACTTCTAGGTAACAGTCGGAGACAAAAATTTAGCTGATATTTTAGCTGAGTACGGCGTATTTAACTGAAAGCGACGATATTTTAGCTGAGCTGACTTCTTCTGATTGGTATAATTCTGACTCGACGCCCTCTCGTGTCGAAATAGGTGTTCGTGTAAAAATTAGTAATGAGCGATTGTGGTTGCTTACTGTTTCTTGCGATGACTTAAAATTTTGCATAAATTGTTCTAGTTGGCTTAAGAGTTTGCAGCGTAGAGTTCCGATATATACAGAAAATTGCATAAAATGATCTAATTGGTTAGGATAAAAATCGTGGAAGTGTGTTCCTGTTTATAAATTCTCTGATTGGCTAATATTTAAACCGCGAGTTTCACTGAAACAAATTAGTTTGCCGGTAACTTAGCTCAATTTTGATTGGTTTCTGTACAAATTAAAGCTTCTTTGCGTCAATCTACCAAGTTTTGATAATTTCTTGAACAGATTAAATCGTAAATGAATTCTAAAAAATGTACATCATTGGGTTGAGATTTGATGCTTACATACATGATTTCTTCTTGGTCGGAAGGGTTCTGAATTTAAATGTTAATTGCTCGACAGGCCTCGTCGAAAACCATGATTGTTTTGACCACAAATTGTTCAAAGTAAAAAGATGTTGCAGGGGATTTGAACTTCGGTTTTCTTGATAGGTGATCTACCACTCCTGCTGTTTAAATGAGTACTTTCTTCATTTGCTTCGTTGGTATTCCAAATCGCTGCTTCTGTTCTTGCTATTCTGTTAACCGTCTCAGTTTAAGTTTTTGTTGACAGAATAATTTCAGGTTTGCCGCGGTGGGTTGTCGAATACTGGTGATAATAATGATAATACTGATAATAGCATAGTCGGATTGCAGTTTTCCTTAAGTGAAACGGCAAGGAAAAAGTGTCCCACCAATACCTCCCATGGATATAGAGATTCTGGTGATGGCTTACCCCAAAAAGAAAGTACTCTGAGCAGTTCCGTCCTGTCTTTGGATGAAGGAATTGGTGGCTGAGCTATGTGATATCTTTGAATCTAATCTAAAACTTGACTATAATACGTTGTATTATAATAGTATGTAATTAGAATATAAATAAGAGAATCAGTTGAATATGTATGAGCAATTACATCTTTCACTAGCAGCCGAGAGAGCATTGGTTTTGGCACCATAGACTTACCTGTGTCTCTTGGTTTAATTGACAGATCAGAATGCTTAATAGATAATAGCGGTCATATTATCATAGTACGTAACACTTGGTGGTGGACGCTTGACTTCCACCACATTAAAAATATCCTGCTCAATGCTTGTTTTATGCTATTATTGAACCTTTAACATCCGTATATAGCGAAATATTAAATCATAGGTAAAAAATGTATGTTCTCTGTAACAAAATTTCCGATCAGTCGGGCTGTTTTCTTATTCTGGGTCGTCAGATGTTACCTAATTTTTCCCATAAATTTTAAGTTCACATCGGTGGAAAAAAAATTGAGTGCAACGATCACATTCATTTTTTTGTTTTACACTAAGAACTTTGTGCATAATGTATTTCATACCAAATTGATTAGCAAATATTTGAAATTAGATGTGACGCCTTTGTGAGTACAATTCAAACGAACTATGCGCGGCTTAAGGATGATCAAAACAACCACAAACAGTTTGTTTAAAATTTCTTGAGTTTTATAATTGGCTTGATTTGATTTTAAAAAAGAATCAATTGAATATGTATGGAATGCCAGCTATTGGAATGCCAGCTATGCTTAATAGATAATAGCGGTCATATTATCATAGTACGTAACACTTGGTGGACGCTTGACCTCCACCACATAAAAAGGTGACAATTTTGACGAGTTGAACTTGGGCTTAAGTGAGATGTGGGATGTGACTTTTCCTGATAACCTTTACCTCGTCCGTAATATAAGTATTGTTAGTGACTTTGACGAATTAAAATTTTTGAATAGAGTTTTTCCTGACCTCCTATCCAATATTTTTCTGTAAACCACTACCTTCTCTGGATAATGAACTTATTCGATTTCGAGGCCTTCGGTTTTTGCTCAACTCTAAATCTTATGGTTCCTTTTTTCAAGTCACTCCTCAAATTCGCTAAAAGTAGTGTGTTCCCTTCCGTTTACTTGCTTAGTGCCCCCAATCCTTCTTTGTGGTTCAAGTGTCTCTCATAAAGTTTTCAGTCATTTGCCAAAGTTTCCAGTGCAGTGACAATCTTTGTTCCATCTGCCTGCTTCTTGAAATTTGATGATACGTCTCTGCTGGTCGTTCCTTTCCTCGCCACTCAACTGATAACTTTGTCTTTAAACATTGACCATTCGGTGTTAGGTTTGCAACCACCGTGAAGCTGAAACGGCAATCTTTATGAATAGTACGCCATGTTGTGCGGATGTCTTCCAAAATTGTTTTAATTGCTGATTGAAGTTTGTCAAAGTTTGGATCTACCTGCATCGTACACTGTTTCCGTTTTATTGTCTGAATTTATATTTCAACGAGACTACAGCTGTGTAGAATATCTGATTTAGCCCTTTTGACTCACAAAACTTACCTAAATTGGCGTTTTTGATTCCTCAATACCGATCTTTCCTCAAATTTCGCGGAATGCTATTCTGACTGATATATCCCTTTAAAAATATGACAATTTTTTCACAGCCTGATTTTCTGGTTTTAAAAGCAGATGGACATTTTTGGAAACTGTCGAGTGTGTCTATTATGAAGAGCTTTTTTCCGTTTAGACCAAAAATAGGTCCGGTAGATACTAACTGAAATTCTTCCTTTGGTGCGGAAAAATTTGTCACAAGTTCTGAACAATAAAATGACTGGGAATCTGTAACCTTCTCACCAAATGCTGAACACGCTCTACACAAAATGCACACAACGATGATTTTTAATTCATTTTTGTCTATCAGAGATATTGGGCGCGTCAATCATCGCCTCTTGGCCCGGATGCGTCCTCTGGAGCCTGGACATCACTGCTTTCCTCAAGCATGTTGGTATACCTACTGGGTTTTCTATTACTCTGCAGTCGCTGATTGCCGCAGCGTCGTCCCAGAATCTGACTATGAAGCTTCCTTGTCTAAGAAGTCCCTCTCTGTCTTTTGCAAGGACCCAACTGACCCAGTTGTGCTTCATCAACTGACCCAGTTGGCTATCCTTCGTTGTCAATTCTCCCGAAAGTTTGGCATCCAGGTTGTCGTGTAGCTCAGTGGGGAATGATGGGTCAAATGAAGGGCATCTTTGACGTACTATGGGTTCTCTTTTTTTATCCTGCCACCATATTGACTCTAGTCCTTCTGCCTAGTCTGGTTGTCCAGAATTTGGCCAGCGTCCTAGCGTAGTTTGTCATGTTCTGGTTTAGTGCCCTCTCTCTCCTTCTCAATTTTGTCCTCTGTGATTCGACCGGCTCTCTTTTACTCAACATTCTTCTTGTGGCTTTCCTTCTGGTTGATCAATGTCAAATTGAACTGTTTCATAAAAATCCTCTGAATGGGCAAACTTTTTATTGAATGTATTGATTGTTGGATTGATTGATGTGGTATTTTACTTCTAGGTAACAGTCGGAGACAAAGATTTAGCTGATATTTTAGCTGAGTACGGCGTATTTAACTGAAAACGACGATATTTTAGCTGAGCTGACTTCTTCTGATTAGTATAATTCTGACTCTATAATTCTGAAATCGTGGAAGTGTGTTCCTGTTTATAAAATCTCTGATTGGCTAATATTTTAACTGCAAGTTTCACTGAAATAAATTAGTTTTGCCGGTAACTTCGCTCAATTTTGATTGTTTTCTGTACAAATTGTAGCTTTTTTGCGTCAATCCACCAAGTTTTGATAATTTCTTGAACAGATTAAATCGTAAATGAATTCTAAAAAATGTACATCGTTGGGTTGAGATTTGATGCTAACATACATGATTTCTTCTTGGTCGGAAGGGTTCTGAATTGAAATGTTAATCGCTCGACAGGCCTCGTCGAAAACCATGATTGTTTTGAGCACAAATTGTTCATAGTAAAAAGATGTTGCAGGGGATTTGAACTTCGGCTTTTCTGATAGGTGATCTACCACTCCTGCTGTTTTAGCTCCAGCGATATGTGAAAAAGAGTACTCAAACGGTTACACTCAGTCAGCCCATCTAATTGATCTTGACTGATATGACTTGTTTCCTCTGTTTTAGTGATTGCTATGACTATTTTTTTGAGATCACCTAGAGTTTGCAACTGGTTTTCTAAGAGGTTATTACGGAATAAATCGCATGACCATACAACACCAAGTAATTATTGTTCGTTCGTATTGAAATTTATGTTCTGCCGAATTAAAAAATTTATCAAGCTAGAGGCGATAAGAACCCATATGTCTGGTTCTAGCTTCTGCTCCAATGCGGCGCCTAGCCCTTTATGGCTTCTGTCGCACTTGATTCTAGGCTGTTTGGATGCATCGTAGTAATAAATCTTCGGTATTTCGGCGATTTCTTGTTTCTTGCTTTAAATGATGGTCGTAGAGGTTCTGTGTGCATCCGAAAAACTGTTTCGAAGCCCAGCCAAATTAAATTGGTCTTTGAGAACTCGCATTTGCTTAGTTTGAGTGCAAGTTTTTTCTTGTCCAGTTTTGTCATTACTTCTTCAACTATCTCATTGTGTTTTGAACCTGATCCTTTCGAAACTATTCAGATGTCATTTTAAAAGGAGAACACTCCTTGTATGCCTATAGTTGTGTTTACCATCGCTTTCTGAAGTTCCCTTGACATGTCTGTTAGAATATAAAAATCGTTTTTAAATCTGTATGTGCCAGTTATTTTTCCGCATACGATGCTGAAGTTGCAGTGTTTGCTAATGGAATCATCTGAAGGTTATTGACTGAATGCATACTTTAAATCGAGGGAAGTGAACAATATTTTGCCTTCTGATTTGGAAGCAATTATTTGGGTTGCTGAGTCCAGTAGTTCTATACGGTTTGGAATCGGAAATTTGTGTTTGTATACATGTGAATACATGGGTTTCTCATCCATCGCTAGCTTTACCGAGCCATCTGTTTTGCGGTGATCGCTACCGGAGCTACAAATTGATCGTTTGTGCGCTTGTCTAGTTTTATGATATGTCCCTCTATGATTAATTGTTATATTCCGCTCCAACCTTAGCTTGTATGTGAACTGACACCCTTCTCCCTTTTCCTGAACAGGAATTAATGGCGAGTTGAAAAATATGTATACTTCATGATTCTTAGAGCGATTCAATCTTTGAAATACATGGCCGATTTTTTTGCTGAAATAAATTTTCCAGAGGCGTGTCTCCTCTGATTCTTGTTTTACTTCCGATATTTCGTTTATCGTGTTTGACGGTGGTTTTAGTTGTGTTGTGACTATGCAGACACCTGCTCGTTTTTTCTGAACTGAAGAACCTTCTACCCGTGATTCTCCACCCGTTCGAACATTCGTCAGTTTCTAAGGTACCAGACAAATTGATCGGTTTTTGATTGCAATCAACATTTGCTGATGTGAAAGGATTTCGTCTTAAGAAGATGATTTTGCATTCGGGCCTTTTGCTATTAGTAAATTTGCTGTCAGTTAATTGAAAAAGGACACGGGCTTCCAGTACCTATCGTTGCCTTGAATAAAGGTCCGTTCGATTTCAAGGTAGTCCTGAGACATTTAGTCTTCCCAGTGGCTGAATTTATTACTTCCACCTTCTTGACCGAATCATTCTACTTTGTTTGTTGTTTTAAGCTTGGATTGACATTAGGAGTTCTTCTTTAACCCTAATATGATTTGTGAAAGTAGTGAAGTTTTCTGATGATGACTGGTTCTGTTTTTGGAGGATTATGGCTGTGAGATATATCTTTTACTGTAAAATGGTATATTTAGTGTACCGTTTACTGTGTTAACGGGCCGCACAAACAGTCCTTTCTCAATGTCTAAAAATCTCATTTTGGCTTTAAAAATGTGACGTTCTCATACTTTTCAATCTCTTCTGTCCAATTACCTTTTGATGCTTGTCTTGCCAATTCGAGGTAAAAACAACTTTCCAGAACTTCTCTGTCGCCGTATGATGAACCATTTAGTTGCATCCTTTGGATGGTGTTTTTTTTACGTTCTCAGCGCTGTGAAAAAATCTCAATGTGATTGAATTGAGATTTACGTGTGCATGTTGTTGAAAGAAGCTCTCCTTCATTTCGTTACCCAAGGCGAAAAAAGTCGAGTTTTGATTATAGCTTTTGTCTTGTAAAAGTAGACATTTGGGATTGTTTTGGTTCACGTCTACCGACTTTCTTCATTTGCTTCGTTGGTATTCCAAATCGCTGCTTCTGTTCTTGCTATTCTGTTAACCGTCTCAGTTTAAGTTTTTGTTGACAGAATAATTTCAGGTTTCCCGCGGTGGGTTGTCGAATACTGGTGATAATAATGATAATACTGATAATAGCATAGTCGGATTGCAGTTTTCCTTAAGTGAAACGGCAAGGAAAAATTGTCCCACCAATACCTCCCATGGATATAGAGATTCTGGTGATGGCTTACCCCAAAAAGAAGGTACTCTGAGCAGTTCCATCCTGCCTTTGGATGAAGGAATTGTAGGCTGTTTCATGTGATATCTTTGAATCTAATCTAAAACTTGACTATAATACGTTGAATTATAATAGTATGTAATTAGAATATAAATAAGAGAATCAATTGAATATGTATGAACAATTACATCTTTCACTAGCAGCCGAGAGAGCATTGGTTTTGGCACCATAGACTTACCTGTGTCTCTTGGTTTAATTGACAGATCAGAATGCTTAAAAGATAATAGCGGTCATATCATCATAGTACGTAACACTTGGTGGACGCTTAACCTCCACCACATTAAAAATATCCTGCTCTATGCATGTTTTATGCTATCATTGAACTTTTAACATATAGCGAAATATTAAATCATAGGTAAATAAAATATAAGTTCTCTGTAACAAAATTGCGATCAGTCGGGCTGTTTTCTTATTCTGGGTCGTCAGATGTTACCTAATTTTTCACATAAATTTTAAGTTCACATCGGTGGAAAAAAAATTGAGTGCAACGATCACATTCATTTTGTTTGTTTTACACTAAAAACTTTGTGCATAATGTTTTTCATACCAAAATGATTAGCAAATAATTGAAATTAGATGTGACGCCTTTGTGAGTACAATTCAAACGAACTATGCGCGGCTTAAGGATGATCAAAACAACCACAAACAGTTTGTTCAAAATTTCTTGAGTTTTTTTTATAATTGGCTTGATTTGATTTTAAAAAAGAATCAATTGAATATGTATGAGTGCCAGCTATTGGAATGCCAGCTATGCTTAATAGATAATATCGGTCATATTATCATAGTACGTAACACTTGGTGGACGCTTGACCTCCACCACATAAAAAGGTGACGATTTTGACGAGTTGAACTTAGGCTTAAGTGAGATGTGGGATGTGACTTTTCCTGATCACCTTTACCTCGTCCGTAATATAAGTATTGTTAGTGACTTTGAAGATTATAACTTTTAAAATTTTTGAATAGAGTTGTTCTTGACCTCCTATCCAATATTTTCATGTAAACCACTACCGTCTCTGGATAATGAAATTATTCAATTTCGAGGCCTTCGGTTTTTGCTCAACTCTAAATCTTATGACTCCTTTCTTCAAGTCACTCCTCAAACTCGCTAAAAGTAGTGTGTTCCTTTCCGTTTACTTCCTTAGTGCCCCCAATCCTTCTTTGCGGTTCAAGTGTCTCTCATAAAGTTTTCAGTCATTTGCCGCGATGGCCAAAGTTTCCAGTGCAGTGACAATCTTTGTTCCATCTGCCTGCTTCTTGAAATTTGATGATACGTCTCTGCTGGTCATTCCTTTCCTCGCCACTCAACCGATAACTTTGTCTTTAAACATTGACCATTCGGTATTAGATTTGCAACCACCGTGAAGCTGAAACGGCAATCTTTATGAATAGTATGCCATGTTGTGCGGATGTCTTCCAAAAATGTTTTAATTGCTGATTGAAGTTTGTCAAAGTTTGGATCTACCTGCATCGTACCCTGTTTCCGTTTTATTGTCTGAATTTATATTTCAACGAGACTACAGCTGTGTAGAATATCTGATTTAGCCCTTTTGACTCACAAAACTTACCTAAATTGGCGTTTTTGATTCCTCAATACTGATCTTTCCTCAAATTTCGCGGAATGCTATGCTGACTGATATATCCCTTTGAAAATATGACAATGTTTTCACAACCTGATTTTCTGGTTATAAAAGCAGATGGATACTTTTGGAAACTGTCGAGGGCGACTATTATGAAGAGCTTTTTTCCGTTTAGATCAAAAATAGGTCTGGTAGATACTAACTGAAATTCTTCTTTTGGTGCGGAAAAATTTGTCACAAGTTCTGAACAATTAAACGACTGGTAATCTGTAACCTTCTCACCAAATGCTGAACACGCTCTGCACAAATGGCACACAACGATGATTTTTTAATTCATTTTTGTCCATCAGAGATATTGGGCGCGTCAATCATCGCCTCTTGGCCCGGATGCGTCCTCTGGAGCCTGGACATCACTGCTTTCCTCAAGCATGTTGGTATAGCTTCTGTGTTTTCTATTACTCTGCAGTAGCTGATTGCCGCAGCGTCGTCCCAGAATCTGACTATGTAGCTTCCTTGTCTAAGAAGTCCCTCTCTGTCTTTTGCAAGGACCCAACTGACCCAGTTGTGCTTCATCAACTGACCCAGTTGGCTATCTTTCGTTGTCAATTCACCCAAAATTTGGCATCCAGGTTGTCGTGTAGCTCAGTGGGGAACGACTTCATGTCACTCGAAATGATGGGCATCTTTGACGTACTACGGGTTCTCTTTTTTATCCTGCCACCATATTGACTCTAGTCCTTCTGCCTAGTCTGGTTGTCCAGAAATTGGCCAGCGTCCTAGCGTAGTTTGTCATGTTCTGGTTTAGTACCCTCTCTCTCCTTCTCAATTTTGTCCTCTGTGATTCGACCGGCTCTCTTTTACTCAACATTCTTCTTGTGGCTTTCCTTCTGGTTGATCAATGTCAAATTGAACTGTTTCATAAAAATCCTCTGAATGGGCAAATTTTTTATTGAATGTATTGATTATTGGATTGATTGATGTGGTATTTTACTTCTAGGTAACAGTCGGAGACAAATATTTAGCTGATATTTTAGCTGAGTACGGCGTATTTAACTGAAAACGACGATATTTTGATTGGTATAATTCTGACTCGACGCCCTCTCGTGTCGAAATAGGTGTTCGTGTAAAAATTAGTAATGAGCGATTGTGGTTGCTTAAAGTTTCTTGCGATGACTTAAAAATTTGCATAAATTGTTCTAGTTGGCTTAAGAGTTTGCAGCGTAGAGTTCCGATATATACAGAAAATTGCATAAAATGATCTAATTGGCTAGGATAAAAATCGTGGAAGTATGTTCCTGTTTATAAAGTCTCTGATTGGCTAATATTTAAACCGCGAGTTTCACTGAAATGAATTAGTTTGCCGGTAACTTCGCTCAATTTTGATTGGTTTCTGTACAAATTTTAGCCCTTTTGCGTCAATCCACTAAGTTTTGATAATTTCTTGAACAGATTAAATCGTAAATGAATTCTAAAAAATGTACATCATTGGGTTGAGATTTGATGCTTACAAACATGATTTCTGCTTGGTCGGAAGGGTTTTGAATTGAAATGTTAATCGCTCAACAGGCCTCGTCGAAAACCATGATTGTTTTGACCACAAATTGTTCATAGTAAAAATATGTTGCAGGGGATTTGAATTTCGGCTTTCTTGATACGTGATCTACCACTCCTGCTGTTTTAGCTCCAGCGATATGTGAAAAAGAGTACTCAAACGGTTACACTCAGTCAGCCCATCTAATTGATCTTGACTGATATGACTTGTTTCCTCTGTTTTAGTGAGCGCTATGACTATTATTTTGAAATCGCCTAAAGTTGAAATCGCCTAAACCGCAACTGGTTTTCTAAGAGGTTATTACGGAATAATTCGCATGACCATACAACAGCAAATAATTATTGTTCGTTCGTACTGAAATTTTGTTCTGCCGAATTAAAAATTGATCAAGCTAGAAGCGATAAGAACCCATATGTCTGGTTCTAGCTTCTGCTCCAATGCGGCGCCTAGCCCTTTATGGCTTCTGTCGCACTTGATTCTAGGCTGTTTGGATGCATCGTAGTAATAAATCTTCGGTATTTCGGCGATTTCTTGTTGCTTGCTTTAAATGATGGTCGTAGAGGTTCTGTGTGCATCCGAAAAACTGTTTCGAAGCCCAGCCAAATTAAATTGGTCTTTGAGAACTCGCATTTGCTTAGTTTGAGTGCAAGTTTTTTCTTGTCCAGTTTTGTCATTACTTCTTCAACTATCTCATTGTGTTTTGAACCTGATCCTTTCGAAACTATTCAGATGTCATTTTAAAAGGAGAACACTCTTTGTATGCCTATAGTTGTGTTTACCATCGCTTTCTGAAGTTCCCTTGACATGTCTGTTAGAATATAAAAATCGTTTTTAAATCTGTATGTGCCAGTTATTTTTCCGCATACGATGCTGAAGTTGCAGTGTTTGCTGATGGAATCATCTGAAGGTTATTGACTGAATGCATACTTTAAATCGAGGGAAGTGAACAATATTTTGCCTTCTGATTTGGAAGCAATTATTTGGGTTGCTGAGTCCAGTAGTTCTATACGGTTTGGAATCGGAAATTTGTGTTTGTATACATGTGAATACATGGGTTTCGCATCCATCGCTAGCTTTACCGAGCCATCTGTTTTTGCGGTGATCGCTACCGGAGCTACAAATTGATCGTTTGTGCGCTTGTCTAGTTTTATGATATGTCCCTCTATGATTAATTGTTATATTCCGCTCCAACCTTAGCTTGTATGTGAATTGACACCCCTCTCCCTTTTCCTGAACAGGAATTAATGGCGAGTTGAACAATATGTATACTTCATGATTCTTAGAGCGATTCAATCTTTGAAATACATGGCCGAATTTTTTGCTGAAATAAATCTTCCAGAGGCGTGTCTCCTCTGATTCTTGTTTTACTTCCGATATTTCGTTATCGTGTTTGACCGTGGTTTTAGTTGTGTTGTGACTATGCAGACACCTGCTCGTTTTTTCTGAACTGGGGAACCTTCTACCCGTGATTCTCCACCCGTTCGAACACTCGTCAGTTTCTAAGGTACCAGACAAATTGATCGGTTTTTGATTGCAATCAACATTTGCTGATGTGAAAGGATTTCGTCTTAAGAAGATGATTTTGCATTCGGGCCTTTTGCTATTAGTAAATTTGCTGTCAGTTAATTGAAAAAGGACACGGGCTTCCAGTACCTATCGTTGCCTTGAATAAAGGTCCGTTCGATTTCAAGGTAGTCCTGAGACATTTAGTCTTCCCAGTGGCTGAATTTATTACTTCCACCTTCTTGACCGAATCATTCTACTTTGTTTGTTGTTTTAAGCTTGGATTGACATTAGGAGTTCTTCTTTAACCCTAATATGATTTGTGAAAGTAGTCAAGTTTTCTGATGATGACTGGTTCTGTTTTTGGAGGATTATGGCTGTGAGATATATCTTTTACTGTAAAATGGTATATTTAGTGTACCGTTTACTGTGTTAACGGGTCGCACAAACAGTCCTTTCTCAATGTCTAAAAACCTCATTTTGGCTTTAAAAATGTGACGTTCTCATACTTTTCAATCTCTTCCGTCCAATTACCTTTTGATGCTTGTCTTGCCAATTCGAGGTAAAAACAACTTTCCAGAACTTCTCTGTCGCCGTATGATGAATCATTTAGTTGCATCCTTTGGATGGTGTACTTTTTTTTACGTTCTCAGCGCCGTAAAAAATTCTCAATGTGATTGAATTGAGATTTACGTGTGCATGTTGTTGAAAGAAGCTCTCCTTCCCTTCGTTATCCAAGGCAAAAAAGTCGAGACTTGATTATAGCTTTTGTCTTGTAAAATTAGACGTTTGGGATTGTTTTGGGTCACGTCTACCGACTTTCTTCATTTGCTTCGTTGGTATTCCAAATCGCTGCTTCTGTTCTTGCTATTCTGTTAACCGTCTCAGTTTAAGTTTTTGTTGACAGAATAAATTCAGGTTTTCCGCGGTGGGTTGTCGAATACTGATGATAATAATGATAATACTGATAATAGCATAGTCGGATTGCAGTTTTCCTTAATTGAAACGGCAAGGAAAAAGTGTCCCACCAATACCTCCCATGGTTATAGAGATTCTGGTGATGGCTTACCCCAAAAAGAAGGTACTCTGAGCAGTTCCATCCTGCCTTTGGATGAAGGAATTGGTGGCTGTTTCATGTGATATCTTTGAATCTAATCTAAAACTTGACTATAATACGTTGTATTATAATAGTATGTAATTAGAATATAAATAAGAGATTCAATTGAATATGTATTTCACTAGCAGCCGAGAGAGCATTGGTTTTGGCACCATAGACTTACCTGTGTCTCTTGGTATAATTGACAGATCAGAATGCTTAAAAGATAATAGCGGTCATATTATCAAAGTACGTAACACTTGGTGGACGCTTGACCTCCTTCACATAAAAAGGTGACGATTTTGACGAGTTGAACTTAGGCTTAAGTGAGATGTGGGATGTGACTTTTCCTGATCACCTTTACCTCGTCCGTAATATAAGTATTGTTAGTGACTTTGACGATTATACCTTTTAAAATTTTTGAATAGAGTTGTTCCTGACCTCCTATCCAATATTTTCATGTAAACCACTACCTTCTCTGGATAATGAACTTATTCAATTTCGAGGCCTTCGGTTTTTGCTCAACTCTAAATCTTATGGTTCCTTTCTTCAAGTCACTCCTCAAACTCGCTAAAAGTAGTGTGTTCCTTTCCGTTTACTTCCTTAGTGCCCCGAATCCTTCTTTGCGGTTCAAGTGTCTCTCATAAAGTTTTCAGTCATTTGCCGCGATGGCCAAAGTTTCCAGTGCAGTGACAATCTTTGTTCCATCTGCCTGCTTCTTGAAATTTGATGATACGTCTCTGCTGGTCGTTCCTTTCCTCGCCACTCAACCGATAACTTTGTCTTTAAACATTGACCATTCGGTGTTAGATTTGCAACCACCGTGAAGCTGAAACGGCAATCTTTATGAATAGTATGCCATGTTGTGCGGATGTCTTCCAAAATTGTTTTAATTGCTGATTGAAGTTTGTCAAAGTTTTGATCTACCTGCATCGTACCCTGTTTCCGTTTTATTGTCTGAATTTATATTTCAACGAGACTAAAGCTGTGTAGAATATCTGATTTAGCCCTTTTGACTCACAAAACTTACCTAAATTGGCGTTTTTGATTCCTCAATACTGATCTTTCCTCAAATTTCGCGGAATGCTATGCTGACTGATATATACCTTTAAAAATATGACAATGTTTTCACAACCTGATTTTCTGGTTATAAAAGCAGATGGATACTTTTGGAAACTGTCGAGTGCGACTATTATGAAGAGCTTTTTTCCGTTTAGATCAAAAATAGGTCCGGTAGATACTAACTGAAATTCTTCTTTTGGTGCGGAAAAATTTGTCACAATTTCTGAACAATTAAACGACTGGTAATCTGTAACCTTCTCACCAAATGCTGAACACGCTCTACACAAATGGCACACAACGATGATTTTTTAATTCATTTTTGTCCATCAGAGATATTGGGCGCGTCAATCATCGCCTCTTGGCCCGGATGCGTCCTCTGGAGCCTGGACATCACTGCTTTCCTCAAGCATGTTGGTATAGCTACTGTGTTTTCTATTACTCTGCAGTAGCTGATTGCCGCAGCGTCGTCCCAGAATCTGACTATGTAGCTTCCTTGTCTAAGAAGTCCCTCTCTGTCTATTGCAAGGACCCAACTGACCCAGTTGTGCTTCATCAACTGACCCAGTTGGCTATCTTTCGTTGTCAATTCACCCAAAATTTGGCATCCAGGTTGTCGTGTAGCTCAGTGGGGAACGACTTCATGTCACTCGAAATGATGGGCATCTTTGACGTACTACGGGTTCTCTTTTTTATCCTGCCACCATATTGACTCTAGTCCTTCTGCCTAGTCTGGTTGTCCAGAAATTGGCCAGCGTCCTAGCGTAGTTTGTCATGTTCTGGTTTAGTGCCCTCTCTCTCCTTCTCAATTTTGTCCTCTGTGATTCGACCGGCTCTCTTTTACTCAACATTCTTCTTGTGGCTTTCCTTCTGGTTGATCAATGTCAAATTGAACTGTTTCATAAAAATCCTCTGAATGGGCAAATTTTTTATTGAATGTATTGATTATTGGATTGATTGATGTGGTATTTTACTTCTAGGTAACAGTCGGAGACAAATATTTAGCTGATATTTTAGCTGAGTACGGCGTATTTAACTGAAAACGACGATATTTTGATTGGTATAATTCTGACTCGACGCCCTCTCGTGTCGAAATAGGTGTTCGTGTAAAAATTAGTAATGAGCGATTGTGGTTGCTTAAAGTTTCTTGCGATGACTTAAAATTTTGCATAAATTGTTCTAGTTGGCTTAAGAGTTTGCAGCGTAGAGTTCCGATATATACCGAAAATTGCATAAAATGATCTAATTGGCTAGGATAAAAATCGTGGAAGTATGTTCCTGTTTATAAAGTCTCTGATTGGCTAATATTTAAACCGCGAGTTTCACTGAAATGAATTAGTTTGCCGGTAACTTCGCTCAATTTTGATTGGTTTCTGTACAAATTTTAGCCCTTTTGCGTCAATCCACTAAGTTTTGATAATTTCTTGAACAGATTAAATCGTAAATGAATTCTAAAAAATGTACATCATTGGGTTGAGATTTGATGCTTACAAACGTGATTTCTGCTTGGTCGGAAGGGTTTTGAATTGAAATGTTAATCGCTCAACAGGCCTCGTCGAAAACCATGATTGTTTTGACCACAAATTGTTCATAGTAAAAATATGTTGCAGGGGATTTGAATTTCGGCTTTCTTGATACGTGATCTACCACTCCTGCTGTTTTAGCTCCAGCGATATCTGAAAAAGAGTACTCAAACGGTTACACTCAGTCAGCCCATCTAATTGATCTTGACTGATATGACTTGTTTCCTCTGTTTTAGTGAGCGCTATGACTATTTTTTTGAAATCGCCTAAAGTTTGCAACTGGTTTTCTAAGAGGTTATTACGGAATAATTCGCATGACCATACAACAGCAAATAATTATTGTTCGTTCGTACTGAAATTTTGTTCTGCCGAATTAAAATATCTATCGAGGTAGAATCGATAAGAACCCAGATGTCTGGTTCTAGCTTCTGCTCCAATGCGGCGCCTAGCCCTTTATGGCTTCTGTCGCACTTGATTCTAGGCTGTTTGGATGCATCGTAGTGGTAAACCTTCGGTATTTTGGCGATTTCTTGTTGCTTGCTTTAATTGATGGTCGTAGAGGTTCTGTGTGCATCCGAAAAACTTTTTCGAAGCCCAGCCAAAATAAATTGGTCTTTCAGAACTCGCATTTGCTTAGTTTGAGTGCATGTCTTTTCTTGTCCAGTTTTGTCATTACTTCTTCAACTATCTCATTGTCCTTTCGAAACTATTCAGATGTCAATTAAATAGTTGTGTTTACCATCGCTTTCTGAAGTTCCTTTGACATGTATGTTAGAATATAAAAATCGTTTTTAAATCTGTATGTGCTAGTAATTTTTCTGCATACGATGCTGAAGTTGCAGTGTTTGCTAATGGAATCATCTAAAGGTTATTGACTGAATGCATACTTTAAATCAAGGGAAGTGAACAATATTTTGCCTTCTGATTTGGAAGCAATTATTTGGGCTGCTGAGTCCAGTAGTTCTATACGGTTTGGTATCTGAAATTTGTTTTTGTATACATGGAAATTCTTGGGTTTCGCATCCATCGCTAGCTTTACCGAGCCACCTTTTTTTGCGGTGATCTCTACCGCAGCTACAAATTGATCGCTTGTGCGCTTGTCTAGTTTTATGATATGTCCCTCTATGATCAATTGTTATATTCCGCTCCAACCTTAGCTTGTATGTGAATTGACATGCTTCTCCCTTTTCCTGAACAGGAATTAGTGGCGAGTTGAACAATATGTATACTTCATGATTCTTAGAGCGACCCAATCTTTGAAATACATGGCCGAATTTTTTGTTGAAATAATTCTTCCAGAGACGTGTCTCTTCTGATTCTTGTTTTACTTCCGATATATCGTTTATCGTGTTTGACGGTGGTTTTAGTTGTGTTGTGACTATGCAGACACCTGCTCGTTTTTTCTGATATGGGGAACCTTCTACCCATGATTCTTCACCCTTTCGAACACACGTCAGTTTCTAAGGTACCAAACAAATTGATCGGTTTTTGATTGCAATCAACACTTGCTGATGTGAAAGGATTCGGCTTAAGAAGATGATTTTGCACTC
Organism: Symsagittifera roscoffensis; assembly: GCF_963678635.1. Lineage (NCBI taxonomy): Eukaryota > Metazoa > Xenacoelomorpha > Acoela > Convolutidae > Symsagittifera > Symsagittifera roscoffensis. The sequence goes on from NC_087069.1 coordinate 25,803,003, forward strand.
GGGCATTTTGCTATTAAAAAATCTGCTGTCCGTTAATTGACAAAGGACAGGGGCTTCCACTACCTATCGTTGCCTTGAATAAAGGTCCTTTCGATTTCAAGGTAGTCCTGAGACATTTAGTCTTCCAGTGGCTGAATTTATTACTTCCAGCTTTTTGACCGAGTCATTCTACTTTGTTTGTTGTTTTAAGCTTGGATTGACATGAGGAGTTCTTCTTTAGCCCTAATATGATTTGTGAAAGTAGTCGAGTTTTCTGATGATGACTGGTTCTGTTTTTGGAGGTTTATGGCTGTGAGATATATCTTTTACTGTAAAAGGGTATTTTTAGTGTATCGTTTACTGTGTTACCGGGTCGCACAAACAGTCCTTTCTCAATATCTAACAACCTCATTTTGGCTTTAAAAACGTGACGTTCACATACTTTTCAATCTCTTCCGTCCAATTACCTTTTGATGCTTGTCTTGCCAATCTGGGGTAAAAAAAAACTTTCCAGAACTTCTCTGTCGCCGTATGATGATCCATTTAGTTGCATCCTTTGGATGGTGTACTTTTTTTTACGTTCTCAGCGCCGTAATAAAATCTCAATGTGATTGAATTGAGATTTACGTGTGCATGTTGTTGAAAGAAGCTCTCCTTCCCTTCGTTACCCAAGGCAAAAAAGTCGCGACTTGATTATAGCTTTTGTCTTGTAAAAGTAGACGTTTGGAATTGTTTTGGGTCCCGTCTACCGACTTTCTTCATTTGCTTCGTTGGTATTCCAAACCGCTGCTTCTGTTCTTGCTTTTCTGTTAACCGTCTCAGTTTAATTTTTTGTTGACAGAATAATTTCAGGTTTTCCACGGTGGGTTACCGCGTATTTTGCTAGCGGTCATAATAGCGGTCATATTATCGGTCATAAGATACTAGCGGTCATATTAATTATCATAGTACGTAACACTTGGTGGACGCTTGACCTCCACCACATAAAAAATATCCTGCTCTATGCATGTTTTATGCTATCATTGAACCTTTAACATCCGTATATAGCCAAATATGAAATCATACGTAAAAAAATATATGTTCTCTCTAACAAAATTTCCGATCAGGCGGGCTGTTTTCTTATTCTGGGTCGTCAGATGTTACCTAATTTTTCCCATAAATTTCTAGTTCGCATCGGTGGAAAAAAACTTGAGTGAAACATTCGCATTCAATTTGTTTGTTTGTTTGCTAAAAACTTGTGCATAATACTTTTCATACCAAAATGATTAGCAAATAATTTAATTAGATGTTGAGCCTTTGTGAGTACAATTCAAACGAATTATGCCCGGCTTTAGGATGATCAAAACAACCACAAACAGTTTGTTTAAAATTTCTTGAGTTTTTTATAATTGGCTTGACTTGATTTTTCTTGCTTCACTTCCAGCAACGAAGTTGGAATGCCAGCTATGCTAAAAGCAACACAAGTTGCAGTTCTGGGGCCAATATACGCGACTTGAAATCAGTAAAATCAGCCATTTGTGGCCTTAGTAACTCAAAATGTGCAAGTCGCGACCTTCGCGACCTAAAAAATAAGTTGCGACTTTGTGCGGCCCAAAATTTTGTGCGACCAAAAATTTGTGCGACCTAAAAAATAAGTTGCGACTTTGTGCGGCCCGGAATTCGATATATCGGAGTAGGTCATTATCGAATATCAAAATCATGACAGTATCGATATATCGATATTCTTCGATATGATCGATATTTTGCTCAAAAATGAAGTGATTTAGTTTTTATTGCCGCCGACACAGAAAAACCTGCCGGCCTAATAAGATGAATAATTGAACTAAGACAAGCAAGAGCGCAGGGCGCAATTTCAAAAATCTTTCTAACATTGAATACATCAAATTTTCATTCATTTTTATATTTAAAACACGAAAGTATCAAAAATATCGAAAATATCGAAATATTTCACTTTTTTTATAGAAAGTTCATTATTACTGTGTCAAAATTATCAATATCGATATTTATATCGAAAACTGCCTTTCGAAAATATCATGTTTTGCATCGAATATTGATATATCGATAAAAATATTGATATCGATCGTATTACCTGATTACGCCGATGTTTTTTTAAGTTGACAATGCGTTGTTACCTTATTGGCGGTACCTAAAGTGCCTTTTTCTTTTATTTTGGGCTTTTTTTGCGAAATATCTCTTTTAGTGTGTTTATCGGTCGCCCGCCTTGCCCCGGGTCTTCCAAATTGAGTTGCGCATCTCGGCCCAGGTTTTATGGAAAATTAAAATCGCTTACGACTCAAGACGCGCACCTCGGCCCAGGTCCTCAGAGGAAAAAAACGTCATTTTCGACCAGTTCTTGTAAAACGCTATCAGCTTAGAACTTTTTCTTATGTCAGGAATGCTCTTTATTGTATCAATTTAGAATTGGAAAAAGTAAAATATTCATAAACAGTGTGCCAAAAAAGTTCTTCGGAAATTCATAAGTAATCTTTAGCGTCCGAGGCTTCATCATTGGCTTGATTGGATTTGCTTGCTTAACTTCAAGCACTGAAGTTGAAATTTCCACTTTATGGTGATAGAAAACGAGAAGCAGTTGCCGGGCCAACGTACGCGACTTGAAATCAATATAATTTGTTTAATCAGCAGGTGCGACCATCACGACTCCAAACGGGCAAGTCGCGACCATCGCGACCAAATAGCTTAAGTTGCGACTATGCGCGACCAAAAACTTTGGCTCCAAAAATCGCAATTAGCGCGACCGAAAACAAATTAATCATGACCACGGTTTGCTATTTAAGCTTTGAATGTTCGGGTTGAAGTGGTCAAGTTATGTATCAACCGTATGGGTCGAACGATGTCGTCTCTCGACTCTCTTTTTGTCGAATTAGATTTTGGGTCTTCACTCACTAATGAACGTTCCTTGATTTTTCACAGGTTTGAAACACACAGCCATGCTTATTTGGGTTGGAATGCGTTGTTGACTTGTTCGTTGTATTTTGAAGTGCATAGTTTTTTGGTGCCTGGATCTTTCGAAGTGTGCCTTTTTATTTGACCATCGGTCGCGCACCCGGCCCGGGTCGCACTTTTTAAGTTGCGCAACTCGACCAGTGTTGCGCACTTTGAGTAGCGCACCTCAACCTGGGTCTTCTAGAAAATTAACGTCATTGCGACTTAGAAAAAATTCAAATTGAGCGTGCCAGGTATATTGTTGAACTTGACCACCTGTTGTACACTGAAATTTTCTATTCGGCAGATTTTAGACTTTCGAAGGATTGGTTTCGACAAGGCAGTACAGTTTCTTCGCGATCGCTATCATACGAAATGATTTCGCTTAATTCTTCACTAGCAACCCAGTCTTCTTCAATCAATCGGCTCACAAAAAAGTAGTTGTTCTGAGCAAGCTATTTAAGCAAAGAAACTTTGAGAAAATTAAAGTTATTCCACATAGTGAGTAGGCTCGTGAAAAGTTTAGCACATCTAAAGAACATAATAGCATTAGAGCTGACTTTTATTAGAGTAACCACATAATTCTGCAAACTCTTTTATAGTTACATTTCGTCCATTTAGTGTATAGACGCTTTCGAGGAAAATCTTCCTTCTCGTCTGCTTTTCAAGGAGCACTTCAACCAAATCCGAATCGTCGTAATTCAAGGCGAAGTGAAGCGCATTTTTCCCCATGCATGTCTGAAGCAACAACTTGTCAGGGAATCCAGCCTGAAACAGAAGCCTGAACACATCTGGAGGGCAGCGGCAGTAGCTGACGAGACAGAGAAGAGTGACGTCACCTCTAGTTAAAAGAGGGTAAAGACCGGACAACTCCTTCTTTTTTTGTTCTTCCAGGTTCAGTCTGAAACCAAAACGACAACTAATACAAGTTGGAATACTCAATTGCTGCGCAACTAGCACAGGAAATTTCCTATCCCGATCACTCACAAATAAAGAAGTAAGTATGGCTTTTAGAGTAGTATGTTCTCTTCGCGCGATCGTAGGTAACTCGTAATGATTCGAATTGTATTAATATAATTTGTAATAACAATTGCCTTTGTTCAGTTTGGAATTATTTCGGAACCGAAGTATATAGCGAGCCGCGAGCGATATCAATTGCGAATTGTTTTCTTAACCCTAGAACTTTCTGAAATATTTATTTTTTAATTTGAGCTCTAAACATCAGTAACCGTCAGAAAAGATATCAGATGTTATAACAGTTCAGTTCTCATGTAGCAATATGTTTAATTCAACGCCAATTGTCTCGATCAAATTTTTTTATGTTCTGCGCTCTTTTGTTTCAGTGTGCGCCAGACAAAATAGCAATCACAAGGTCAACGCAGCAGGTCCTCAGACAGAACCAAAGACTTCACAAATAAACTCAAACTTGTCCCTATGTCATTTCGACGTTAGATACCGGCCCTCTCCCTGGGTTCGTTTAGCGACTCCTTCTTGCCTCTTTTTATCCTTGAGGTTGATCATTTTCGGCTTTAGATGCCGGCCCTCTCACTGGGTTCTTTTAGCGACTCCTTCTTGCTTCTTTTTATCCTTGAGGTTGATCATTACGCCACACATTTTGGTGGCCCCTTTTCGCTGCCTCGTCCAACGTCGCGTGGGTTCACCAAGTTCCCCTTATGTTCAAAAAGTCGGTTACCGATGTCCCCGCTCACTCATTTTCCGAGGATTCGGTCGTAAAGTTTCTCCTACTTTCGTCCCCAACTATTTCCTCATTCGTCGTTTTCTCTTCGCTAATCGCATCCGTCCGTTGGTTCTCGTCTTCATCTTTGCTGTACTCGTCGCTGCTCGTGCCAATTTTTCGTCGCATTTTTCTTGTTGCGCTCCTCTGCCCCCGTAGACACTAGTTTTTTCTGTGTTTCTCGTTGCGGCTGTTCTGCTCCGGTCGGTAAACTTATCTCTTTCTCCGCCGGTTCGGCCATCTGCATTGTTACCGCTCGTTTTTCCTTGGCTTTCGATCTAAAGGAAACAACGCTTCATCTTAGTAGAAATCCTTTTTTCAATTGAACCGTATGTGGAGTTATTTTCTTCGATTTTACTAAATAGACGTTTATACTTCCATGGATCTTTCGCGTTTCTGAACTCGGCTTGTTGGTACACAATAGTAGTAGTCTTGTGTCGTTTCAGCAATGATGGTGCGCTTTGGTGTGACAGCACTGCATCCGTTTCGCCAGCTCGTGCTCGGCTAGTACTCGAGGTTCAGTACTCGTCTAGTACTCGTCTAGTCTAGTACTCGTCTAGTCTAGTACTCGTCTAGTCCTCCTATTCTGTGGGACATACACTAAATCACTTCTCTTCTACCAATCCAAATTCATTACGACTTCTGGCCCTCCACTCGCATCATCTAAACATTTTAATTTATGGCTAATAACATAGATCCAATCGAGCTTTTTCAATGAATGACATTTTTTTCGTCAGATTTCGGAGTCCGGTATTAGTCTCTCTTCCATGAAACGCCTTGAACGGTGTTAAATTACTTCTAGAGTGTGGTACGAAACGTAATGCGCTAAACGCTCTTGATATCATCTTTTTTAATTTTGAGTTTTTGTCTTCTCGTAGTCATGTTAGAACCTAATTTTTCGTTTAGCCGATGGTTCTTTCGACCATACCTGTAGTGCATGAACTTATACCAGAGGTTTATAAGTTTGTTTCCTTCTTAGCTGCAAAAATTTAGTATTTTGTTCAAGAAGAACCCGGACGCATGGTCCAGATGTAGTTTCCTTGGGTGCCCATGTGTTTTGATATATTTCCTCAGGGTTTTTGGAGCGTTTTGTGAATTGTAGCTTGAACAGACATAAGCCGAAGCAGACATCACGAAAATTCTTCCACCGCTACTAAAACATATAGTCTTTGCCTTCTTACGTAGTTGACTGGGCCCCCAAGATGCAGTGGACTAAATTGTTCGGTTGCTTATGTTAATAAGTGCTATCTAAGTCTTCTTTCGGTATATCTGGTATGGGATTTTTATATGCTTTCAAGCAGTGTTTGAAGAACTTTGCTGTAGTTGATGGGACCCATACATCTTTCGCCGCTGCGAACATCTTGTCCATCTTGTGATGGTTGGAGCGCAGTCTGTTTAGGATTCACGTGTACAAGACCTTCAGGATCACCAACCGGCGATTCATCCAGAGTCAGTTCTCTCTTACTGAAAAATCGTTATAGAGCTGCACGTTGTACTGCCCGTGCCAGGTGACAACTTTTTTTGCCCTTGAATTTTTTGGTCACTGATACAGTCTCTGATGGTCTTCAGTATTGGGTCCATTTCAAGGTTGGCCTCCACGAGCTTTACGTTCGGTTTTTCCGAGATATCTAGCTTTTTCACGATTCGGTATTTTTTGGGGACCATCGGGTACGCACTTTTCACTATTTACAAGGGGGCAAGAGAGACCCGGGAACTGGTTGGGGAAGGAAATGATGGTAATCATTTACTTTGAAGCGCTCGATTTCAGTTGAAGCTTTTGTGGTGGGAAGTATTACTTCGATGGCAGAGTCTGGGCTGAGACTAGGGAAATGATTTAGCACGTGATTGAGGACACTTTTAGATTCATATTTCCTGTTTGAGTTGACGCACTTGCAATTGTTGAAGTTTTAGCCGCATAGTATTTTTCTGGCGAGTTGTAAGTTGACATTTTAAGGACAGAGGATTTCAACTTTTGATTATTTGAGCAACTGTAATTAGCTGACTGAGAACAACGTTTGACTTTGGTTGAGTTGTATTTGCATTTATCCATGGGTATGCGAATACGTCGCTTCTGACTGGCTGATCGTCAGTTGCATGCTGTCACGCTCTCTCGCGAATGTGTATGCATCATTTTACAGTTTGCATATTCAAATTTTTCAAAATCCGATTGAACATGTGTCTCTCGCGTGGTCGGAAGCATGATCGTACGCCCTCAATCACCGGTTTTTTTGGAGTTTTTTTGCTGTTTGATCTCTAGGATTTAACTGGTCCTGAGGATATAGGGCTTCATTAATCATCTTGATTTAAGCTGCATTAAAATTTGCGTCATAGTGGGCTGCGTCCGGTGCTGCTGCTGGGGGAAAACGTGATAAATAGTCAGTCATGCCTATTTCTGATCCATGGTGGTTTTCTACTGTAAAAAGGTAGGGTAATAAGCGATCGTACCACCAATTTAGTCTACTTGAAAATGTTTTTTTTTTACTTTAGAGCTAAGAGATTTTTCTGATCTGAGAGGAGTGTAAACATTCGCCCGTAAAAATAGTTACGAAAGGGTTTGGTTGCCCATATTACAGCAAGTTGTTCTTGTTCGTTTGTCGATTTTTTTGTTGCCGCCATAGGATATCTAGAGGCAAATGATATTGGATGCTGCCCATCCGAATCGTTCTGCTCTAAGACGGCCCCCAAATTGTCGTGACTGGCATCGCATACTATGCGAGATTCCCGAAATTTCTCGATTTGTTTGAAATCAACAATAATCTTGACCCACCATTCAAGCTGCTAAAACGGGTTGTCGCATGCCGGCGTCCAAATGATTTCTTTTTTTTTTAAATTCAATAACGGTCGAAATGAAGAGCCAACTTCTTCTAGTTTTGGTAAAAATTTATTTAGATCTTTCACCGCCTGAGTCCGAATTTATGGGCTTTAGATTTTTGACCGCCTGAGTTTTTCTGACCAACAGTGTTATACCGTCTTCCTCGATTTTGAACCTAATCATTCACATTCGCTTCTAAAGAATTCAAATTTCCGTAGCTTCAGAGCAGCATTGGCTACATCCAGTTTTTTCGGGACTTCGTGGACTTTCGCAGTGTGTTCAGTTTTTCTGCCCTTAGAGACAGCTAATATGACGTCTATAATTGCGTTTGCCTGAAAGAAATCTTTGAGTTTGGTGTCTATTAGTTTTTGAACTAATATATAGGTGACTTCGGCGTGCACGCATCCCAAAGTGTTATAATAATCAATGGATTCTTCTCCAACCCCCACTTTTCTTTCTGCTGATTGCGCCATGGTGTAGGTGTGAAAACACGAGGTTAAATATGTTTATGTCAAAGGCAACTGTATCGTTCAAAATACTTTTGTTCTGCACTCTTTTGTTTCAGTGTGCGCCAAACAAGATAGCGATCACAAATTCAATGCAGCAGCTCTCCGTACGGAACCAAAAACTTAACATATTATCACGAAACTTGTTACTATCTCAGCTCAAAAATTGCTAGTTGACCAGTCGAGAACTTTTAAACTACGTGCACAATCATTTGACCACATTCTTGAAATGTTGGACTAAAATTTATTCCAAAATTCAAAACAAATGACGGAAAAAGTGTGCTTGCGTGGCTTTTTTCTTTGGGCCATTTTTGATTTTTTAACTACCAGATTTGACTGAAGTCTTGTAGAATCAAAAATTTTGATTCTTTAGGCCAAAATTAACAAAAGTCCTTGAATTTGGGCGAAGTCCTGAATGTTTCGATAGGCGTTTAAACTCGATGAAATGGTTTTGATTGCTTTGAAACGTCATAGAAACGTCATAGAATATATATTTAAAAAATTGGAAACGTTTGAAAATTTTCTTAAATTCATTACCCAATACGCCATGAAAAGCGCGAAAAGAAACAATTTGCGTCTGATAACGTATTATTGAGAGCCAATTGCCAGCGTCTGTTCGATTTGGATTGATTTATTTTCCCGCTAAAACTTTAAAGAAATTGATTTGTATTTATCCATTCTTAAATTTTAGTCGTCTAAATAGTCGTCATAAGCTGAAATTATGGAAAACAAGTCAAAAAGATCGCCAACGTTTAATCCAATCGGTGTCCAACTTATGTCAGTCATCTAGCCTGACAAAAGAATCGACAGCTAAATACTGATACTTCTGGCAGTCACATTAGGGCACCGCAAGATTTACCTCAACACATATGCTTTTCTTGATACAGGAACTACAAAAAGCTACAAATGGCAACAGGCAGCACCACACCTACAGCTTGATAAATCCAACCATCAAATACAGTTTCCAAAGCAAGTTTCTTCAATTTACAAACAAGTAACGCTAAGATACAGAACATTACAATCCTTTCATTTGGAAATGTTTTTTTTTTGCGTTTGAATTGCAAAGTGATCTAATGAAAGAGGTCACCAACCTCAATGCAGTGGTGTTTGAAAGATTGCACAACATCTGCAGCCATTGAGACCACCTCAAGAATATATGTTTCTTAGACTTCAACAACAACGACGTCGCCCTTGTGATTGCAGCGGAAGATATCAACTTCAGCCCCAAAACCATCATCAAAGAATACCAAAATGCTCCTCGATTAGCCCTTGCAAGCCCAGGACGGATAAAAGTAGAACCAATCAACGCCATTACCAATTTCTCGAGCCGTTAGGCAGCGGCGACTTCAATACAGTACCAACGGATGACAAATAATTTCCGGAAATCTGACAAATGGAGTCATACGCCACATCGTCCGAAAAAACAATGTCTTCCAAGGAAAGAAAGCTATGGAAACAGTTCGGAAAACTATATAAAAATACGGCCATCGCTACCAACTCAGATTTTTGTGGAAATTTGAGGCGAATCGGCCGAACAACTACATAGCAGCAATTGGCCACTATCACAGGACAAAAAGACAACTGAGAAGAGTTCGAAAAGGCTCAATCTCTCCTAGACGAAAATACAATTGACAAAAAAATCACAAAGATTATATAAGGAAGTTACAGCAAGACGAAATACACGTCAGCATGAAAGACTTTACTCGAACAAGTTTAGAACTTTCCGTGATTTATTTGTTTCTCACTGGAAATGATTTTTTCTGCAATCTACAGAAATTAATTGCTCATTTTGGTGGACAAAAAGAACCCATCTTTACCAAATTTGACGGAATGTACATGCAGATTTTTGTTAATTTCGAAGAATTTTCGAGTATGATCGATACGTATTCGGAGCCATAGGCTCTCTTGCTTGAACAAAGTACGCATTAACACATTGCCCAGTCCACAACGCAGAAAACTATCCCTCCATAAGAAAAATTGTATGCGAGAACTTCTACATGGAAGACTTTTTCGAAGCCATCGAAGACATCGACACAGCAGTAATAAAAACTGACACATACTACCACAAGGAAGCTTCAACCTAGCGAGCGATCGGAGAATTCCGCAAATAACAACAGAAGATCAAAGATCTAAGATAATAGAAGAAATCAAGGACCCCAAGCGCTTCATGCGCAGTTCGGGAAAACTATGTAGAATAAGTAACGATACACTCAGCTTCAACAATGACAAATTACACTAATTCATCAAGATTAAACTGACACAACGTAACTTACCACTTGCAGCCCCATTTATTTTGACCCAATTAGAATATTACAGCAAGAAATTTGGAGAAAACGATTGATCTGGGACGACCAAATATTATTTAATTGATACGGAAAATTCCCAAAATCTCGACAAAAAAAACAATCTATAGACGGCGGAAATACCTTGACAATCTACAGAAAAAAACGATTGTAAATACCTCGACACTACTTTAGATACAACTATGACAACCTCGAACTTCATGTGTTTCCACGAACTTCACGTGCTGCGACGGGGAGGGCTTAGCAGCAGTCCTTTATTGTGTGCACAGAAACAGTGCCGCTCAGTAAATCAGCACCGAATTTGTTCTGGCAAAAAATGGAGTACAGAACAACAGCACTTCGATGAATACAGTGGCCCTCGTTTTCTAAAAAATGCGTTCGACGGAGAACAGTTCACTTTTAGTCAATTTTTTTAGATAATTTTGAATACAACCGATACCTGGACAGGCTACTGAACGATACCACAAACTCTTAGCTAATTGGAATCAGTTGTAAGTTGATGCAATCGAGATAAAGAAAACGCGTATTATACTAATTTCTAAGACTCCAACGTGTTCTAAAACTCGAACATGTTAGCCAAAAAATTGATTTCTTGTATAGCACAAAAATCACCAAAAAATATTTCGCGGATTTTTTTTTATAGAATACTCGAACTTTTTAATTAGTTTTCGAGTGCAAACGAATGTTATACTCAAACTAAATTTTTTTCAAAGTTTTTCCGTTTCTCTAGATAACTTTGTTCAAAGATGCTCAAAAAAAAAACCCATTTTTTTAAATTGCAATACTATATACAAGTTGGGTAATGCATGATCAAAAAAAGTTTTAACCTCAAAAGTTTAGCAGCTTTGAACATTTTTGCTATAATTTTCTTACAATTCTGCAATCCACTGAGTTTTTCTCCGAATCAATATGTCTTTCTAAATTGTTAAAATATATGCATTTTTAAGGCTAACAAAAAGATATGCGATTTTTCAAATATCACTGCATTAAAATAGAGTAATGCTGACTAACCACTTTTTGTTGATTCATGAACCGATGCCTAATTTTCAAAACCATTCTATGAACTGTAACTGTATGTTTTTGCTTGAAGGTCATCTTGAAGTTTTTAGTTTCAAATATTGATGTCAGCTGTTTTCATTTTAGCGTTTTGTTCTTCGGTGATTTTTTGTTACTCCAAAAATTCTTTTAGATGACTCATGTCTAGGCTTTTATGTGACTGTACTGTATGTGGTCATCAAACATGCTGATCTAGCTAAAAAGAAATCATAAAAAAAACATATATGTAATTATTTTTTGTTGTGTGAGCTACTGCTTCGCAGTTTTGCCACAAAAATAATCTGAAAAAAAATCTATGCTCAAAACAGTTTTTTGAGCGGTTTTGTCATAAATTTCAAAAGATTTCTGAGCGGTTGGCTTAGCCAATATTCCTCAATTTGTTATTTCAAACCAGCAACTTGAGCAAATTTAGTGGCGCGTTTTGAAGAAAACAGGATGAGTCAATGAGCAGCATTTGCGTGAGAAGACCGAAAGATTAATATTTTAAATTATCTAGATTAATATGGGTCTAGATTGGTAGAGATATTTCAATACCAATCAAACATGTATCCAAAACCAGGACTGATTTACAACTATGTGATCTGTGCTGCCTGAGTCTGTTGTAAAAAATTGTTGGCTGGCTCGACTGAAATTGTTTTTAATGCTAAAGCTTGAGGAGAATAGATTACCAGGATTTTCATTGGTTTTTGATCGACAAAATGAAGATATAGGCCCCTTTTCACTACACGCACTACAAGTTAGGTACTGCTTTTTTCTGCATTCCTTTCTCCATGTGTCCTTTTATGCCAAACTCATAGCAAGTTACTGTTTTTGGGGAATTTTGATAATTATTTTGATTAGAGTCTGGTGATGATTTATTTGATTTCAAGAAGAGTTTTGAACGACCTGGTTCTTTGGCAGGTTTTGCTATGTGCTGTTGCTCGTCACCTTCACGAGCTGCACGGTTTTCCTCGTTGTTTGTCAGCATGGTTCTCAGTACCACATATTTAGCAGCAGGATTGAAGCTTCCCTGCACCACAAAGTGTTCGTACCGTGAAGGCAGGCCATTCAATTACATCGCGTTCAACAACATCACTGACACCTTCTCTCCGGTGTGGTTGAGGTTCAAGTTCAATTCCTATGCGCGTATGAAGAACTAGAACATCTCTTCATTTTCTCTGAGCTGAAGGCGTGCAATCTGGCGCATTACACTGACAACTGTGGTTGCCTCGTCGCTCTCGAACCTCTGCTTAATTAGATTTCAAGCAGCTCGACCTTCACCTTTGCCATTCATGTCGACACAGACATGCCAGATCAAAATGAAGCTTGAAGAATCTAGTACCATTGCTAAGTAGCACCAGACCTCGTTTTCCGGTCTTTCGATGACACCTAGTTGTTTTTGGTGTGCAAGCAGATCTACATTGTATTTGGATTGATCATCGGCGTTTGGTGTAGCACCAAATGCTGTTGGCTTGACCGGATCTTCGTCCTCATCTATGAGTTTACCATTGAGGCCTTTCGTCTGACACAATACCTCAAAACGGATGCTCCAGGTGGTCATTGGGCTTGACATTTAATTTACGTCCCTTTCTTTAAAAAAAATTGATCAGTTTTAGTCAAAGAAAGTTACTGCTGTTCAAAACGTATAGTTGTTTTTCATAATATCATGAACTTGGTTTGATTATGATTTGCATCAATCGTAAAAATCAAAATGTGCAGGTTAACAAAAGGTCAGTTTTGCCGTTTTGTAATTGTCAACGTCAAGTTTCAGGTTAGTTTGTTTTCTATAAAAATTTTTGAGTTTTTGAATAATTGATCTTCTACTTCTCTTCGATATCATCTAACAGCCCCACTCAAATTGTTCCGGCTTTTTAAGGAACAATATGGAAATCCGTTTTTCTCAATAAGTTAGATCGGTTTAGATCGGGTTAGATCGGCTGCTATTCCGTCTGTCGGCTTGTAGATCAAGCAGATCACTTTGTCTTTGCGAGTATTTCCTGCGAGTATTTTTTGCATCAAAATGCTTGTATCGTTTTTGCATGATTGGGCTCTGAGCAATTTTGATGCAGCTCTGGTTGTCTTCTCCAATTGGAGTAGGTTTCTGTTATTCGTATCCCATTTTGCTTCTTGAATAGCTGAAGCCAGTGACTTGTATTCGGCTTCACAAGAAAAAAGTGAGTCGGTTGCTTCTTCACTTGCCATTTTATCGCGAGCTTGTAATAATCGCGAGCCATTTGTTTCCGATCTTATAAAATTGGCCCGTTGTAGACCGTTTGTCATTGGAATCGACGCTCCTTTCATCGTCAATTTCGCCAAAAACTTCAAAATCGTGGTCCTTCGAGTATGCAATTCTCGGCCTTTTGGTGTGCTGGAGGTAGCGTAAGACATTTTCACTGGCATACTAGTGTTCAGCAGTTGGGGAATTCATGAAACGTAATAAAGCATTTACAATCCACAAGATATCAGGCCTAGTTCGCTTAGGTAGTAATAACAATGAACCAACTAAGCTTCTATACTGTGTTATGTTCGCTATTTTTTTTTGAGCCTGTAACAAGTTATATATTTACTTCGGCTGGTATTTTTGACGACTTATAACCTTGCAAGTAAAATTTTAGGAGGATGCTTCTGGAATAAGTCTCTTGATCTAGGGTGACTGCGTTTTCAGTTTTCCCAATTCGCTTTCCTAGAAACCACTCAAGTTCTTCTCTATCATCCATTCGAAAGTGTTTTGTATTGTGGTCTTGAGATTTCCTATATCTTGTTCAGTATAACCTGCTAGAATTAGGTCGTCGACCCAACTTAAAAACATACAACTTTCTGTTTTCTTTAGTCTTATAGAAAAGGCAATAGTCATTTTTGCTCCTAATAAAATTTTGTTCAATTAGGAAGTTTGTAAGTTCTTGGTACCATTAGTGCGCTGCTTGTTTCAGTCCGTACATTGAATTACAAGTGGTGTTCCATTTTGAGAGTAATTTTTAAAATCTTCAGGTTGCTCGAGATAAACTTCTTTATCCGTTTATGGATGAAAACGTGCTGATTTGACATCTTAGTGAATTGAAATTTTCCTTAGCTCCTAGAGTAAGAAGTGATTGCAAGTTTTCTGGTTTACTAGTGGGTGCATATGTTTCGAAGTAATCGAGACCTTCGACTTGATTAAATCCTTTAGCTCCATATCGAGTTTTGAATTTATCAAACCCTTCACTTTTTGATAACTTCACTTCATAAACCCGTTTACCTGGAATAACATCAATGTCCTTAGGTTATCCGATTAAAACCCATATTTGAAACTCAATTAAAGAATGTATTTTGTTTTGCATTGCTTTGTGCTATTTGTACTGGGCGCCAGATTCTATTACCTGCTTGTATGTTTCGGTTACAAAAAGTTGTGTTAGTTGTTCAGTGTAATTGGTGTACGATTTGCCGTAACGTTCTGAGGGAATTCGAGATATGTCCGATCGCTTAAGATTTCGATTGTGCTTCAGTGCATTTTTTCGTTTAATTTTTATACGGTCATGTTCATACCACTGATCAGATGCGTCTACGTGAGCTAAAGCAATTTTTAGTAATGCACTCACTACAGCAAGTAGTGATGGGGTTTTTTGTTTGCACTGCACAGGTACAGGAATTTTTGAAGGCCTAGGTTCTATGTGCTGAATTGCAACTGTTGGCTTAAAAGAGACAGATTTTTTTGCACTTTTTTGTTTTACTTTAATCATTTTGTTCCACACTTTCGCTACTACTTGATGATTTTATCAATTGATGATTCAACATCAGATTCTGAGACAGTTTTTTCAATTTCACTAGATTGTGCTAAATATAATTTTTTTCTTTGGGAACATTCGGCTCCTTTTTTCAGCCTAAAATAATCACAAAAATCTATCTTTTTTTTTTGTATGTCAAATGTTTTGTGGTGAGCAGAAAAAACGTGTTCATTGAAGACTCCACTCCTTACTCTATGTATGCGTCTGTTTTCTAAGTTTTGAACAAAGTTTGCTGTTCTATTAGCATTGTGTCCAATAAATATGTTTTTGGGCCATTGGATCAAAATTTGATTTTGGCTTATCATTAGTTTTTACATAAACAAGACATCCAAAAACTCTTAAATGTTCATAATTCGGGTGTTTTTTCCATAATTTTTGAAACGCTGAAGTTTTGTTATTAGATTTTTTTTACTGTATGACGATTGTTGTTGGCTGTTTTGATAGCTCTAACCAATACATTTTGCTAAATTTTGATTGAAGTAAGAGACATCTAGCCAATTCAACTACTGTTTGGTTATTTGCTTGTACCGTTGTACTACTCTATTTTATTCAGGAAAGGCAGGGACTGTGAACTCATGCCCAACACCAATTGCGTTGAATTATTTGTTTTTAAATTAAGTGCCATTGTCCGTGCGAAGAGTTTTTGGGGTACCATTTTGTGCTACAAATTTCTTAAACTTTTTAAGATTTTCCCTTTTGTGTTTCATGTACATAACTGCTTCATAGATGCTAATGTTGTGGACAAAAATTATTTAATATTGGAATGTTTTAATGCTTGAAGGAATGAAGGAATCACTGGTTCCAACAAATAGCTAAAAACTTGTTTGAGATTTGCTTTTGCTCTGTTTTCTGGGGTTTTTGGAACTGATTTCCGTGTAATTTTAGCAAAAAGAGAAACTTTGCACATTTCGTCAAGCGGTGAAACCTTTGATGCACTTGTGGCTTTTCAGTCCGTATATTTTAAGAGACCAGATCTTTAATGCCACATTTGAAGCTGGTTCTCACGAGCAAGTGACTGGTTTGTTGCAAGTGAATGATGCGATGAGTTGCATATTAGATGCAATATAAGGAAGAACAAAAAGCTTTCCTTTTTGAGAAATGTTAAATTTTGGTCCGTTTTCTAGTTGCAAAAAACTTTTAGCCTTTTCGTGTCTGACTGAATGTCCCTTTTGAATGATGGTTAAAACAGAAAAAGTTTGTTCTGTAGTTTGGTACATGAAGTACGTCTTTTACTATGAGACTCTGAATTTTTTCTTGTGTCATCTTAGTTTGAACCTCAACTCCGCCTTCTCCTAATACTTCTGTGTTCCCCACCATCTGAGTTGGTTATTTCAGTACTCAGATTTGAAGAATTTTTAAACCAAGACTTATTTACAACTATGTGACCTGTGCTGCCTGAGTCTATTACAAATCTTTTTGATTGGGTCGACTGAGTTTTTTTTTACTGTTAAAGCTTAATAAAAATAGATTACCAGGTTTCTCATGGGTTTTGATCGCGAAAAAGTAGGTAAATGCCCTTTTGACTACACGCACTACAAGTTAAGTACTGCTTTTTCTGCATTCGTTACTCAGGTGTCTTTTTATGCCAAATGCATAGCAAATTACTGTTTTTGGGGAATTTCGATAATTATTTTGATTAGAGTCTGGTGATGATTTATATGATTTCAAGAAGGGTTTTGAATGGCCTGGTTCTTTGGCAGATTTTGCTATGTGCTGTTGCTCGTCACCTTCACGAGCTGCACGGCTTTCCTCGGTGTTTGTCAGCTGGTTCTCAGTACCACATATTTAGTAGCAGGATTGAAGCTTTCATGCACCACAAAGTGTTCGTATCGTGGAAGCAGGCCATTCAATTACATCGCGTTCAACAACGTCTCTGATACCTTCTCTCCGGCGTGGTTGAGGTTCATGTTCAATTGCTATGCTCGTATGAAGAACTAGAACATCTCTTCATTTTCTCTGAGCTGAAGGCGTGCAACCTGGCGGATCACACTGACAACTGTGGTTGCCTCGTCGCTCTCGAACCTCTGCTTATTTAGATTTCAAGCAGTTCGAACACCGCTTTTGCCTTTCCTGTCGACACAGACATGCCAGATCAAAATGAAGCTGGAAGAATCTAGTACTATTGCTAGGTAGCAGCAGCAGACCTCGTTTTCCTGTCTTTCGATGACAGCTAGTTGTTTTTGATGTGCAAGCAATTCTACATTGTTATTGGATTGATCATCGGCGTTTGGTGTAGCACCAAATGCTGTTGGCTTGACCGGATCTTCGTCTTCATCTATGAGTTTACCATTGAGGCCTTTCGTCTGACAGAATACCTCAAAACGGATGCTCCAGGTGGGAAGTCTTCCTGGGTGCCAGTGAATGATAACCATTTAAAGCTGGTATCCATTGAAAAGATTGCTAATTGAGTTAAAGTATCTACTCTGATTTGAATGTTTGAAATACTGAAAATTGAAAATTTTCAACATTGAATCACTGAGGGTCTCAAATTGGGCCCATAACCTGTTGGAAACAGGATTAGACAATGCGCAGCGTTTGCGCGAAGAGACAGTGTGATTGATACTTTGAATTATCTAGATTAAAATGAGTCTAGATTGGTTCAGAGATTTCAATAGCGATGGAATATGTATCAAAAACTGGGTTTTTTTGTAGTCCCCCAAACAAATACATTGTGGTAGTGGTGTGATGTTGGGTCATTCGACTTTCAAACTTCCATAGTTGTGCCTGACATGACTCTACATCACTTTTTTAAAAAGCTGATCATTTTTGGTGCTGTTCAAAATGTTTAAGTGTTTTACATAAAGTCATGAACTTGGTTTCATTAGTATTCACATCAATGGTAATCATCAAATTGTTCAATTTAACAAAAGTTCAGTTCAACCATTTTGAAATTATCAACGTCAACTGTCAGGTTAGTTTGTTTTCTTTAACAATTTTTGAGTTTTGGTATTCTAATTCTCTTCGATATACTCTAACATGTATGAAAAGAACGCACGAAAGGCGTTAAAATCTCAGGCAAAATATGATTTGTTTTTGAGGAAATCGCTTAAAAACGCTCAAGCTATATTGCGATGTGGTCGACAATTATAAACTAGAATTTATAAACCGACCCTTTCATAACCACTGACCTGTCAAATATATGGAGTGCCCACTCTACTGCTTTGGCTTCTCCAGTGTAGCATGCTGCATACAAAAGACGTCCCCAGTTTTTGATGAATGTCGTCAATATCCGTGATCCTAATCTCTCGAAACACCAATCAACACTAAACTTGTAGTTTCCAGCAATTATAGAAGCCTCCAGGATATCTAATTACATGAAAAAGTTTTAATGCAATGACACTTATATGAGAAACACAGAGGCATGGTCGTGATCGTAGTACAAAAAAAAACAATTATCTTTTATCTCTTTAATCGCCAAACAAAACAATTTATAGTAAACGCCAAATTTTTTCAAGTTTTTTTATGTGCTCAAATAAGTGAAACATGAAATTCAGTCACCAAAATTCAAGCTCAAGATACCAATAGTGCGGAATGTATCGGTGCATAGCAACCATTCGTGAAGCAAAGCGACCGGTCTGTAATTGCCAAACGCCGCATCTTTAACTAATTTGCTAGTTGTCGCCATCTATCCTTAGATTCTGCTATTTGTCTTTTTTGCGAGTTGCTTTTGTTGCGAGTTGTTTTTTACGAGCTGCTTTTTGCTGCCAGTTGTATTTTGTTTGCGAGTTTTCGTTGCTGGCCGTAACATCCAACCATTTTTCACAACTATTTAATAAATGCAGCACCTAAAGACTAAGTGTACAATTTCTGCCAACACCAATACTCAAAATCTCTAAAAGTTTTAGTTAAAGAGTTATACAAAAAAAGTTAGTGTAAATCATAAGAATGTTAACTCACCTGATGCTTTTGGAACGGTTTCTAGTCTATGCAAAAATGGGATCCATTCTGCCATCATCGCGTATGTTATCAACTGGATGAATTGTTTTCCTACACGTTCAGACAACACCTTCACAAACGCATCCAGTTTTGGACCATCGAACGCTGAAATAATCTTCTGGATAGGAAGATCCTTCTTTCTGTCTTCACCTGGATACAAGTCCAGAAGTTGCTCGAATAGCTTTTTATTGGAGTTCATGATTGAAATTTGGAATAGCTTTACAACAAAGTTTTTAGTTTTTTTGTCCCACTCGCTAAAAGGTGCCAGAAAACTGAGATCTATTTGGATGTGATTGGCGGCATCAATCAAAATGTTCTCCCAATAACCTTCATTTTCTTCTAGAAAGTTCTCAATTCGATTGTAAACAGTATCTGCAGCAAAGATGCAGACTTCGTATTGCGCTCTCGTGATTGCCAAATTCAGGATTCCGAAAGTCCTCCTGTCGTGAATTTCATGAGGTAAGTCATCTACTATGATGATTACTGACCAAGCCTCACAACCAGTATACGGTGCTGAAGTGAAGTTTGTTCGAGGAGATACTATTGTAAGTTTGACTAAAGATTCCGATTCAAATCGTTCTTTCCAAACTTCTGGCTTATCGCTAAAGACGAGTGCTCGTCGATTTGAGCCGTAGCATAGTTTTGTGTAGTTTTCGTCATTCAAAACTAAATCAGCAGCAGAAGATATTTTTTGAAGAGCAATTTTGGTTTGTTTCGATGTGAAACACCCAGGGATTCGAACACTAGTCCGAGTAAAATCCTTCGTCTTATGTATGAAATTTGTGGAGAAAGTGCTAATGTGATGTGCACTCCGAAAGGAAACATTGAGGGTTTTGATTTGGAAATTGGGAAGCATCGTTCTTTGGTTGAGTTTTTTCTGGACTGTATGTTGACCGGCCATTAGGTTAGTTATCCAGCATTGTTTGGCATGGTAACAGCATTCAAGATATCTCATATGAAATCGGTCTTGGTCAGCTAAAGTGTCAGTTGATTCCAAATACAACTCGTCAATCAGTATTATAGATTTGTGTAAGTCTGACACGGAGAATTTTTCACCCCGTAGGACACCGACATGACTATGCTCAAAAAGTTGATCTTACACTATCGTTATTGAGACCTAATTAAACAGAACTTTTTCTGGAAATCACTCAAAGAAACTTCAATTATGCGAGCGACATTTACAATTGCTAAACTGTTTGAAGGGGTACATTCAAGTTTGCAACTGGCCCACGAGAATATCCAAAATAACTGGTACTTCGTAGTTGATTATCGCAAAAACATGAAGCTTTTCTCATTCTCACAGGGTTTTGTTTTAAAAAAACACATTTTCTTCAGGTTGTTATGGGAAAAAAATATGTTTTTATTAAAATCAACTTCAGAGTTCAGAAAAAGCATTTGCAGACTATGCCAAGTTCTCACTTGGTATGGATAAACTTATTCTTTTTTGACCAAATTTTCTTACATTTTATAAAATTTAACTGACCAAGGTAAAACAAGACTTCTCGTATATCAGGGCAAAGCGCTGAATGTTTCGACTGCACTTATGACCAATTGAAAATTTTTTTGATTGAGTAATTGGCAACAAAAATGAGAAAAGAAGAAGAATTTTTTTCTTCATTTTATCCTCCTGCACGTTAAGAAAATGTAAAGGGCGTGTTTTGCGTCTGTCTCGTATTGTGATAATAGGATTAAATTTCTGGCCTCAATTCAATTTGGAACGCATTAATTCGCTTCTTATGCGCGTTATGAGTACGCAAAAAATTGCACTTTAGTTATCCTAAATTAGCCAAATTAACAATTTTCGAAAAACCACCGGTGAAATATCTTTTTAAATTTGAACTTGAGATAACATCCTTTTTTAGATGGTATAAAAAAATTCCGTCAAAAACGCTCGGTTAACAAGTCGAAAAACGACTGAAAAAAACCACACCAAGCATAAAAACTCCTCACTTTCTTCGAAAGTGGGAACAATCAAATAAGTATACCACTGTTGTAGAATTACTGTAGTATTGGAAATGCTACACTATTTAGGAAGGATATTGTTTTAATTGCTTACATAAGATTCAAGTGGACTCTTTTATATTCTAAATTTGTTCACATCTTAAGATGAGAACGAGTTTTTAATTTAACATTTAATTCAGTTTTCAACTGAACAACTTACTAAAAACTTTAAAAGTCAAATCAAACCTGTAACTTTTTGAATTCTAAACTGATTTTTTATACTATTTTAGTTTTATTAACTTTGAAAAAAGGAAAAGGTTGTAATAAAGTTCATCGGATGATCGAAGAAATTTTATATTTAGCCTTAACGCCAGTCAGACGGAGTGTGCCTATTGTTTTGGTTTTGACAGTTGATACATCCCCCACTGCTCTGAAAATTAAAGTAACTAAAGCAATTGAAATTAGTTATGATGTCCCCCAGTTAAACTAAAATTTGATTTTTGATAATAAAAAATCAAAAAAAATGCGATGTTTGTCTCCTGATCAAAAGAAGGATACTAGATTAAAAGAGGACTGAAGTCTAATAGCAGGTGCAGGGAAACCCAACTAAAATTTTCAGTGACTCTAATTGTTTTTGCCAATACAAACAGCTGAACTTTTCTAATTTTTCCTATTCTCTCTCTAACAAAAAAATTTCTCGATCGTTATTTTATTTTAGATTCACTCAAAACTTAAAAAAATTTGGCAAAAAAAATTTGTAAAGTAAATAAAATAACTATGACGGACACTGAATACAATCATTCTTGAGTCGGGCACACTTCCCCAACTGACATCGGACACTGGTCATTCTACCCGTTCTAGACGAGCAAAGTGCAGAAGGCACTAACTTTATTCCATCTTCTCTCCACTAATTCCCAGCCAAAAATTGTGAGAGAAAAGTTTTAAGTTAATATATTAGAACTTCCCTCCATTTCGTAAAAATTAACCATAAATGAACAGTTTATAACCTTCAAACATTTCCATTTAATCATCCTTTTTAATTTATCGGTTTATAAAAATATCAATTTAACTCCAGATAGGACCAGATGGACTATGATCTTTGATATAACCAGACTCGAGACTTGTTGCGTTAGTTAATAATTGGAACAAAAGGATCTATCAATGACCCATTGTTTCTTAATAGTAACAGACAAACTGAGTAAAGAGGATTAAAAAAAGAATGCGTAGACGAAGTTTTTTTCGATTCACTCGAAAAAGTGTCTCAAAAAACAATGGATTTCGAATAGACACAAATTAACAGTTATCTAATTAAACAGAGTGTTAAACTAAAATAACCAAAAAGCACAACCAAAAAGTTCCCAATTGAAATAGCATATGTGGTCTATTATTGTACATATTTGTTCCTAGTGCGTCCTAATTATTGCCTTCCTGTTTTATCGAGTTTTTCTAAAGAAAATGTCAAGTATGCAGATCGATGTCTCGGAAATACATTGTTCACCATCATACTAATTTTGGATCAAATAAACATCGTCCCCTAAATCGCTATAGAAAAAGAAAGATGTTAACTTGGTGTCTACTTTTTTTAAATTGTCTGTCAACAATGATCAACCCATGGTTTTATTTATTTACAGTTATTCGCAGTTATATTCCCATTTTACCCAGTAATCATCTTCAGCGTCTTAACTTTTCAACAGAGTGGAATTTTTTAATTTCAAAAAAGATTGAGCTTAATTGCCAAACAAACAATCATAACAAAAATTGTAACAAATGTGTAACAAAAATTCAAAAACTATTTAAATTTTTTTTAAAAAAAGTACATATTTAATTTAGGTTTTAGGAAATTACGACTCTGAGAAAACAGAAACTATTGGAGCAAAACCTAGTTTTCTTTTATTTTTTAAGTTAATAATTTGCTGAATTTTATTTGTTGTTATTGTGTTCAACTTGTTGAGCTGCATATGGGCTTCGGCTATGTGGGTTAATTGGTCCAAAGTAAAAAACTTCAGTTTCTTTTTTGCATCTGGTGGAATATTTTGACTTTCGGAAAAGTTGACAATTAACTCCTTGAATTCCGTCTTTTCTGACGGAAAACTTATGATTACATGTTCGAGACCATCTTCGTTCATTGCTGCATAAAATGCTTTTGCCAGCAAAACTGCAGTCTTTCCCGTGCCAGGTTCTCCCACCAAAAAAAGTTTATTAGCGTTTTCATCCAGTAATCTGTGCTGCTGGGGACTCAGTACGATGTCGAGAAGAGAAATTCCAGGTGCTGCGTTATTGGCTTCTTTCGAAAGTCGATCATCGACTCCTAGGGGACATCTGACGGGAGGATCTAGGTCCGAACTTGGGTGACCATTATCAAAGTTAAGCAGATATGAGAAAGATAAAATGGCGGCAATATATTTAGTCAGTTTCCTATTTTCCTCGCTCAAATTCAAATCTTGCGCAACGTCAGAGCTGAACAGATCATCGGTACTCAATGCAGACTCCTGAAGCTGAAAGTTTGCATCAAGTTCAAACAACTTAAGAATGGGAGTGCTGATTGTGTTATTGAGTATATCTACGTTTTCGCCAGTCATTATTAAGATTTGTTTATTTTTCATAATTTTCAACTTTTTCAGAGATTTATTTTTCTGGTCAATGCTCGCCTGAAGGGCTCGTTTGGTAATATTTGTGAAAACTATCACTAATCTAACTGACTTCTCAGCAATTGCTTTCAACTCGTCATCAGGCAACTTGGAAGTTTCTCTGAGAAAAAAGTAGAGAATTTTCTGCATGATGTACTTTTGCCGCAGACTTTTATCATCTGATAGCTTGTTCATAGCGGTAGATGTCGGCGACGAGGGGTTTTGACTCCGACCCACTTCGAAAATAGTGAAAAAGCCGTTGTCCACTAATAACCAATCAAATTCGAAGAAACAGTTGCACGGTTGTCTCAGCACTTGGTTTAGATGATGTTCTTTGTAGCCATGAATCAACAGACCCCTAGGGCTCTTCAGGCGCGAGATCACTTTTTGCTGGAAATCTTTTACTTCTCCCAAATAAAGGTTGGCCTCATCAGAAAGAGAAAAATCGTTTATTTTTCCAAGCAAGTTTTCACAAATTCTGTCGAAGTCAGGCAACATTTCTAAACAGTTTTCTGTTCGAGGGAAATAAGCTTTAAAAAGATCAAGTGTACCCTCTATGTCTTTCAGAGTGATTGGTTTCGAGCCCGCGCAATTAAAAAGTCTTCGGGTAATTTCAAATCTGATCTGAGAGGGAACTTTCAGGATTAGGGCTTGAAGCAGAGAATGTGGGGAAGAGCAAGGGTTTACTGGTTGAAGGAATGTTTTGCGGCGAACTTCAATGGAGTCATTCGTCAAAATACAAGCTGCTCTGATTTCAAAAATTGGGCTCTTTGGATCATCGGTAAGATGAATATGGAGATCTTTGCTCAACTGTTTAACAAAGGGATCATTTTCAATCTTAGCTTTTGACCAAAAGACAAAAACAATCGGTATTTTACCATTTGATTCGTTAAATTCAAAAGGCAGCTTTTCGAAAAGGGCGTTAACTTCCTTTAGATGGGATAATATGGTTTTTTTCGTTTGCTCAAAGGTGCTATCGGTGACCTTTTCGATTTTTTTAATTACTATTATGCGGTCCATAAACGAGCCCTTCGCAGTTGGAATAAAGAGATTTGCGAGTGGGAAGGCTTTGCTGTCGTACAATTTTCTGTTCATATCAAAGATTTCAATCTCGCTCTCGTCTGATGGTAGTTGTTTCAGATAAAATCCTGGTATGCGCAATAATTTTATCTGCTGAATTGAAAAGTTATCGCTGCCGGAGGCTTCAAAATTATTCTGGTTGTCCGTACAACTTTCGAGACTATGAGGCAAAATTGTAAGCCCATCAGAGTGAAATTTAGTGGCATTCAAATCCGAAGCCATAACTAACAAATTGAACTAGCTTCGCTTGAGACCATTAAAAATAATAAATAATCAAATTCCTTTAACTTTCGTTGTATGCTAAGCCATATAGCTTCCGAATTTCATGAGTTTTCAGTTCTCGTACGATTCTTGCAGCTTCAAACGTTTTCAGTTCTCGTACAATTCTTGCAGCTTCAAAGAATTGGCTACCGTTTTGAGCTGAGTAACAGAAACCAATTTTTTTGGCCATTACGAAGCCAAACTGTAAGTTTTGTGAATTGTAATTGGATTCCACAACAAGGACACTCTAGTGGTTCTTCTTGTTATCTTTTGTTTTTTATCGTTCCGACAAAATTTTAACAAGTTTATAGAATTGTCTCTGGATTTCAGAGACCTACACACACCAAATTGTGCGCCGATACAGCTTGGCTTCGTAATGGCAAGTATATAACAACTTTTTGGCACGTACCACATTTCAAGAGGTTATGGGTAAAATATTTGCGCATAGCGGGTTGAGCCCTTAATGTTCAGACTGTCACTTAAAGCATCTTCAAGTAGTTTTTAGTTAAGAAATGATTAATTTTGAAAAAATATATTTACAAAAACTTCACACTTTCAGACTTTTTGTGTATCTTCCCCCTCATGCAAAGCTCATAACAAAGTGGTGAGTTCAAAAACGCGTTGTTTGGACTAATTCATTTGATTCAGTTCAATTTCAACTGATTTCTTAGCTAGCTTAAGTTACGCTTGATTATGTAATTGATAAATAATGAGCATGGATTATCTCAAATTTGTCCAATTGGACTTTTTGGTTCCCCATAAATTTACAAAAAACAATACAGGTAAAACATTTTTTTTTTGATTTTGACCTCAGGACATCAATATAATTGAATTGTTAAAAAATTTTTTATACAGTTTCGGAATTGACAGGAGAAAAGAACACCCGGTTCACAATTTTTGATAGCTAAATCATTTGCTCTGCAAACCCTGAAGTTAGCGTGATAAAACAGTTGAAAAAATCTCAAAACTCACAACTTTGTAGTTTTTAACTAAAATATAAAAATTAATCTCACCTTTTTAAAGCGATGAATGAATCGGTTGGGCGAAAGTCTGTAACAAGTGACAATTAGAAGCAAATCTTGTTCAGGTTTTGATTTTATCTAATGAGCAAAATGGTCGAACCAGATACACTAGACTTATGGACAAAATGGTCGAACCAGAATTAAACGCAAATTTACGTTTATGCTCTCAAAAACGCCTTTTTTCAAGGTCTATATTAGACAACATTTATTGAGAATTTCACCAACTTTCTCAGATGGAACTGATGCAATTGATCTAAGCTACACTCTCTGAACGTTTCAATTTTTGATTTGAATCACTTGCCAGTTTCTCCAGGTCTGAAAAAACCAGTTTTCACCATTTTTAATAGTTATTTGCAGCCATGTGAAATAATGAGAAACAACAGAGCTCAGGAAAGTTATCACACTGAACAATGAAACTTACTCGTTTAAAATGTTTCACATCGCGTGATCTGTTTTACTACTCCGCTTGTTCAAAAAAGTGTTCACTCCCTTAGAAACCTTATGACAAATGATGAAAACTGGTTTTTCTGGAAAAACTGTTAAAGGATTCAAATAAAAAATTGAAACTTTCAGAGTGTAGCTTAGATCAATTGCAGCAAGTTGATGTTAAAACTTTGGTAAAACTCTGAATAAATGTTGTCCGAAATGATTCTTGAAATAAGACAATTTAGAGAGTAAAAACCTAAATTTAGTCCACTAGTGCATCATAGCGCAACGAAATTTCAATAGCCGAGTATAGTCGAATTCAAATTCACAACATTAAAAGTCGCATCATAATATTTCCTAAACTATTTTGTGATACTTTCATTAAAAAATTTCAGCAAAAAGTACTGCTCGACTGAAAATTATGCATCAGAGCATTGTCGCAAGCAACAGTTATTCGTGGAGAGACGTTTACTGTAAAAAAAATTTCAAGAAATTGTTTGTTCAATTGTTTAATAAATGTTAGCAAGTTTAAATAAAAACCAACGCTTTATCGGTAAAAACCATCGCTTTATTGTAATTGAAAAGTTTTTCTAGGGCGCATTGCGGATTCTAATGAAAATTGCACATTTTGCTCTGGCTAAGCATTGCACAAAATATCACGTAAAAATCATGCTTTTTTATTTCAATTTTGTTCAAAATGCATAGTCGAACTTGTTCAAAGGCCGAGTTGGTCGAAATGTAAAGTGGCAGCAGCGACCACGGAAGGTGCTGGCATCTAGCTACCGGTTTCTCCGCTTAGTTCCACTGCGCTCGGTTTCAATTTGAGACGAATAATGTACGTGAATCAGCGTTATCCGCTTTGGCATCTGTAATGAATTGTCGTTTGTAACCAAACTTTAAGTGGATAATGAAACAAAGGCATTTGTATAAAACATTTGCTTTATAATCAGATGTGCAATGGATTTGTTTCACGTCAAAAAGCATGATCAAAAAGTTGCAATGCTATGTTAGATATGACGAAAGAGGCTCAAACGAAAGCATGAATTATTTTCTGAAGTTACGGTGACGCAACTAGATACTAAGGCGACTGAAAGTGAGCGTTTGTTAAAAATAAACTAATTTATCACCAACAATCACTGTATTCAATGATACATAGCTGATTTAGATTTTTCGGACAAAACGAAAAAAGATAAATTTATAACGCGTTGTTCTCATACTGCGTTGACCTTTGACAAGGAACGACGGGGGCACATATTGCTTAGAACTTTAGCACATTTGATCTGGTGCAACTTGTTTTGCGAATTACGCGCCCAAAATTTTACCCCGAAACCAATCAATTTTAGCTTTTTATACTCAAGCTAAAGGTACGACAGAACTACCGGATCAACTGCTGACAAACTGTATCAAAGTGACCCTCTTATGTAGCCCAACAAAGTTTAAGAATAAAATAAATCAAAAATTTTGAGCAAAACCTTTTAAAGTTGCTTTCAAATAAAAAATTGATATTTTGTATAGTAACAAAACAATGTTTGGCTATTAAACAAAAGTAATTTGCTTATATAAAACTTAGAATTTTCTTACCCTCATAAAATTTTATGGGCTACATGAAAGGATATTTTTGATATTTTTTGTCATCAATCGATCCTGTAGCTCTGTCGTATTTTTTGATGACTAAAACAGCCCACATATGATCGGTTTTTGGGTAAACTTTTGGCCCCGAAGTTTGCGTATTGGAAATTCTGCAGCAATTTCTAAGCAATTTCTGTACCAATCATTATTTTTCTTAATATGAAGAAAACGCGTTTTTTAAAAAAAAAAAAACTTTTTTTTTCGGTTTGTCCTGATCATTTTAATCAGCAATTTACGTACATACACAATATATAAATCTACATTGGTGATTTGAATTAATAGGACAAAACGAACGAAAATAGAATGGGAACCTTATATTCGTTTTTCTCAAAATGGGTTGAAATTAAACAGAAAGTGAAGAAGACAAAAAAGACTTAGAATTTTACCAGAATTAAAATGGTGCAATTTATTTTCGATTATTTCCGATCAAAATTTGCCCCAAAAATGGTAAATTTTTCATTCTACCCAAACTTCCACCGAAACTATAGTCGATCAGTGAAATAATTATATCACCGACAGTCTCTGACAAATTCCAACAAAAATTAGGAAGGGTATACTCTTCAAACGTTTTATGCAACTTTCTTCGAAGTACTTTTTTCTGAAAAAACGTTGAGCTTTGCCAGAGGCTCACTTTAGTACAATTATGTCAGTGTTCGACTGGAGACATAACTTTTCATAGCTGAAGACATAGCTTCTTATTACGGGCTGCTTTTGGGAATAAATTCAAAATAGCAGCTTCATACATGAGGCACCTTGATACCTTTACTTTTTCAAAAAGCGAACAAGTCCAAAACTCAACAGTTGACGACCAAATTGTTGCGATCAGAAAACACAGAAGTTCAGAAGCAAATTTTTTTCAAAATTTGGAAAAAGTCTGGTCTAAATTTTTGTTCAGACTTTCTATATTGTTAATGATTTTTAGATTTGCCCTTTAATTGATCTTGAACTTTATTGGTACATCAAAACTTTGATACCTAGCATGAATTGAATAAGAAAAATCCAAGAGACATTCGTTTTTATTGAAAAAGACCCCTAGTTCACCAGCAGAAATTGTCTTCTCCCTCTTTTGTTTTCTCAAGTGTACTTGCCATAAAGCTGAGCCTATATCGAGTGCGGTAAATATCCTTTTATCTCCTGTCTTTGATTAGTTCTCATCTGTTCTAGGGATCAGATAGGCGTCATTGACCGTGACGGAGTTCAAAAGTCGAAAACACAACAGATTATTTGAATGGTTCCATCGTATCATATTCCTCTGAAACTACAGTTTCCTTTCAATATGCATCTCATTTTTATGGGATCACCCGCTTCACCTCCTCCGAATGTGGCACCGCTTCTATTTCTAGTTATATCTCAAGTTCTACCTAATGACACAACTTATATAGGCTTCGTGCCTAAAAAACATCCTGATTTTGTCTAAGACATCCTTGATGGCTTCGAACTATTTGTTTTTTTTTTGCCCTTTAGGTGCACTATCTCTCGTAAAAAGAATTAAACTATGTTTAATTTCTTTTTAGTTGGTCTTTCAAAAAAATTGTAACAGCACGATAGGCCATCATAATGCTCCGACTTTAGTATAAAAAAAACTTTTCTTGAACAAAATATGTTTTTCTTTATCTGATTCGATGGAAAAAATTTACCTCAGTCTTTTTTGCAACCAATAAAATTGTTCAAATTTAATTTTTTAGTTTTTTCTCATATCTTGTTTTTCCTGTTATTATGTATCCCAGTTTCCTCCCTCCTTGTATTGTCATTAGTATGACAAGTAAGTTTAACAGGGCACTCACCCAGAGGCCGCTGTTTCTTTTGAGAAGATCCTTCCTACAAAAGCAGCAATTTGACTGTTGAAGTTGGTTACAATGCATACTTGTATAACATTACTCAGCTCGTTGAAATTCATAATTCTTGTCAAGGGAAGTTTTTGGGAATAACTTCAAAATAGCAGCTTCATGCATGAGGGAAGCTGAGACATCCTCTTTCTCAACAACTCAACGAGTCCAAAATTCAATATTTGTTGACACAACTGTTTGGATTAGAAACCACAGAACTTCAAAAAAAAAGAAATTTGTGAATATTGCAGGAAAAAAGTTTGAGTCTGAATTTTTAAATGGACTTTTTATAGTTTCAGTTTCTGTTTCGTTTTAGTTTGCATCTGATGTTTGAGGGTCATTTGCTTCACCCCCTCCCAATATGGCGTCATCTGTGGTTCTAGTTCTATCTCTTGCTCTACAAATTTCCAGCAACTAAGAACGGCTTCGTGCCTAGAAAAAGAGTCCTGGGTTATGTCTAAAATAGTTTTGATGGCGAGCTATACATCTGTTGCTTTTGACCTTCAGGTGTTCTACCTCTAATAATACGGGTTTGTCCATGTGTAATTACTCTATGATTGGACTTTCAAGAAAACTGGAACAGCGCGATTGGCCATCATCATGCTACGACTTTAGTGGAGTGTTTTCCTTAACAAAATATGTTTTTCTTTGTAATTAGACGAAAAAATTTTACCTCAGTCTTTTGAGCAACCAATAATATTGTGCAAATTTAATTTTTTAGATTTGCTCAGATCTTGTCTTTCCTGTTATTATGTATCCCAGTTTGGTCACTAGTATATCAAGTACTTTTAACATGGCACTCACCAGAGGCCGGTTTTGGTTTTTGAGAAGCATCTTCCTACAAAAGCAGCAATTTGTCTGTTGAGCTTGGTCACAATATATACTTGTTTATCATTACTCATTTCTTCAAAATTCATAATTTTTTAGTTCACCACGACTTCGTTTTTTGACCCCAGTCTAACTCTCCTACTGAAAAAAAACCAAAGGTTTTTATTCGTTACTCAAAATAAAGTTTACCAGTTTCAACACGTACTTTCTTTCTGGACAACAAACTCTGAACATGGCACAGTTTGTGACAATTGTGATATCAATTATGACAACGAAGATCCCGAAGAAGTCTCTAACCAGTATGAATTGATCGGATTGATCTAGAAGTTTCGCATCCGAGCAGCTTTTTAATTGGTATCTTCCTGCTATTCTTAACTCTGGAATAGGAGTCCTTCCCAGTACTCGGAGGCCACTTTTGTTAGAAGCGCATAAAAGCACTCTCGAACCAATCAAGTCTTCTTCACTAAAACCCAGGCTGCCCCTGTGCCTAGAGAGCCTTTCAGAGACTGTTCAGTATCATTGATATCCATTATGTATATCCCGTTCCTAATTGTATGACTTATTACTCTAACTTGGGAACCTGGCAACATGGCACTGTGCCCTATGGCTATGACTTTGAGTATCTCTTGTTCGATGAAACTTTGGGCCAGCTTAATCATGATGATGAGTCCTTTGTTGATGTTTATACCATCTGTGTTCAACCTTACTTGTTCTGATCCATTTGTCTTTGTATAGCGACCATTGAATGTTATAGTTCCGGCAACTCCAGTTGTCAAGAGAGCCCTTCCTGCCAATAATGATGTTTGCAGATTCGGAGACTTCAAGTGATCATCATTTACGTCAATGTGCATTAGCATCCGTCGGAGCCATCTTTGAAGTTGTTCGAAATCTTGAAATCTTCCTGGAGTTCTCGTTATTGCTCTTCTCATTGGATCCGTATAACCTGGTAGCAAACACTTCTAATGTTCTATTGTTCATTTCCCAAGCGTTAGCCAACATGCCTGCAAACGGAGTTGGTGCTGGTTGTCCAAATACGTCTCTGGTCTTCTGGTTGACCGCAGTGGTTAAAAAAACAATCAGTCTAACCGGTAATGCTATACCTGGTTTTTTGAAATCGACTCTAGAATTTCGCGGTATTGTCTTCCGCGGTGCTTCAACACCTTTAGGTCACTTTGAATTTCTTAAGA
This sequence comes from Symsagittifera roscoffensis, assembly GCF_963678635.1. Taxonomy (NCBI): domain Eukaryota; kingdom Metazoa; phylum Xenacoelomorpha; order Acoela; family Convolutidae; genus Symsagittifera; species Symsagittifera roscoffensis. The sequence continues at coordinate 25,834,840 of NC_087069.1, forward strand.
GAGCGTCTAGTTTTGTTTGTATTCCCATTGAGTTTTCGGTTTGTTGTCGACTTATTTCTTGCATTGTACTTTCTACTTCGGAGGTGTAGGGGTCCATCTACCTTCTCATAGCAATCAACGTGTCTTGCATATAAATTTTCTTTTCTTTCTCCTTGTCTGATTCAATTTTACCAATTAAGTAGCTCTCTAGACCATCATTTTATCGCCTGACTTCTGACTTTACTTTTGCTATCGCTCGTTGGCGCAACTATCTAAATTTTCCTGACTGAGGTCAAATTTTCTAATAATGTCTGCCATCCGTTCTCCTTCCTTGATTATGTCGATGCCTATAGTTACTGTTTCCTCTGTTGTTTCTTTCATTACATCTGTTGTTTGTTCCTTTTCTGAGTTCATGGTTTTAGCTGTTTTAGCTTTGTGAGTTTTGCCGTGTCCGTTTTTTTTTGGTTTTAGTTCCACTATAGTTGTTAATACTGCCTTTATTTTTTCTGTGATTGATGATTTTTGCGAATCATCTTTTATTGTCTCAGGAGTTCGTAAATCACCATCGTCGCCTTTCGATAGATGGCTTAATGTTCCAGCCAGTTGTTCTTGTTCCCCCATATTTGGCATAGGAGTCCGACTCATTAACAGTGGTCGCCAACCCCATTTAGACTCTGGCCTGACGTTTCTAGATTGACTGGATAGTTTTTATTTGATTCTGTTTCCTCTTTATCTGGATTGCCTTCCTGCTTCTCTCGTTCCGGTTCCTTATTCGTAGCATTACCTTTTGGTCTTCCTCTGTTTACCGTGTTCACTAAAAAAAATTTCTTGTAATTTTTTTGGGACAGGGTACCTGATTTCTCTGCAGCTACTTCATTTGGCGTCATATATAGCTATATAGTATCTGATAATAAAAATTCTAAAACTTTTGGCTAATAAAACTTCTGTTCATCTTTTTTATTTTTACAAGTTTTATAAACACGTATGTACAGTAGCAGGGGCGGATTTAGGGGGGGGGGGGCGGGGGGGCGGACGCCCCCTCCTCAGGGATTCGACCCCGTGCCGACCCAAAGGGTCCCCCCTTTGATACTTTTACTTTTTCAGAAATCCATTTTTGGCCGACCGACCCTAAAATTTTTCTAAAGGCGCCTTTGGCGCCAATATATACTAATTTTGAGGGGGAGCGCGCGCCAAAAAAACGCGATTTTTTTGTCAAAATTTTTCAAAAATTGCCCAAAAACGGCTTTTTTGACTGTTTTTTCAAAAATTTGCCTGCGGCGCAGAAAATTTAGCCAAAGTAGGGCCAAAACAGTACTTTGGGAGAGCTCGAAAAATCAATTTGGTCGACCTAAAAAAAAAAAAGGTCGTCAAAATTTTGGAAAATTTTTTGAAAATCCGCCCCCCCCCCCCTCGAGAAAATCCTAGATCCGCCCCTGTACAGCAGTGAAAATTTTCTAATCCTAGCTTAAAACAATATGATTGAGTAGTTCGACAAACAACTGTGGATAAACGATAAAAAGGTACACATATGTATACAAACACACTTCGATAAAAGAAATGCTGGGTGTGCTAAAAAAAAACTTCAACAGTTTTTAGAGAAGAATCATCTATGGTCAAAACTTGTTCTTTTCGCTGTACTTCGCAGTTGGTGTTTTCTGACACGCATCTTTTAATTGGTTGCTTGAGTTGTTCGAGTTATTTCTATTAAGGTTAACTCCTTATTTAAAAACTTATATTTCGAGTCGTTTACACCTTTTTGTGGCGAGTCGTGTCCCTCTTACGCGTTCTCTAGTGTCTATGCTCCGATTGAGATTACTTTCTTTTCCTATTGTTTGCTAATACCCAAGGACTTATAGTCTATTACACGTTATAAACTCGGGTTGAATTCTCTAGAACAAAAAACCAACCTTCCCCTTGTGTAAGTAAATCAAACTTCCCAGGACTGTTGCTAGCCTTCCCAAGACTCCAGTAAAAACTCAATGCGATAATAGGTTATCTTTTCTAGGACTTTTTCAAACCTTGTCGGGACCCGAAAAACTCGTTGTGCTATTAAATTAATGTTCTCATGACTTTTGTTAACTCTGAAAATATATATTATTATAAGACTTTAATCTTTACAATATTTCAATTAAGCTTCCCCGAAAAACACGTTGGGATAGTCAGTTAACCTTCCCAAGACTTTTGCTATCCTTCTCAAGACTCCCAGTAAATCCTTCCTAAAACTCCGGTAAAAAATCCGGTTGTGGTTGTTTGAGAACAAATGAATTAAATATTGACAATATTTCCACCAGCGACAAAAACTGTGTGTCTTAATTGGTGCTCTTCGGTGTCAGTTTTTCAACTGTGCCACTGATTCTTCGGAGTAGTCAACTTGTTCTCTAGACCAAACAATCTTTCAAGTGATTATCTTTCAAGGTTGTTAGGCTGTCTGAAAGTTACTGACAATGCCTCACAAGAGGCTATCTCGAAGTATTAAACAATTTGATCAAAACTATCAGATCATTATAGGTTTAGCAAAAATCAAAAACCGATTCGTCTGATCCGGTATCTAGTAGCTCTGTCTTTTCATGGGTTTTCTATTGTTTTTTTCTTACCTAGTCCATTTTTTTCCTAATTTGCTCTGGTCTTTTTTGCTGAATAAAATCATTTGAGAATCTATTTTGTGTTACTTTTTATCAGACAGTCCTTGTTCCGACGTTCGATACGAAAGTAACGGAATATTTGTGCTCGGGGTGGGTTTTTTTTCTTCAGACAAATTTCGACTTTTTAACTAGCCATTTTTGACGGATTTTTTTTTATATCATTCAAAAGATATTGTTGTCCTGAGCTTAAATTTGAAAAGATATTTTACCTGTAATCCTTTTTCGTAAAGTTATGAGGGTTTAAAGATTGCCATTTTTACCAATTTGGGACAATTAACGAGCGATATAATTCGCGCTATTAACGCGTAAGCGGAAATTCAATCCGTCCTATAAATCGTTCCCAATTGGTTGAACGAAGCTTTTAACTAGCCATTTTTAACTAGCCATTTTTGACGGATTTTTTTAATATCATTCAAAAGATATTGTTGTCCTGAGCTTAAATTTGAAAAGATATTTTACCTGTAATCCTTTTTCGTAAAGTTATGAGGGTTTAAAGATTGCCATTTTGACCAATTTGGGACAATTAACGAGCGATATAATTCGCGCTATTAACGCGTAAGCGGAGATTCAATCCGTCCTATAAATCGTTCCAAATTGGTTGAACGAAGCTTATTTGCCATAATTGACTTGTTACAAGGAAAGAAATCTCCCTTTTTGTACTTTATATGGCGTGTGGGGGGATGATTTTCATTAAAAATTTCAAAATTTAGAAGAAAAAAAATTTCATTTTATTTTATTTCATTTAGTGTTTTTATGTTATTACTGCTGCTCCATAAACTCTAAAAGAGAGTCGGAACATTCAGGGCTTCGCCCTGATACGAACAGTCTTGTTTTATTTGATTTCAAATGTGTTAACCTAAAAGTACTTGACATAATCAAATGTTAAACTATCTGGTAAATAAACCCAGCAATTAAGGACATGATTAGTAACCCTGGAAACAACTCCAGTTTGGATTTTGGTCAAGATGGAAATAGGCAATTAACGCAAGAACTTTATTGATGTTTGAATAAATTGTAAGCCACACAGTCAATTCCCTGGGTTGGCTCCCCAGTTTTGTTGTACTATTGATAACAGAAACTCCTTTCTTTTCTGGACTACTTTCTCGATACACTCTTTTTGATGTCAACAAGTCAGTTCTAATCTCTTTATTATTATCAAGATGAGTCAATTGCGAGCAGCAATTGAACCAGGGCAAAATTTGTCGTCTTTCGCGCAATTATATTTTCAGCTGTTGTGTTTTTTTGTTTATCTTTTTTAGTTTGCGGGGACAAATTATGCTCGAAAAGTTCAAATCGAAACCTTGAAATTTTAGATCCCAAAAACTTCTTGCATTAAGACCGTGTGGCGCAATACATAGTAATTGTGCTATTCCATAATTTTTTCATCTACTGGGTCCATCTATCGGAAATGGGTACATGTGGAAACTCATTGTACCACTTGAAACTTCCACAGGTGTTTCTTCTGTACTGCAGGATATGTTATCAAATCTGACTTTTGTCTGAGCGCAATGATGAATATAGAGAACACGTCCCGTTTTTTTCGGGGTAAAACCCTCTAGTTCAGTTTTTCTTTAATTAAAGTTTTACCATCAGAGGTTTGTGTGGCAATTTTCTGATAACTTCGCCCATCTGTGTTTTCCTATTATGCGCATTACGCTGTCGTTTCTCAAAAAGTTTCTTAAAAAATCGTGTATAATTCGCTTCAAATCAGATCTTAAGCCGCATTTCATCAAAGTTTTCTGTTTTTGAAAAATATGTTGTATCAGCTGCGTAAAAAAGATGATCGATTGTTCGTTTTCTTTAGCACTAGTTCTGGCAACTCCTTTTGTTCTCTAAAAATTCCACTGCAAAAAATCGTGTTATGATTTTATTTCTAGCTGTCCTATAATATATTAACTGAAATAAATTCAGAATAGCAACGCTCTGGTAGTATGTTTCCTTTTGTTATCACTTATTAGCTGCTTATTTTTCAAATTTTTCCTGGCCTCACATTTGTAGTGTCAGCCATGACTGTTTGGTCTTCAAAAATCAAAATACAAACATACTAACATACAATACAAAGAACTGTGATTTAATTAGTTTTTCATTAGTTTTTTTATGACGAAAAAATTGGCAGCCCATGGACGGACATTTTGGACGAAACTTTCAAATTTGACGTCTTTCATTTGCTTCTTCTGTTTAAATGTTGTTACTAAAAGCCTTTTGCTTAAGTTTCTTGCTTAATTTTATAAAATAGAGTGTTTTTTTTTGTGAAATGTCCTGAGATTTGTCCTGACAAAATGTCCCTTTTTAAAAAGTTTTATAAATGGACTCCACATGGGACTTTTCGTTGGGGCCAGTTCCCTTGCGAATGCAGTGAAAGACGCGCTTCATAATATCTAAAGCAATATGAACCCGAGAAACGTTACAGTAATTACCGGATTAAGCTTGAACAAAGGTACCAGAAACTCCTGGACAGTTGCCAAAAATCCTATGTTTGAAATCTTAGAAAAAAAGGACATCGTCATCTTGCACGACTGCATCATTAGCTCCCCGAACAAGTATCGTAGTAAAAACTGCCATCCTGTCTGGTCTCCGATCTTATATCAACTCTTAAAAGATTCAAAAATAGGTTTTTTTTGCAATTATTTTCCGTCAGCGTCGGTGTACACCAAATGTTCTGAAATAATTCAGAAAATAAAAAAAAAATTTTGACATGTCAGTGAAACAATCGAAATGATTTTACAATTTTGTTGCCTCGGTTTTAAAACAAAACCTTTCGAGCATCATCCAGAGAGACAATCATCTTTGACTTCAGCAATTTTTCATTGCAAATCTCTATTTAAGAAGAGTTAAACCTTTTCATTACTGAGCACCCTTTCTAGCCATTTTGCTTCAACAATATTGATAAGTTTCTTGAAATATGGTAAACTTGGTTTTTTGCAACTTTACGTTACGTCCGTAAAAATGTACCAGAGATTTTTACTTTCACCGTGGATAACATCAACTTTGTCGAAAAAGTCTTGAAAGCATTAAAACAGCTGCACTTATACCACCAATAGTATTTTGAGTTTAAAATAACTTTTAATGACGCCAAGAAAGCAAACCTCTTCAACAGATTTTTCAAAGAATTTTTAGTTAATTTGAATCACAATTATTTCTTCATAAAATGGAGTTTCCAACTGAATCGAATCGAATACTAATTTATTTTTGGCGTAACAAAACAACAATGAAATCGTGAGCAACAGAACCCCGCTTAAATCACGTGGCCCGGAAGGAATTGGAAAATTTACTCTAAAACAGCTAGCTAAAAGCATCTCCAAGTCTCTTTGTGATAATTTCAATAACAATGCCAACAAAGCCACATTCCCGATAAACTGAAAACTGAGCGATGTCTTTCCTATCTTCAAAGATGGTGATCAATAATTGTTATCTAATTTCGAACCAAGCAGTCCTCAATCTTTCTAAATTCTTGAAATTCTTTTTACTGACAAAATTTCAACAGACATTCATCATAAAATTGATCAAAGTCATTTTAGGGTGATGCTCAAGAAATCTAAAACTCTACAAAAGCTAATCTATTAAGTGTACAGAATTCTAACCAGCCCTGAAACACAAAATCTTCTAAGCTTCTAAACCGAATTCAAAACTGTTTTCGAAAAAGTACACGCTAAAACCGTATGGAAAAATTGAAATCATTGGGGTTAGCTGGAAGTCTTCGAAAACTTCTTCCATAGCTAAGAAGGATCCAAAACTAGGAGTTCGAACTTGATATGAGAAATCCAACTGGTAAGAAGTCTCAAGCGTGTCACCACAAGGCTCTTTTTTCGGGCCTCTATTTTTTATAACGCTTTGCAAAAATCTGCCCCCAAGCCTCTGAAACCATTTCTCTGGGTACACTGACGACTACAAAATTATATCCCCGAAACCAAAGTCATTACAAAATGACATCTCTAAAATGAGAGAGGCTTGTACTCTTGCTGGCATCAAATTCAAGAATGCAGCGACTGAACGACTAAAATGGCCATTGAAAAGAGCGAAGCAGAACAACCTGAAGCTGAAAAGAACCTAGACATAACAGGCTATACGAACCTCTTTTGGATAACACACGCTAAGAGACGTGCTCAAAAGGCAATCGGTCCGTCATTTTCCTCAAGCGAAACATTGTCGGCACAGAAAACCTCAAATTGAAGGTAAATTCCTATTCCAGTTACATTGTTCCAATAGTATCAAATGGATTGTGCATCTGGAAACCGAATAAGACCCAGCTGAAATTTATCGAAGATGTTTAAAAGAAAAGTAAAAATTGGTTATTTTGAATTCCCCTTGGCAATTCAAATAAAGAGGAATTTTCTGAAGTTACTACTTTTCTCTTGTACCATGAGCTGAACATGATTTTTTATGCAAAAAAAACATGAGAAATTAGACATCATCAACACTCAAGTAAAGAATGGCAAAAACTGGATGAACCAATAAACACGAACGAGCCACAAGAGATAGTTCTGCAAATACCCAAAATACAGAACAAACAAACCCATATCAAACATTTGCCTTAATACACCCATTTTGATAAAATACCTGATAAAATCTCTGTGAAGATTCCTAGACAACCCGACAAATTTTAATTTTTCTTTGAAGATTTGGCCGATTGCTTCAAAAAATTTTCTTTGAAATCGGTAAGGACAACCAGAAAATTATGTGTTTCAGGGCTGTCTAGAATTGAGTACACCTTGTCTTGATAAATCAGTTTGGCCCGGTTATAGATTTACTAGGCATCAACTGGTAAGATTATATTGCAACTGCCTGAAAAAGAGATCAAGCCAATTTTTTCGACGCTGTACTGGAACTATTCTATTTCACAAACTTATGAATTTGATTCATGCTCTCGGAGAATTGACTTTTTGTGAGGGACCCAGAAACTAGAACAAATTAAACCTCAGTTGAAAACTTGAGAAACTTATCATTCTTGTATTCCTTCCAAAATTAAAGAACGGAGCAATTCAATTTCAGTTAAAATTGAAACTCACGGGGACTTTAATTTTCGAGCTATCTCAAGTTGTGTATTCTTAATTTCATTAGAATGGTTACAATCGATGTAATGTTATGTTTGAAACCACTTTTTTTTCGAAAAATTGATTGAAGGAAGGTTTTTCTAAGGCCAGTTTATAAAATTATTTTGCTGATTGACAAGCAGAGATCAACTAAAAATGTTTATTTATCTCAAAAACTAGTCGTTATGAAAATAAATATTGTGAAAACAGATAATTCTTTAAAAAAAACATATAAACTGCATGATATTCGTGTATGATTAACCGGCATCCCTTCTAGGATTTTAGAGACAGGTCTGTCAAGTAGTCCTCTGGTCTATGGGAAAGAGTTCATGGCCTGTCGAGTCTATTGTTTCGCCGCTGCGCCTTATGCGCTTGGCTGAGATTGTTCCTGATCTGCAATTGCTATAGATTTTGTTATTTTTCTTAAAATGATTTCCTTTTTTTACCCTTGAGATGAGGAAAAACAACAAGGAGTGTACTGGCATAAATTGCTTAAGATTCAACAATTTTAAATGGGATCACATGTGATTGTTTTTCTAATTGGGTTATATCAATTTAATAAATATCACTCTTTGTAAAACTATGAAAATTCAACGTTTTCAATTTCTTTCAGTTATGTAAGTAAATTGTGTCATTAATGCATTAATTGATAAGCACTCAGTGCTAGATATTTATGTACATACAGACATTTCATATAATCGATTATTAAAAAAAGATTCTAACGACTCGCCTAGACTATTGGCCAAAAATCTTTGGGCCGGAAATCTTTTGCTGCTTGTTCTAATGTTTTTCTTGTTTTTTCGTTAACAATCCAACATAAGTGGCCGTGAACAAGCGACAGCTATGATCTTTATAATGAACACAAAAACGAGAATTAATTTTGTTTCTTTATCTATACCTTTTGCCCAATGATCAATCCTCAATCAGACAGATCTCGAGAACAGAACAAAGCTAATAAGCTGCAAGCTCGATGAGGGATGTATAAAAGGAGGAATAATGCTGGCAGCTTTAAATGACAATATCGCATCTTATTGACTCCTAACAATGAGAAATTGATTTCTAACCAGCCAAAACTTGCCGATATAAATGCCTAAAACTCGGAAAACGTCAAGTGTTTTTTTGTAAATGGCTTCCGGGTATTAAAAGCTATTTTTACTTTCCAAATGGTTCAGAAGCCGGTCCGAACAAAATTTTCCCCAATTCTAAAAGAACTTATTTTTCTATAAAACAGCAATGCGGAGCTCAATTTGTTGAAATTGCTAAGTAAGCTTCAAAACCTGATAGAAGAAGATGAAATACCCGACTTGTGAAGACATTCATTTATGGACCAAAACTTATCGCTCTCATAAAAATAGAAGGAATTTTGCGATCGACTGCCCTCAGCATCACGCTCAGACGCCTGATTTCAAAAAAAACGTTTGGTTTTCAGACGATGGAAACCTTGGCGACTACAAAACGATAGTACTCCGAGGCCTTAAACACATGGCTGAACAAAATGAAGAAAAGCTATCGTTTCAGCCTAAACACAGAAAAATTTAGGCTTTGTTTTCTAGAACCGACCAGAAGTACGCAACAACTATTCAATCACAGTTCAATTTGAAAAAACATGTCTAAAATCAAAATCGAAATTCAGTTATGAACTTGTATTTTTGGTCTCCACTGTAGGCGAAACTTGTCGTAGAGAACTGCTAAAAGAAATAATATTTAAGATGGAGAGGTTGGGAATTTTTATTACGCTGGATGCGCGCCGTGTTTGTAAATTCTTAAAAAATGCTTTAGCACGCCGAGACTCCTGTATTTTTGCGTACAAAGCCTTGTTTTTTGAAAAGGGATGTTTTGGAAAAACATGATCGAAAATTAGGAAAAGAAATGTAAATGACTGAAATTCATTTTTTTGCAAACCGTTCTTTCGGCAGCGAGGGTGGCTCGGGTGTTTCTTCCAATCGTGCACTACTTTAACCCGCTTTTTTATTTTCAGCGGTAGGTGCGAAAGCTACCTTAGGTAAATTTTTTTTGACCGAAGATGGAAAATATATTGATACTATAAAAATTTGGTCTATTTCAGCAGAATTTGAATTAGCTCCGGAAACGGAATCCAAAAAAAACGGTCTTCGCCTATTTTTGATGACGAAGTAGTAAAAAAGATTTTTTAACTAAAAGCAACTGACATAAAAAGGTTCATTGCTTACCAGGAAAAGTTTAGAGTGCAATGGTTGAATGTCGTACTGTGTCAGAATCTAAGATTATAAATCAGCACCTTACAGAGGTGGTTAGCCAGCTTCTGCGGGATATAAAGGTAGTTGACTACCTAGCCCCTAGTAGAATAAGCGCAGGCTCTGTTTGTAACCCGCGGAAAGGCGGTTGCAGAGGCGAAGATTGCGAAACTGACAAATGTAGGGGTTTAAAAAATAGTAGTATGGGTAGTAGTAGAAGACTTGAAATCACAGTTGAAGAATTAAAAAAGATACAAGGTGGAATGTATAGATCAAACAATATAACAATACAGAGCAAAATACCAGCAAATTATGATCGGCATTTTAAACAAATTTTTTTTTAAAGAAAGTACACGTATTTGCCATAGTCATTCGAATTTAACACCAATTTAAAAACGCGTTTTTGAAAACTTTCGAGTCTGCGAAGGCTTTTTATTGAAAGTGAGCATGCAGTGGAGCTAAAAAGTAACACGGATAGAATTAATGATCGATAGAGTAAAAATATACGTTGCTATTTAACTTGAGAAGGCACATATCTCCGTAGAAAATTAAAGGTTTTAATGCTTTTGGCGAGTTTGAGGTCAATATGCGAATTCCATTTGATTTTGTTCTTGAAAATCAGGCCGAAAATTTTAATATTCTCTTCATATTTTAATTAAATGTCATTCATTGTAGAAGTGTATTGTGGATAATCAAAACTCAAAATCTTTGTTTTTGAAGTTTGAAACGAAAATCCATTCAACTTTGCCCATTCAAAAAGTGTGTCCATTCAAAAAGTGTGCCCATTCAAAACGTGTGTCCATACAACTTTGCCCATTCAAAAAGTTTCAGGCGATGAATTTTAGTGTAGTTTTAAGTCATTGCGAATTAAATAATAAACACTATGAACAATTTCATTACGAAGATCATCAACGAAAAACGAAAAGAAGAGAGGACCCAGAGGATCCAACTTTGCCCATTCAAACAGTTTCAGGCGATGAACTTTAGTGTAGTTTTAAGTCATTGCGAATTAAGTAATAAACACTATGAACAATTTCATTACGAAGATCATCAATGAAAAACGAAAAGAAGAGAGGACCCACAACGCTGCCCTGAGGGACACCAGAAGTAGCATCTATAAGGTTGGATAGGGAGTTTTCTAACTTAATGCATTGACGTCTGTCATTAAAATAAGACGTAAGCAGATTATTGAAATCAAAATCAAGTCAGAGGTACACAGTTTTGTTAAAAATAATTGATGGGGCACTCAATCAATGCCTTTTGTTTGTCGAAATAGATAGATAAAGATGGAACGTTGTTGTCAAGGTTAGCATAATTAAGATCCAAATACATTATTATTTGCAAAACAGTACCTCGAGATTTCATGAATCCATGTTGCTGTGGTTTAGTGATCTCATAGTTTTAGGATAAATGTAATCAATGTAGATGCGCTCAAATATAAGCGACACTTTTCGTAAAGTACTGATTGGTCGATAGTTTGTGATATTACTTGATGATCTTGATTTGTAGAAGGGTGTAACATGAGATAGTTTTATTCAGATGGCCAGAAACAACTAGAAACGATTGAGTTAAACAAAATGGATATAGCTGGGGGCAGATTTTTGAAGCAATCTTTCATGACAAAGATGATAACGCATCCATTGAGCAGCTATCATCACAAGCTTTGAGAGGTATTTTAACATCCGCGTTTGTAATCAAAACATCTTCCAGGTGGAAGATTTCAAGGGAAGGAAACATTATATCAGTGATAACTTTCGGACCAAAGACTGATCCAAATAACTTGTTAAACAATTGTGCCTTAGATTCGGGGGTTGTAGCAGTTTTTTCACCAAATTTCACGACATAGTTTTTTGGATCAGTCGTTTTTCAAAACTTTTTGCTAAAAAGTAAATTTCAAACGTTTTCGCAACTATATGCATCGTCAGGGTTTTTAGAATAAACTAATCTAAAGACGATAAAACATCAATTCACGAATGACGATTGTTGTATACAATATTTCACATACAATTTGGCTCTAAACCATCATTCTAAAAAATTAGCCAATCACAGTTGACATCTAAATTACTATCAAGATTAAAATACTTTTAACCTCTAAAATTAATTAAACAATTTTTTCGACGCTGTACTGGAACTATTCTATTTCACAAACTTATGAATTTGATTCATGCTCTCGGAGAATTGACTTTTTGTGAGGGACCCAGAAACTAGAACAAATTAAACCTCAGTTGAAAACTTGAGAAACTTATCATTCTTGTATTCCTTCCAAAATTAAAGAACGGAGCAATTCAATTTCAGTTAAAATTGAAACTCACGGGGACTTTAATTTTCGAGCTATCTCAAGTTGTGTATTCTTAATTTCATTAGAATGGTTACAATCGATGTAATGTTATGTTTGAAACCACTTTTTTTTTCGAAAAATTGGTGAAGGAAGGTTTTTCTAAGGCCAGTTTATAAAATTATTTTGCTGATTGACAAGCAGAGATCAACTAAAAATGTTTATTTATCTCAAAAACTAGTCGTTATGAAAATAAATATTGTGAAAACAGATAATTCTTTAAAAAAACATATAAACTGCATGATATTCGTGTATGATTAACCGGCATCCCTTCTAGGATTTTAGAGACAGTTCTGTCAAGTAGTCCTCTGGTCTATGGGAAAGAGTTCATGGCCTGTCGAGTCTATTGTTTCGCCGCTGCGCCTTATGCGCTTGGCTGAGATTGTTCCTGATCTGCAATTGCTATAGATTTTGTTATTTTTCTTAAAATGATTTCCTTTTTTTACCCTTGAGATGAGGAAAAACAACAAGGAGTGTACTGGCATAAATTGCTTAAGATTCAACAATTTTAAATGGGATCACATGTGATTGTTTTTCTAATTGGGTTATATCAATTTAATAAATATCACTCTTTGTAAAACTATGAAAATTCAACGTTTTCAATTTCTTTCAGTTATGTAAGTAAATTGTGTCATTAATGCATTAATTGATAAGCACTCAGTGCTAGATATTTATGTACATACAGACATTTCATATAATCGATTATTAAAAAAAGATTCTAACGACTCGCCTAGACTATTGGCCAAAAATCTTTGGGCCGGAAATCTTTTGCTGCTTGTTCTAATGTTTTTCTTGTTTTTTCGTTAACAATCCAACATAAGTGGCCGTGAACAAGCGACAGCTATGATCTTTATAATGAACACAAAAACGAGAATTAATTTTGTTTCTTTATCTATACCTTTTGCCCAATGATCAATCCTCAATCAGACAGATCTCGAGAACAGAACAAAGCTAATAAGCTGCAAGCTCGATGAGGGATGTATAAAAGGAGGAATAATGCTGGCAGCTTTAAATGACAATATCGCATCTTATTGACTCCTAACAATGAGAAATTGATTTCTAACCAGCCAAAACTTGCCGATATAAATGCCTAAAACTCGGAAAACGTCAAGTGTTTTTTTGTAAATGGCTTCCGGGTATTAAAAGCTATTTTTACTTTCCAAATGGTTCAGAAGCCGGTCCGAACAAAATTTTCCCCAATTCTAAAAGAACTTATTTTTCTATAAAACAGCAATGCGGAGCTCAATTTGTTGAAATTGCTAAGTAAGCTTCAAAACCTGATAGAAGAAGATGAAATACCCGACTTGTGAAGACATTCATTTATGGACCAAAACTTATCGCTCTCATAAAAATAGAAGGAATTTTGCGATCGACTGCCCTCAGCATCACGCTCAGACGCCTGATTTCAAAAAAAAACGTTTGGTTTTCAGACGATGGAAACCTTGGCGACTACAAAACGATAGTACTCCGAGGCCTTAAACACATGGCTGAAAAAAATGAAGAAAAGCTATCGTTTCAGCCTAAACACAGAAAAATTTAGGCTTTGTTTTCTAGAACCGACCAGAAGTACGCAACAACTATTCAATCACAGTTCAATTTGAAAAAACATGTCTAAAATCAAAATCGAAATTCAGTTATGAACTTGTATTTTTGGTCTCCACTGTAGGCGAAACTTGTCGTAGAGAACTGCTAAAAGAAATAATATTTAAGATGGAGAGGTTGGGAAGTTTTATTACGCTGGATGCGCGCCGTGTTTGTAAATTCTTAAAAAATGCTTTAGCACGCCGAGACTCCTGTATTTTTGCGTACAAAGCCTTGTTTTTTGAAAAGGGATGTTTTGGAAAAACATGATCGAAAATTAGGAAAAGAAATGTAAATGACTGAAATTCATTTTTTTGCAAACCGTTCTTTCGGCAGCGAGGGTGGCTCGGGTGTTTCTTCCAATCGTGCACTACTTTAACCCGCTTTTTTATTTTCAGCGGTAGGTGCGAAAGCTACCTTAGGTAAATTTTTTTTGACCGAAGATGGAAAATATATTGATACTATAAAAATTTGGTCTATTTCAGCAGAATTTGAATTAGCTCCGGAAACGGAATCCAAAAAAAACGGTCTTCGCCTATTTTTGATGACGAAGTAGTAAAAAAGATTTTTTAACTAAAAGCTACTGACATAAAAAGGTTCATTGCTTACCAGGAAAAAATTGGAGTGCAATGGTTGAATGTCGTACTGTGTCAGAATCTAAGATTATAAATCAGCACCTTACAGAGGTGGTTAGCCAGCTTCTGCGGGATATAAAGGTAGTTGACTACCTAGCCCCTAGTAGAATAAGCGCAGGCTCTGTTTGTAACCCACGGAAAGGCGGTTGCAGAGGCGAAGATCGCGAAACTGACAAATGTAGGGGTTTAAAAAATAGTAGTATGGGTAGTAGTAGAAGACTTGCAATCACAGTTGAAGAATTAAAAAAGATACAAGGTGGAATGTATAGATCAAACAATATAACAATACAGAGCAAAATACCAGCAAATTATGATCGGCATTTTAAACAAAATTTTTTTTAAAGAAAGTACACGTATTTGCCATAGTCATTCGAATTTAACACCAATTTAAGAACGCGTTTTTGAAAACTTTCGAGTCTGCGAAGGCTTTTTATTGAAAGTGAGCATGCAGTGGAGCTAAAAAGTAACACGGATAGAATTAATGATCGATAGAGTAAAAATATACGTTGCTATTTAACTTGAGAAGGCACATATCTCCGTAGAAAATTAAAGGTTTTAATGCTTTTGGCGAGTTTGAGGTCAATATGCGAATTCCATTTGATTTTGTTCTTGAAAATCAGGCCGAAAATTTTAATATTCTCTTCATATTTTAATTAAATGTCATTCATTGTAGAAGTGTATTGTGGATAATCAAAACTCAAAATCTTTGTTTTTGAAGTTTGAAACGAAAATCCATTCAACTTTGCCCATTCAAAAAGAGTGTCCATTCAAAAAGTGTGCCCATTCAAAACGTGTGTCCATACAACTTTGCCCATTCAAAAAGTTTCAGGCGATGAATTTTAGTGTAGTTTTAAGTCATTGCGAATTAAATAATAAACACTATGAACAATTTCATTACGAAGATCATCAACGAAAAACGAAAAGAAGAGAGGACCCAGAGGATCCAACTTTGCCCATTCAAACAGTTTCAGGCGACGAACTTTAGTGTAGTTTTAAGTCATTGCGAATTAAGTAATAAACACTATGAACAATTTCATTACGAAGATCATCAATGAAAAACGAAAAGAAGAGAGGACCCACAACGCTGCCCCGAGGGACACCAGAAGTAGCATCTATAAGGTTGGATAGGGAGTTTTCTAACTTAATGCATTGACGTCTGTCATTAAAATAAGACGTAAGCAGATTATTGAAATCAAAATCAAGCCAGAGGTACACAGTTTTGTTAAAAATAATTGATGGGGCACTCAATCAATGCCTTTTGTTTGTCGAAATAGATAGATAAAGATGGAACGTTGTTGTCAAGGTTAGCATAATTAAGATCCAAATACATTATTATCTGCAAAACAGTACCTCGAGATTTCATGAATCCATGTTGCTGTGGTTTAGTGATCTCATAGTTTTAGGATAAATGTAATCAATGTAGATGCGCTCAAATATAAGCGACACTTTTCGTAAAGTACTGATTGGTCGATAGTTTGTGATATTACTTGATGATCTTGATTTGTAGAAGGGTGTAACATGAGATTTTTATTCAGATGGCCAGAAACAACTAGAAACGATTGAGTTATAAAAAATGGATATAGCTGGGGGCAGATTATTGAAGCAATCTTTCATGACAAAGATGATAACGCATCCATTGAGCAGCTATCATCACAAGCTTTGAGAGGTATTTTAACATCCGCGTTTGTAATCAAAACATCTTCCAGGTGGAAGATTTCAAGGGAAGGAAACATTATATCAGTGATAACTTTCGGACCAAAGACTGATCCAAATAACTTGTTAAACAATTGTGCCTTAGATTCGGGGGTTGTAGCAGTTTTTTCACCAAATTTCACGACATAGTTTTTTGGATCAGTCGTTTTTCAAAACTTTTTGCTAAAAAGTAAATTTCAAACGTTTTCGCAACTATATGCATCGTCAGGGTTTTTAGAATAAACTAATCTAAAGACGATAAAACATCAATTCACGAATGACGATTGTTGTATACAATATTTCACATACAATTTGGCTCTAAACCATCATTCTAAAAATTTAGCCAATCACAGTTGACATCTAAATTACTATCAAGATTAAAATACTTTTAACCTCTAAAATTAATTAAACAATTTAAAATTAATTTGCCTGGAAAGTTGTGAGTCATAATTTTGATTTAGACATGTATGTTATAAATAAAAAACCAAAAATATTTTGGCACTAAGTTTTCAGTGTTAACTCTCTGCTCCTAAACTCATCGCGCGTGTTCAAGCCCGATTTCTATTTCCTGATATGTATTGCCTCTAGTGTAAACAATTTTGTTCGATTGTTTGACCTATCTGTAATTTTCCAACTAAGATCTGCGCGTTTCCCTCAAGTTGGCATTGCTGAAGGTGGAAGCCTACCGGTGAGTCTGCTTTCTTATGTTCCTCAATTCTAGCGGTCAAATGTTGAACAATTTGTTCGACATAGGTGGTAATGCATCCACTACAAGACAAATTATAAACCACTCTTGACTTGAGGTCATTAGAATCAAAGCCAGGGGTTCAAAGTTTTGTTAAAAATATTTGATGGGGCACTCAATCAATGCCTTTTGTTTGTCGAAATAGATAAATAAACATGGAACGCTGTTGTCAAGGTTAGCATAAGTTAGATCCAAATAGGTTAATATCTGCAAAACAGTACCTCGAGATTTCATGAATCCATGTTGCTGTGGTTTAGTGATCTCATAGTTTTAGGATAAATGTAATCAAGGTAGATGCGCTCAAAAATAAGCGACAATTTTGGTAAAGTACTGATTGGTCGATAGTTTGTGATATTACTTGATGATCTTGATTTGTAGAAGGGTGTAACATGAGATAGTTTTATTCAGATGGCCAGAAACAACTAGAAACGATTGAGTTAAACAAAATGGATATAGCTGGGGGCAGATTATCGAAGCAATCTTTCATGACAAAAGATGGTAACGCATCCATTGAGCAGCTATCATCACAAGCTTTGAGAGGTATTTTAACATCCGCGTTTGTAATCAAAACATCTTCCAGGTGGAATATTTCAAGGGAAGGAAACATTATATAAGTGATAACTTTCGGACCAAAGACTGATCCAAATAACTCGTTAAACAATTGTGCCTTGGATTCGGGCGTTCTAGCAGTTTTGTCACCAAATTTCACGACATAGTTTTTTGGATCAGTCATTTTTGAAAAAAATTTGCTAAAAAGTAAATTTCAAACGTTTTCGCTACTGTATGC
This sequence comes from Symsagittifera roscoffensis, assembly GCF_963678635.1. Classification (NCBI taxonomy): domain Eukaryota; kingdom Metazoa; phylum Xenacoelomorpha; order Acoela; family Convolutidae; genus Symsagittifera; species Symsagittifera roscoffensis. The sequence continues at coordinate 25,852,479 of NC_087069.1, forward strand.
ATCGTCAGGATTTTTACAATAAACTCATCTAAAGACGATAAAGCATCAATTCGCGATTGTTGTATACAATATTTCACATACAATTTGGCTCTAGACCATCATGTTAAACAGTTGACATCTAAATTACTATCAAGATTTAAAAAAAATTTTAACCTCTAAAATTAATTAAACAATTTAAAATTAATTTGCCTGGAAGTTTGTGAGTCATAATTTTAATTTAGACATGTATGTTATAAAAAAAAACAAAAATATTTTGGCACTACGTTTTCAGTGTTAACTCTCTGCTCCTAAACTCATCGCGCGTGTTCAAGGCCGGTTTCTATTTCCTGACATGTATTGCCTCTAGAGTTAACAATTTTGTTCGATTGTTTGACCTATCTGTAATTTCCCAACTAAGATCTACGCAATTTCCCTCAACTTGGCATTGCTGAAGGTGGAGGCCTACCGGTGAGTCTGCTTTCTTATTTTCCTCAATGCTAGCGGTCAAATGGCGAACAGTTTGTTCGACATAGGTAGAAGTGCATCCACTACAAGACAGTTTATAAACCACTCTTGACTTGAGGTCATTAGAAAATTCTGACTTCAGTGATGGTAAACATGATTCTACTTTTCTTGTGGTGAAAAACACTTGAACTTTAATTAATTTTCGTAACCTGTTAGCAAAATTTTGTATCTGGTTACCTCTATATTGCACCATCAGCATTGGAGGCTTCACATCCTTTAGTGATTGAATTGACAAACACCTCTCACTATCCAGGGTCTTGCTTTTACCCTCGATTATCTTGCACAAGGTGTCTGAAGCCACGTTTGCGGACCTGATTTGTCAGCGATTGCGCCCTATTAGTTTCCATAGCCTTATCAAATCGCTCCCAGCTAGATGTACAGTGCCTTGGATAATACTACACTTATTCTGAAATGGGGGGCGCAGCTTCTATAATTCAGTATAGTCCCTGTATCTGTTGATTTTTGATACCAACTGCAAATTACACGCCTACCCTGCGATACATTTTTGTTCAACTCCAGGAACGGCGAATTCCCCTCCGAATTAGTTTTCTTTAGAGTGAACTGCAGATTTGGATGAAGAGAGTTGGCGGCATCGAGAAGACAACTCGGCTCCCCTCTGACTGTTCTAACAAAATCATGCACATACCTGAGAAACAATTTCACCTGGGGAGTATCCTTATCCTTGTTCTTAGCTCGGCAGCAGCTTTAACAGTACCAGACTATCTCGGTTATTGATGCGTATACGTATTTTTCTGCATTTTAGATGATACCAGTTTCGGCAACTCTCGCATTCAACCCCTTTTGATCTACATGTGACTTTCCTGCTGCAACATGGGCACAAGCCGTTTTCATAATCAATTTGCTTCATCTCCGTTCCCACCGGTATTTCTTGTCTTAGAGCAAACACGTACTCTTTCATCCATAAAATTACCAGAATTACAGCGAGGGACGCGCCCATTGCTAAACCATCAACTCGTACATATTATGAATCATTACACTTGAAATATACTTTACTGACCACCATATTCAAAAGCCTTTTCCTGGTTGCCCTTTGAATTTCAGGAGGATACTCTTGGCTGTAGAGCTTCTGTAAAGCAATTTCAATTGCCTCTTTCAGGTGAACGTTGATGTACAAACTTATTACATCAAGAGATATTATGGTTTCGTCCGGATCTAGAGCAATGTTTTCAATTGCTTCTCTGTCATCTTTAGAATTGGTTTCTATATTGGCTCCATCGATGTTGTCAAAAAACTTTGAAGCATTTTGTTCAGATTCTCATACGAGCTGCCTGGAACTGATAGTACTGGTCCAGTTTTGATTCATACGTTTGTTTCCTCATTATGCAAAAACCCAACCCCTTATCAAAGGGCACAGTCAGCAACCCATTATCTTTGAGATATTTCCTCGTTTTTTCAACGGCTTTGTCTCTTGGGGTTTGCTTTACGTTTTTTGCATATGCCTTTGCCGCGGCTTGTATTTGACATAACGTTTCACCAGATGTTTTTTGGTTTTTTAATTGTGAGAGGAAAATGTCGATATCCGCCGAAAAGTGTGTTTCGTTAAATTTGTCTCTAATGGAATACTTCGGGCCCATTGATAGCACTCCATATAATCATCCAGGCAGTTCAATGTTTTCAAGTACCTTAATTGATCGCTCATTTCTCCCCTCAAGAAGTTTATCTTGTCTCTCGGACAGTTTTCTTAATTAAACATTTTAAAATTAATATGTCTGGAAGTTTCTGAGTCATAATTTCAATTTAGACATGTACGTTTTGAATAAAAAACCAAAAATATTTTGGGACTAAATTTTCAGTGTTAACTCCCTGCTCCTAAACTCATCGCGCGTGTTCAAGCCCGGTTTCTCTTTCCTGATATGTATTGCCTCTAGTGTTAGCAATTTTGTTTGGTTGTTTGACCTATTTATAATTTCTTAACTAAGATTTGCGCTATTTCCCTCAAGTTGGCATTGCTGAAGGTGGAGTCCTACCGATGAGTCTGCTTTCTTATGTTCCTCAATTCTAGTGGTCAAATGTCGAACAGTTTGTCCGACATAGGTGGAAGTGCATCCACTACAAAACAAATTATAAACCACTCTTGACTTGAGGTCATTAGAATCAAAGCCAGGGGTACACAGTTTTGTTAAAATTAATTGATGGGGCGCTCAATCAATGCCTTTTGTTTGTCGAAATAGATAAATAAACATGGAACGCTGTTGTCAAGGTTAGCATAAGTTAGATCCAAATAGGTTAATATCTGCAAAACAGTACCTCGAGATTTCATGAACCCATGTTGCTGTGGTTTAGTGATCTCATAGTTATAGGATAAATGTAATCAAGGTAGATGCGCTCAAAAATAAGCGACAATTTTGGTAAAGTACTGATTGGTCGATAGTTTGTGATATTACTTGATGATCTTGATTTGTAGAAGGGTGTAACATGAGATAGTTTTATTCAGATGGCCAGAAACAACTAGAAACGATTGAGTTAAACAAAATGGATATAGCTGGGGGCAGATTATCGAAGCAATTTTTCATGACAAAAGATGGTAACGCATCCATTGAGCAGCTATCATCCTAAGCGTTGTGAGGTATTTTAACATCCGCGTTTGTAATCAAAACATCTTCCAGGTGGAATATTTCAAGGGAAGGAAACATTATATAAGTGATAACTTTCGGACCAAAGACTGATCCAAATAACTCGTTAAACAATTGTGCCTTGGATTCGGGCGTTCTAGCAGTTTTGTCACCAAATTTCACGACATAGTTTTTTGGATCAGTCATTTTTGAAAAAAATTTGCTAAAAAGTAAATTTCAAATGTTTTCGCTACTGTATGCATCGTCAGGATTTTTACAATAAACTCATCTAAAGACGATAAAGCATCAATTCGCGATTGTTGTATACAATATTTCACATACAATTTGGCTCTAGACCATCATGTTAAACAGTTGACATCTAAATTACTATCAAGATTAAAAAAAACTTTTAACCTCTAAAATTAATTAAACAATTTAAAATTAATTTGCCTGGAAGTTTGTGAGTCATAATTTTAATTTAGACATGTATGTTATAAAAAAAACAAAAATATTTTGGCACTACGTTTTCAGTGTTAACTCTCTGCTCCTAAACTCATCGCGCGTGTTCAAGGCCGGTTTCTATTTCCTGACATGTATTGCCTCTAGAGTTAACAATTTTGTTCGATTGTTTGACCTATCTGTAATTTCCCAACTAAGATCTACGCAATTTCCCTCAAATTGGCATTGCTGAAGGTGGAGGCCTACCGGTGAGTCTGCTTTCTTATGTTCCTCAATGCTAGCGGTCAAATGTCGAACAGTTTGTTCGACATAGGTAGAAGTGCATCCACTACAAGACAGTTTATAAACCACTCTTGACTTGAGGTCATTAGAAAATTCTGACTTCAGTGATGGTAAACATGATTCTATTTTTCTTGTGGTGAAAAACACTTGAACTTTAATTAATTTTCGTAACCTGTTAGCAAAATTTTCTATCTGGTTACCTCTATATTGCACCATCAGCATTGGAGGCTTCACATCCTTTAGTGATTGAATTGACAAACACCTCTCACTATCCAGGGTCTTGCTTTTACCCTCGATTATCTTGCACAAGGTGTCTGAAGCCACGTTTGCGGACCTGATTTGTCAGCGATTGCGCCCTATTAGTTTCCATAGCCTTATCAAATCGCTCCCAGCTAGATGTACAGTGCCTTGGATAATACTACACTTATTCTGAAATGGGGGGCGCAGCTTCTATAATTCAGTATAGTCCCTGTATCTGTTGATTTTTGATACCAACTGCAAATTACACGCCTACCCTGCGATACATTTTTGTTCAACTCCAGGAACGGCGAATTCCCCTCCGAATTAGTTTTCTTTAGAGTGAACTGCAGATTTGGATGAAGAGAGTTGGCGGCATCGAGAAGACAACTCGGCTCCCCTCTGACTGTTCTAACAAAGTCATGCACATACCTGAGAAACAATTTCACCTGGGGAGTATCCTTATCCTTGTTCTTAGCTCGGCAGCAGCTTTAACAGTACCAGACTATCTCGGTTATTGATGCGTATACGTATTTTTCTGCATTTTAGATGATACCAGTTTCGGCAACTCTCGCATTCAACCCCTTTTGATCTACATGTGACTTTCCTGCTGCAACATGGGCACAAGCCGTTTTCATAATCAATTTGCTTCATCTCCGTTCCCACCGGTATTTCTTGTCTTAGAGCAAACACGTACTCTTTCATCCATAAAATTACCAGAATTACAGCGAGGGACGCGCCCATTGCTAAACCATCAACTCGTACATATTATGAATCATTACACTTGAAATATACTTTACTGACCACCATATTCAAAAGCCTTTTCCTGGTTGCCCTTTGAATTTCAGGAGGATACTCTTGGCTGTAGAGCTTCTGTAAAGCAATTTCAATTGCCTCTTTCAGGTGAACGTTGATGTACAAACTTATTACATCAAGAGATATTATGGTTTCGTCCGGATCTAGAGCAATGTTTTCAATTGCTTCTCTGTCATCTTTAGAATTGGTTTCTATATTGGCTCCATCGATGTTGTCAAAAAACTTTGCAAGCATTTTGTTCAGATTCTCATACGAGCTGCCTGGAACTGATAGTACTGGTCCAGTTTTGATTCATACGTTTGTTTCCTTATTATGCAAAAACCCAACCCCTTATCAAAGGGCACAGTCAGCAACCCATTATCTTTGAGATATTTCCTCGTTTTTTCAACGGCTTTGTCTCTTGGGGTTTGCTTTACGTTTTTTGCATATGCCTTTGCCGCGGCTTGTATTTGACATAACGTTTCACCAGATGTTTTTTGGTTTTTTAATTGTGAGAGGAAAATGTCGATATCCGCCGAAAAGTGTGTTTCGTTAAATTTGTCTCTAATGGAATACTTCGGGCCCATTGATAGCACTCCATATAATCATCCAGGCAGTTCAATGTTTTCAAGTACCTTAATTGATCGCTCATTTCTCCCCTCAAGAAGTTTATCTTGTCTCTCCGACAGTTTTCTTAATTAAACATTTTAAAATTATTATGTCTGGAAGTTTCTGAGTCATAATTTCAATTTAGACATGTACGTTTTGAATAAAAAACCAAAAATATTTTGGGACTAAATTTTCAGTGTTAACTCCCTGCTCCTAAACTCATCGCGCGTGTTCAAGTCCGGTTTCTCTTTCCTGATATGTATTGCCTCTAGTGTTAGCAATTTTGTTTGGTTGTTTGACCTATCTATAATTTCCCAACTAAGATCTGCGCTTTTTCCCTCAAGTTGGCATTGCTGAAGGTGGAGTCCTACCGATGAGTCTGCTTTCTTATGTTCCTCAATTCTAGTGATCAAATGTCGAACAGTTTGTCCGACATAGGTGGAAGTGCATCCACTACAAAACAAATTATAAACCACTCTTGACTTGAGGTCATTAGAATCAAAGACAGGGGTACACAGTTTTGTTAAAAATAATTGATGGGGCACTCAATCAATGCCTTTTGTTTGTCGAAATAGATAAATAAACATGGAACGCTGTTGTCAAGGTTAGCATAAGTTAGATCCAAATAGGTTAATATCTGCAAAACAGTACCTCGAGATTTCATGAATCCATGTTGCTGTGGTTTAGTGATCTCATAGTTTTAGGATAAATGTAATCAAGGTAGATGCGCTCAAAAATAAGCGACAATTTTGGTAAAGTACTGATTGGTCGATAGTTTGTGATATTACTTGATGATCTTGATTTGTAGAAGGGTGTAACATGAGATAGTTTTATTCAGATGGCCAGAAACAACTAGAAACGATTGAGTTAAACAAAATGGATATAGCTGGGGGCAGATTATCGAAGCAATCTTTCATGACAAAAGATGGTAACGCATCCATTGAGCAGCTATCATCACAAGCTTTGAGAGGTATTTTAACATCCGCGTTTGTAATCAAAACATCTTCCAGGTGGAAGATTTCAAGGGAAGGAAACATTATATAAGTGATAACTTTCAGATCAAAGACTGATCCAAATAACTCGTTAAACAATTGTGCCTTGGATTCGGGCGTTCTAGCAGTTTTGTCACCAAATTTCACGACATAGTTTTTTGGATCAGTCATTTTTGAAAAAAATTTGCTGAAAAGTAAATTTCAAATGTTTTCGCTACTGTATGCATCGTCAGGATTTTTACAATACACTCATCTAAAGACGATAAAGCATCAATTCGCGATTGTTGTATACAATATTTCACATACAATTTGGCTCTAGACCATCATGTTAAACAGTTGACATCTAAATTACTATCAAGATTAAAAAAAAACTTTTAACCTCTAAAATTAATTAAACAATTTAAAATTAATTTGCCTGGAAGTTTGTGAGTCATAATTTTAATTTAGACATGTATGTTATAAAAAAAAAAAATTTCGGCACTACGTTTTCAGTGTTAACTCTCTGCTCCTAAACTCATCGCGCGTGTTCAAGGCCGGTTTCTATTTCCTGACATGTATTGCCTCTAGAGTTAACAATTTTGTTCGATTGTTTGACCTATCTGTAATTTCCCAACTAAGATCTACGCAATTTCCCTCAAATTGGCATTGCTGAAGGTGGAGGCCTACCGGTGAGTCTGCTTTCTTATGTTCCTCAATGCTAGTGGTCAAATGTCGAACAGTTTGTTCGACATAGGTAGAAGTGCATCCACTACAAGACAGTTTATAAATCACTCTTGACTTGAGGTCATTAGAAAATTCTGACTTCAGTGATGGTAAACATGATTCTATTTTTCTTGTGGTGAAAAACACTTGAACTTTAATTAATTTTCGTAACCTGTTAGCAAAATTTTGTATCTGGTTTCCTCTATATTGCACCATCAGCATTGGAGGCTTCACATCCTTTAGTGATTGAATTGACAAACATCTCTCACTATCCAGGGTCTTGCTTTTACCCTCGATTATCTTGCACAAAGTGTCTGAAGCCACGTTTGCGGACCTGATTTGTCAGCGATTGCGCCCTATTAGTTTCCATAGCCTTATCAAATCGCTCCCAGCTAGATGTACTGTGCCTTGGATAATACTACACTTATTCTGAAATGGGGGGCGCAGCTTCTATAATTCAGTATAGTCCCTGTATCTGTTGATTTTTGATACCAACTGCAAATTACACGCCTACCCTGCGATACATTTTTGTTCAACTCCAGGAACGGCGAATTCCCCTCCGAATTAGTTTTCTTTAGAGTGAACTGCAGATTTGGATGAAGAGAGTTGGCGGCATCGAGAAGACAACTCGGCTCCCCTCTGACTGTTCTAACAAAGTCATGCACATACCTGAGAAACAATTTCACCTGGGGAGTATCCTTCTCCTTGTTCTTAGCTCGGCAGCAGCTTTAACAGTACCAGACTATCTCGGTTATTGATGCGTATACGTATTTTTCTGCATTTTAGATGATACCAGTTTCGGCAACTCTCGCATTCAACCCCTTTTGATCTACATGTGACTTTCCTGCTGCAACATGGGCAAAAGCCGTTTTCATAATCAATTTGCTTTATCTCCGTTCCCACCGGTATTTCTTGTCTTAGAGCAAACACGTACTCTTTCATCCATAAAATTACCAGAATTACAGCGAGGGACGCGCCCATTGCTAAACCATCAACTCGTACATATTATGAATCATTACACTTGAAATATACTTTACTGACCGCCATATTCAAAAGCCTTTTCCTGGTTGCCCTTTGAATTTCAGGAGGATACTCTTGGCTGTAGAGCTTCTGTAAAGCAATTTCAATTGCCTCTTTCAGGTGAACGTTGATGTACAAACTTATTACATCAAGAGATATTATGGTTTCGTCCGGATCTAGAGCAATGTTTTCAATTGCTTCTCTGTCATCTTTAGAATTGGTTTCTATATTGGCTCCATCGATGTTGTCAAAAAAACTTTGCAAGCATTTTGTTCAGATTCTCATACGAGCTGCCTGGAACTGATAGTACTGGTCCAGTTTTGATTCATACGTTTGTTTCCTCATTATGCAAAAACCCAACCCCTTATCAAAGGGCACAGTCAGCAACCCATTATCTTTGAGATATTTCCTCGTTTTTTCAACGGCTTTGTCTCTTGGGGTTTGCTTTACGTTTTTTGCATATGCCTTTGCCGCGGCTTGAATTTGACATAACGTTTCACCAGATGTTTTTTGGTTTTTTAATTGTGAGAGGAAAATGTCGATATCCGCCGAAAAGTGTGTTTCGTTAAATTTGTCTCTAATGGAATACTTCGGGCCCATTGATAGCACTCCATATAATCATCCAGGCAGTTCAATGTTTTCAAGTACCTTAATTGATCGCTCATTTCTCCCCTCAAGAAGTTTATCTTGTCTCTCGGACAGTTTTCTTAATTAAACATTTTAAAATTAATATGTCTGGAAGTTTCTGAGTCATAATTTTGATTTAGACATGTACGTTTTGAATAAAAAACCAAAAATATGTTGGGACTAAATTTTCAGTGTTAACTCCCCGCTCCTAAACTCATCGCGCGTGTTCAAGCCCGGTTTCTCTTTCCTGATATGTATTGCCTCTAGTGTTAGCAATTTTGTTTGGTTGTTTGACCTATCTATAATTTCCCAACTAAGATCTGCGCTATTTCCCTCAAGTTGGCATTGCTGAAGGTGGAGTCCTACCGATGAGTCTGCTTTCTTATGTTCCTCAATTCTAGTGGTCAAATGTCGAACAGTTTGTCGGACATAGGTGGAAGTGCATCCACTACAAGACAAATTATAAACCACTCTTGACTTGAGGTCATTAAAAAATGCTGACTTCAGTGATGGTAAACATGATTGTAGTTTTCTTGTGGTGAAAACCACTTGAACATTAGTTAATTGGCTCTGGTTACCTCTATATTGCACCATCAGCATTGGGGGCTTCCCATCCTTTGGTGATTGAACTGACAAACCCCTGTCACTATCCAGGGGCTTGCCCTTACCCTCGATGATCTTGCACAAGGCGTCTGAAGCCACCTTTGCGGACTAATTTTCAGGGTACTGATTTGTCAGCCATTGCGCCCTATTAGTTTCCATAGCCTTATCAAATTGCTCCCAGCTAGATGTACTCCTAAAAACCCTGTGTACAGTGCCTTGGATAACACTACGCTTATACTGAGTTGGGGCGCAGCTTCTATAGTTCAGTATAGTCCCTGTATCTGTTGGTTTTTGATACCAACTGCAAGTTACACGCCTACCCTGCGATACATTTATGTTCAATTCCAGGAACGGCAAATTCCCCTCCGAATTAATTTTCTCTAGAGTGAACTGCAAATTTGGATGAAGAGAATTGGCGGCATCGAGAAGACAACTCGGCTTCCCTTTGACTGTTCTAACAATGTCATCCACATACCTGAGGAACAATTTCACCTGGGGAGTATCCTTTTTCTTGTTCTTAGCTAGGCAGCAGCTTTCACAGTACCAGACTATCTCGGTTATTGATGCGTATACGTCATCGGATATTTTTCCGCATTTTAGATGATACCCGTTTCGGCAACTCTCGCATTCAACCCCCTTTGATCTATATGTGACTTTCCTGCTGCAACATGGGAACAAGCCGTTTTTCTCATTGATTTGCTGTACCCCCGTTCCCACCGGTATTTGTTGTCGTAGAGCAAACTCGTATTCTTTCAGCCATAAATTTGCCAGAATTACAGCGAGGGACGCGCCCATTGCTAAACCATCAATTTGTACATACCATGAATCATTACACTTGAAATATACTTTGCTGACCGCCATATTCAAAAGCCTTTTCATGGTTGCTCTTTGAATTTCAGGAGGAGACTCCTTGCTGTACAGCTTCTGTAAAGCTATTTCAATTGCCTCCTTCAGGGGAACGTTGGTGTACAATCTTTTCACATCAAGAGATATTATGGTTTCATCCGGATCCAGATCGATGTTTTCTATTTTTTCTCGAGCCTCTTTAGTATTGGTTTCTATATTTGCTCCATCGATGTTGTCAAAAGCATTTTGTTAAGATTCTCATACGAGCTGCCGGGAAGTGATAGACAGGTCGTAGGGGTGTCTCATCCTTGTGTACCTTAGCTAAACCGTACAAACGGGCGGGTTGCCCACCTGTTGATCTCATCTCAGAATATAACTGATCACTTATCTCGTCTCTTTTGATCATGGCTAGTAATTCTTTGTTAATTTCCTTCTCAATTTTCAGTATCACCTCATCGGTGGTTGCATCTTTTTTCAAAAACTGAGCAGATTGCAACAAAAATTCCAGCTTTGATTCATATGTTTGTTTCCTCATTATGCAAAAACCAACCCCCTTATCAAAAGGCACAGCCAGCAACCCATTATCTTTGAGTTATTTCCTCGTTTTTTCAACGGCATTGTCTCTTGGGGTTTGCCGTACGTTTTTTTGCATATGCCTTTGACGCGGCTTCTATTTCACATAACGTTTCACCAGATGTTTTTTGATTTTTCAATTGTGAGAGGAAAATGTCGATATCCGCCAAAAAATGTGTTTCGTTAAATTTGTCTCTAATTGGATGCTTGGGGCCCATTGATAGCACTTCATATACCCATTCAGGCAGTTCAATATTATCAAGTACCTTAACTGATTGCTCATTTCTCCCCCCAAGAGGTTTATCTTGTCTCTCGGACAGTTTTTCTAACTTTTTTCTATGGTTTTCTGATGTTGTCTTTAAGCTTGCCTCAACTTGACGCCTCACGAATCGGAAAATGGATGCGCACCACTGTTTGTCAATTTCTTTTTGCACCAGTGATCTTGCTTTCCTTAGCATCTCCTCGTACCTTTTCCTATCCTCATTTGCCCTAGAAGTTTCAGTCCTTAGTAGTTTCAATTGAAAATTATTATGATTTTTTTTTCGAGGCTGGAAAAAAATTTTCTTAACCAAAATTATACAGTTATTTTGGGAGAATGTTACTACTGCCTACTAACTTACAAGTTAACAGTGGATATGTCAAAATAATTTACTCCATGAAATCCACCAGATGCAGACCAAGTTAAATTGCCCCGAATCATAAAACTTAAAAAATAATGATGGATATGTTTTTCAATCAAGAGTTTTTGAAATTCAGGGTGCCTACGGCCCTAGAAGTGAGATTTCTCTCTGTAGGAACTTGAGCACGTGTAAAGAGGAACCCAGGGCAGTAAGTTTTAATTTATTCAATCATTTTGTACTTATATGTTAAGATTTTTAAAAGCTGAAAGTGTCAAGAGTCAATGGATTGTAAAGGCAACCAAGTTGAAGTATCTCAAAGTCTCGTAGCATCATATCGGGTCAAGCTTTTGAGTTTTTCAACTGCAGTTTGTTCTGTGCAGGTGTTAGTTTTCTCAATCTTGTTGGCATAATTCTAACCATTTGACTCTCCTTACTTCTGTGAACAATGTTTGAGATCGCGTTAAATTTTTAGAAAGAAAATGACTTCTCTTTTTGCTTGGCTGGAAGTAATCGAGAAGGAGTTTGACAAAGCGTTCGTGGATTTAGATTTGATCCTAGGCGACATTGACAGCGAGCAAATTGATTTGACATACGATGGACGGCAGAAAATGACAGCTCTCAGTGCTGCATTTGCCCAATTGTGTCATAAAAGCCAAACTATTTTCCAGATGAACGCTAAATTGGAGGTACGACGACGGACTCTATTTACTTAGATTATTATGAATGGAACTAATTGAGAAACAAAAAATGGAAAAATACATGTTTTTCAAAAATTTATATGTATTTAAAATTTGCAATTAGGCGCAGCTGTTAAATATGAGGACAGATCTATGTGAAGTGCAGGCATCTAAAGCAGTTCTTGAAAGCGAAGTTCACCGACAACTACTTAACGTGCATTCTGTGCAACTAGAACTGGCAACTTTGCAGAGGGGCAGCCAACAAAATCCTGATTCACAAGAAATTATGCGACGGCTGGTATGGCTATAAACTTTTTAAGTTGCAAGTGTTATAGAAGAAAAGCGTGATAGCATTGAAATTCCGTGTCTTTTCAGAGATATCGCGTTCATATGAAATCGTTGAAAAGTAAATGTCTCGCTAGCTTATCCTGTTATGGTTCAGACCTTAAGGGGATATATACTTGCGAAAGCAAGTGTCTTGAAATCGGACTTAGACTTCTTCCCCGTAAACAACGTTTCTTGACCCTTTCGATAAGTAAGGTTATTGTAATCGGGTACTAGAATTTTTCCCGTATAAGACTCTGGTCACAGGAATCATATCTTCTAGACTCATCTCTAGGTTTAATGTATTGGCTAATGTAGTGTGTAGTAGTTGCATATTAGGTATGGTCTTTGAATGCCTGTTCACGGTTTTTAATAGAATTTGTTTCTGTGCCGAAACTGTATGGTAGAATTTTGGCGCCGGAAGAGGTCGGCTTTAAATTCGTCGGCTTATTTACCGATATTTTTTAAATAATTTTATTTGGTATTATGTGAGAGTCATTGTATTTTTTAAATGAAATTGTGGAAATCTTTCAATCAAACTCTTAGTCTTTAATCAAAATGAAAAAATTAAACAAAAAAATCATAATGATGTCAGTTCAAGTAACAAAAACGCTTCAAACGGTTGTTGTTTTTGGTTGTACGATCGGCTGCTTTTAAAGCATCTTTTTGGTGCAGATAAAGAGCTCATTACTTCGCACATTTGTTCAGTTTTTTCTGTAGCTTTTCGTTACTTCATTTTTTATTTTATTGTTTCGTTAGATTCTAACCCATTAATTTTTTCATTTAGCCATTTCGTTTCAAAAATGATGATCAAGAGCGCCTGAAACCCTATCAAATCAGAAATAAAGCAGGGCTGATTTTTTTTTGTTTTCTTGACTAAGTAACACGGGTAGTTCGACTAATTTTGCAACGTTATACTTAATTTGATTACCCTGTTTGCTTAGAATTTTTTTTCGGCTTTAATGATTTCAGCTCATGTTTTGTGGGTTTTGTGAAACTAGTTTGCTTCGGTTAAAGGTTAAAAACGATCCGATTCTATGACCACAATTTCTTTTGGCATTTTTAGTTTCGGAGCAAATGGCGTCTGACTATTTGTTGTCGGCTCAGCGAACTCTCATTAAAATCTAAATACTTGTTTAATGCTAGTGGTTGTGTTTGTCTTCTAATTTTCTGAGATTGGATGTTTCGTATTTCCAAAAATAGATAGTTGATTTTTTCATTATAATTTCTTTTTTTTTAAAGTTTTTTAGACCAATTGTCGTCTAACCAAGTTTTATTGGCTGAGTGAACTCTTGGAAAATACTAAACCCTTGTTTAATGCTAGTAGTTGTGTTTGTCTTCTAGTTTTCGTAGATGGAATGCTTGGTGTTTCCAAAAATAGACAGTTGATGTATGACAACAATTTCCTTTTTTCATTTTTTAGATCGATTCTCGTCTAATCAAGTGTTGTTCGCACAGTGAGCTCTCGAAAAATGCTGGATGCTTGTTTTATGGTAGTCGTCGTATTTGTCTTATAATTGTCTGAGATTGAATGTTTCGTAATTCAAAAATAGATAGTTAGTTTTTTTTTGTGACAATAATTCCTTTTTCAGTTTTTTTTTCAGATCAATTGTCGTCTAACCACCTGTTATTGGCTTGGTGAACGCTCGGAAAACTCATAAAGTTTGTTTAACGGTAGTGGTCATGTTTCTCGTCTTCTTGTAAGAGATTGAACTTTCAAAATAATTGTTGGTTTGTATGACAACAATTTCCTTCGCATTTTTTGGCTCATTTTTCGTCGAACCACGTTTTGTTGTATTAACGAAGGCAGGGAAATGCCGGAAGCCTGTTTAATGCTAGTGGTTGTGTTTCTCGTCTTTTTTTTCTGAGATTTAACTTTTCGTATTTCCAAAATAATTTTTGGTTTTTTTCAAGATTTCTTATGACAACAAATTCCTGTGATTTTTTTTGTTTTGGGGTCAAGTGATGTCTAAACACGTTTTTTTTTGCCTTAGGGAACGCTCGAAAAATTTTAGAAGACTTTTTAAACTGAGTGGTTGTGATTCTCCTCTGTTTTTCTGAGATTAAATTTTTCGTGTTTCTGAGAGTAACTTTTTTGTATTTAAGTTTTTCGATGGTTTTGTTGTACTACAAGTGTTGCGAAGCTCCGGTTCGCCTCTGTGTAAGTAACTGTAGATTAGCATCTTTTTTCCGCCCTACTTTTACTTTCACAAACAAAGTTCGCAGGGGATCAATCATTGTGTTTTTAAAGCTCGTTTACTCGTGATTACCATTCGTAGTTTTCTGGATATAGTTAAACAAGCGTTTTTAAATCGGAACAAAGGTTTTTGGATTGAAAACTTATTGGCTAAGCTTCATAACAAAACTCATTTTCAGGGGTGGGAACAAACTGATGTTAGTTGCGAATAAGTGTAATTTCAAACAGAAATGTATGTCTTACCTTCAAAAAACAACATAAACCCCAGTGATCTTTGGATAAACTGAAACTCCGGAACAACATCTCTCCTGGGTGCAAACACAAATTCTGTTTTAATATGATTATTTTCATAGACACTTTGGTCTTCTTCTTGAAAAAGTCTTATTTTACATACTATATTGTAGAGTGACAGATAAGATATATGAAAGTCAACATGGATTTCGTAATCGAAGGTCTGCGACAGTTCAGAGTCTTCTTTTCCTGGGCTAACTTTACGAATTAACTATCTGCAAGAAGTGCAAAAACCTGAAGTCATTTGATGCTGTACCTTCTGAAGTCTTGTTCAGCAAGATCAAAGCAAATGGCGTCAGTAAAACTTTTGTTAATCATACACATATACCTGTCTGACAGGAAGCATTGCGTAAGATTGAAGACTGCGGCTCAACCCTGAGAGAAGTCACTAGTGGAGTTCCAGAAAGTTGAATTTGGTACTATTGCTATTCCTATCGTTCATCAACGATCTCACCAAAATCTTGGAAAACCTGAACAGCTTTGGCTATGCTGATGACTTCAAAGCTTTCTTGCCCATGTTGTCGACGCCTTCCCGTGGCGTCAATTGTAGACTGCAATCCCATGCAGTAATAAAGAGACGACAACAAACACATACGGGGAGGCCCCGAAATGGGCAACCTCGAAAACAACTGAAAGGGGGATCGAGACACAGAACCGCGCAGCGTAGCGTACAACTGAGAACGGTGGAGACCAAACTGGGCCCGATGAGAGGAAAGGAAAGGGGCAAAAGCGAAGAGCGACGACGAGAGAAGAGGAAAAGAGAAAGAAGAAAGAAGATCATGAAAGAGGATGTACAAGGAGTACCAATAGAAGAAGGAGATAATCATTGTGACATGGAACCAGCAGAGAATGTCAATGAGGCAGAACAACCGACGAAAACTCAGAGAAGTCGTGAACTTCTCTCAGAATAAGAGATGTAACGTGGTGCTCATATCGGAGATCTCCGCCGATGAATCAGGAGTTATCTGGTTTAGCGAAGGAAAGGAGGCTCTGTAGTGATACACTCAAAGGGAGTGGCGACAAGCGTGGGAAAACGAAGGGATGACTAGAGAATTCGGTGAACGAACGACGATGGTGAAGATAGGAGACACCAAACTGATCGCTTGCTACCAACCGGACACGAGCTACGGACCAGAAGACATATAGCAATATCGGTAGGAACTCGAAGAACATCTGAAAACAACGAAAACGAACGAATGGCCGGTGATTGGAGGGGACCACAACTCAACCATCGGAAAAACAGAGCAAGAGAAATTCGTGGACGGGCCCTCTGGGCATTTGGTCTGGGAAAAACAAACGAAGCTGGCAGGGACCTTCTCCAGTGGTGCCAGGATAACGGACTGGCGTGGTGTGACTCCTTTTACAAGTTTGATCGACTAGGCACATGGCAAAACCGGATGAACGGAAAATGGCACGAGCTAGACGGATTCTTGGTCAGAAGAACGCAGAGAAGCCAACTGGTGAAGACAGCCGGAGTGATCCTAGAAGACAGTCTCTCGAACCACAGACCGAAAATGATGACGGTGAGGCTGCTAAAGCCGAAATGGAAGAAAACAATCAGACAGAAACGGGTAAACATCGAGAAACTGAGGGACAAATAGACAAAGAAATTCCAGGAAGCGACGGGAAAAAGATTCGAAGCGATGACCGACAGGTAGTGGAACAACGTGATGAAGTGTCTTGCCGTCGCAGCGTTAGTGGTATGTAGCAAAGCGCCGAAGAATGTGGACATGCACTGGATGGTGGGGAAAGAAGACGCCAGCCAAGAGATGCGTGGAAACATCAGCAGAGCCGCCAAAAACGCCGAGGAAATCTTGGAGACGGTACACGACCCAGAAAACTAGTGAGAGTGAACACAAGCGAGCAAAGAAACTAGTGAGAGTGGCACGACAAAGATACCAAAGAAAGAAGCGAAGGTGGGAAAGGCAGTACTGGAACAGCAACATTGAAGAAGCCAAAATGGCACAAGAGAGAAATGATATCGGAACCATGTACAAGCTACTAGTCAAGCTGGGGCCGATAGACTCGAAATCAGCTCGAGCAAGCGAACAGTTCTCATCGGAGGAGTACAAAGAACACTTCTCGAAAGTGTCTGCAGTGAGACACGAAAACACACTTGAAATGACCAAGGAAGTACTAGAAAGAATACCGGAGATGGAAGATCGAAAAAAGACCACACGAGAATTGGAAAAAGACATAACGAAAAGAGAGATAAAAAACGCTATCTCTGAAATGAAAAACGGGGCACCAGGCAAAGACGAAGTGAGGATAACTTATGTCAGGAGAGCGGACGAGAGAACAAAGAACATGGTGATTGAGCTGGTACAGCAGATATATGACACACCTCCGCTGGAGTGGGAGGCGTGCGTGAAGACAGGTCTGGTGATACCGCTGTTCAAGAAAGGACAAAGGAACAACCTCAATAACTACCGGGTGTCTGTCTTCTCACCATGGCGTCGAGAATCCTTGCGAGAGTACTGCCGACAAGGCTTCGAAAGTGGGCCGAAGAAATGAATCTCATGGAAGACAACCAGCAAGGCTTCAGAATAGTAAGGTCAACAGCGGACGCGACTTAAGTGTTCATCAGAATCCACCAGGAAGCGCAAGGCACAGTGGACCCTAGTGTGAAGCAGCCCGAAGACCCAGTGGCCACGCTTCTGGACATAACGAAAGCGTGCCCGACAGTCAACAGACCTATACTGTGGAGTATCCTGACGAAGTTCGGAATAAAAGGAAAGATGAGAAGAGCACTGGAAGGACTACACGAACAAACAGAGTACAAGTTCCGTGGAAAAGAGACGAACAGCGCCAGTTGGACACCGAAAAGAGGGCTGAGAGAAGGATGTGCAACATCGCCAAAACTTTTCAACGTGTACCACTCAACATTAATGAGACTGGCCAAAGAAAAGAGACGGAAAAAGTGTGAAAAAGACGGGACTAATCTGGGTATTGAGGAGTGGCAGTACATACCCGGTCACTCACTCCTTGCCTCCGAAAGACAGAAGAAAAGCGAGAGGCAACACCTCCACGAAGAAAGTGACAATCACCGAGTCGCTCTTCGCTGACGACACGACGGTGGTCGGAAGGAGAAATAAAATGGAAAGAGGGAAAGAGAAGATCAAAGAAACGATGGAATGGTTCGAGGAAAAGTGCCACCCAGGAAAAGAAGAATATCTGGAGTTCGGAAGAAACGAAGCGAATGAAATACGGATGCTCGGAACATACATGGACAGGAAGCACGATGTGAAACAGAGTGAGCAAAATGATGAAGGCCTGTTTTGTGTTGAAGAATAGGCTGAAATCGAGCAAGCTGACAAAGAGAGCCCAAGCGAGAGTTGTCGAAGCAGGTGCAGAATCGACGGTCTTGTTCGATGCTCAAATCCGACCTTGGCATATAAGTGAAATAAATCAGATACGAAGGGCAGTGGATAAAACCTACCGATACGTATGGTCAGACATGAAAAGCCCGCCGCTAATCGAGATGACCAAGAAAGGAGTCAACATGTTCGAAGTGCAAGAACAACTTGGAGTGACCATGATCAAGACGAAGATCACGAAACGAACAGTACAAAGAATTGGACATGACCTCAGAATGGACAACAATCGGATGACGAAACAAATTGCGTTGGCCAGCCGACCAAACCAGACAGACTAAACGACAAGCAACAATCGAGTACTTGAGGAAATGTTTGAAGGACGCAGGAGTGGAACCAGATCACATGGAGCAAGTGGTCATGAACAGAAGATCGTGGAGAGCAATGATGAACAAACGAATAGAGCACATGAAGAACTGGGAAAAGAAATAAGCGGAACGAGAAGACACGAGAAGAGACCAGATTGACTCTGAAACGAACGAGTGCCCAGTGTGCAACAAGATCCTCAAAAATCACCTGGGAATGAAGATTCACACGACGAAGATGCATAAGTTGGACAGAGAAGAAGAGAGAAACTGCCCCAAATGCGGATTGTTGACGGCCTTTCAAGCGAACCTTACAAATTACCTGAAGAGCTGTTGGGGAACCGTACCAGAAGCATGCGGAAAGTTTAACAAAGATATCAGCAGAAGTAACTTGGCAAGACACCGAAAGAAGTGCGTAGAACAACAGACAGCAACCATCCCCCGAGACCCAACAGACTGGAGTCATTGACCCGTGTGGCATATGCAAAACCAGAGTGATAGCTAACGGATGGTCCATCAAATGCGTGGATTGCCTTTATTGGATCCACAGAAGATGCACCGGAATGACCATTAGTGAAATGCGAATACTAGCCAACTACAGGTGGCATTGTGGTTGCGACATTGTACAGCTGGGAGCCGCTGCCGCCGTTTCACAACTGTAGAAGGACCCCCCGTGCAAGCTCCTCAAGGAGCTGAATGGCACACAAAGACAAAGACAATCACTCGACAAAGAAAAATGAGAAGTGGATAAAATCAAACAAAGTGCAAGCAAACGTCAAAAAATAATTTCCCAGTATCAAGGGCGCTCTGAAAACAACTCTGTTGAACAAAACTTTCGACTCAGTAAACTTGGCATGATCTGGGACTCATGGTATCCCACAAGTTAACGTGGCATGAAAATTGCACGCGTCGATTAACCAAAGATATTGGCGCTTTATTTCAAATTAAACGAAATCTCACAAATCAGTGCAGTACTACCACCAAGTTAAAGGTCTACATTTGGTACGCATAAGATATTTGGTAACCATAGTAGCTTGCGCATCACTGGTATGGCTCCCTAGTAAAGCAAATATGGAACAACTAGAAATGGATCTAAAAATTGCAACGAAATGGATTCAATGGTCATGTTTATGTTATACGGAAAGCCTGATTGATCTGAAGCTTCTCCCTCTTAGCCTGTGTATCGAAATGCACGATATATTAATACTACTAGCTATCCTCGAAAACCAATAAGACAACGAGCAAGATCGGCGAGATCTGAAGGCTGCGGAATCTTTCCACAATCATTCAGAGATGAACTTCAAATATCATGTAATAGCTTATAAAAAAAAATTCCAGCTGAACAGTACATATCTACAATCGTCTTTCTTATTCGCACTATTCCAACGTTCAGTCTCAGACCAAACAAAGCAAACTTGACTAATATATACCATAATTTCGTAATGAAGCCGAAAAAGTTCATGGAAACTCTTTTGTAGATGTGAGAGCTGCAAATCATATTTACTAACTCAGATGAAAGTAAATTGGTGTCTAAAAGGTTAAAAGAGCTCTCGCTGTGAAACCTATTCTACTGCTACTTCTACTGCCATACTAATCATTTGGGGCTTCAGTTTTGGCGGGAAAAGGTTATTCGTAGCAGCAGCATATCTGTTCCAGTAGAATGCGTGGCCAACAGTTACTTTTTGTCCATGTCCTGCATTTAAAATCATTATCTTATACCAACGAATTAATTTTGTAATTCCTTTGTTTGTTGATTTCGCTTGTGCTCGGGGGGAGGGGTGCTTAAGATCGATAGCTCAAAACTTCCGGTTTAACTGTCGTCTACCGAAGTTATGTCTACTTAGTTAACGCTCGATAAATTTTGTTTTTCTGTTCTTATTCTACACTGAAAATTGTGTTTCTCAGCATTTCTGATGCCTAAGTAAAAAATATTGTTTTTTTTAAACGGGTTGTGTCCTTTTTTGGCTAGCTGCCATGCTTTTGTGTTGTTTCGTAAGTAGAGTGCAGCGCCGCTTCGCCTGAGTTGATTTCTGAAAATGTTTCCTTTTTTTTTACCATTTGAACTTCTCAATTTAATTTTCTGTGATGGGAACGAACTGTACTACAGGCTATCATTCTCGCAGTTGTACTGTTTTGGGCACATCTCATACTTGTATCTCCATACATGTTTTTTGGTGCTGACTTGTAATGAAGCTCTGAAACAAATACGAAATTCTGGAGCTGAAATTTAATTTTTTTACACTTATGAGAGCAAAAAACTTATAATCGGAAACTAGACTTTTTCTTCACGACAACTATCTTATTAAGAACAAACCACTTTAGCTTTGCTTAGCTTGGAAGTTAAACTCAAAATGCTCGGTTCGATTGTTTGGTCGGTTGGTGTAATAGTAACTGTTGATACAGGAGAGTGAAATGGACAAATTCGCTGGTGACAAAATGCGTGAGTGCCGTCTGGCAGCAGAGCTGGAACAAGTAAAGCAAGAAAATAGCAACTTAAGACAGTCTCTGTACAGCCTCCACAGTGAAGTGTTCGGAGCAAGATTGGCTGCTAAATACCTGGACAAGGAACTTGCTGGAAGGTTAAAATTTGAAACTCGTGATTGTTTGTAACTCACATTTTAAACTACGGACCCAAGATAGTTTTTGAAGGCTACAAAATAAGTAATTTTAGCTCGGAACACGATAATAGAAAAGTAAGTTATCATTTTCGTTCGATAAAAATGAAAATGGTTATTGGATGTTTCCCAGCAATTTTTTTTGTCAAATAGTTTTTGTGATGAATTTCAATCAGTTAGTTAGTTTAGTTGGAACGGCAACAAGTTGAAAGGTCTTATAAACAAACATAATCTTTCATGTGTTTTCGTTTTGTTAATAGAATCCAGCAGATCCAGTTATTGGGCCGTGACTTGCGTGGGAGTGAGCATGACAAGTTGTGGAACCAGTTGGAGGCTGAGATCCATCTGCACAGGCACAAGACTGTCATACGAGCATGCAGAGGAAGAGGTGAGAAAAGAAGTGAAGCAGTTTTATTGGCATCGTTTTTTTCGAATTCAGTAATTTTTTCGAAACTTACCGACTGGAAATTTTTTTGGGCAGCAATTTTTGACGAGGAGTGCTGATCTTTGAGCACTCATAACACTGGAGAATCTTGGAAGAAAAGCCATTTAGTTTTCTACTCTTGTGGCGGGCCATTTACTCTGCATTAGTCAAGAAATAAACGAGATGTGAGTATTTGAAAATGAAAATATCCGAATTTCCAATTTAAGATCGCTTTGCGACCAATAAGTGTTTAGGTGTTTTCAAATCAGGATTTTTGTACAATTGTAATGTAGAGTTTAGTTGAAGAATGTAAATTTAATCGTAAATGTCTTTTTAATGTTTAACATGTTAGTTTTTGCTTTGCTTGATAATCTTTTAAACGAAAAAACCAGAAAATGCTTTCCGTTCAACAGGAGGTGCAATAACTGCTGGAGGGGGAGGGGCTGGTGTGAACCACGTGGCTAATGGTCTGCCTGGACCACATGGGGGTGCTGCGAATGGAGATGTGGGTAGCAATCTGCCAAGACCACAAGACTATGTTAGTTCTCAAATGATTTCTGGAGTGTGTTTCGAAACTCGCGTTAACATAATACTGGCGATGGTATCATTCTCTTAGAACAAATAAGTTAAAAAATACCGTCTTTTTTACGCTCAAATTTGTTATTCGCGGTTTGTTCAAGTTCAATTTTAATTATATTTGCGGTACAATTTTCAGCTTAACTTCGCTTGCGATTAGCAAGCGTTATCAAACTGGAATATAGACCTTTTTTGGTTAACTAGTTTAACGAAATCAGTTGAATCACTTGCTGAGGAGGAGGAAGAAAAGGCAGCTGACTTCTTTTCTATGCAGCTGACTTCTTTTCAGTTATATTTTCTTTTATTAACATTCCAGGTTGCTTCCCCTTGGCCTGGAGGTAAATCATTTGCCTCTGTACCCTAATGTCTGGGGTTCGAGTCGTGGCCGGATTTTTTTTTCAGATCAAGGAAATCGAAAAAAAAATACCGAGAATAATGAATTGTTGGTTTTCCGTTTGTTGGTTCAAGTTTTGTCGGCTAAATTGTCACAACGGATTCTGCTTGTGCTGTAGATTATTTTCATTGCAGTTGCAAATGCAAGTGTTATTCGTTCTAATTTCAGGGGGACTTGCAAGATTTAAAAAAAAAATTTTCCGGTTCTGTTGTTGTCTGCTCAAAAGATTGTCGGCTTAGTAGCCACATCACTGATTTTTCTTGTGCTGTAAACAACTTTCATTGTAATTGCAAGTACAAGTGTTGTCCATTGTTGTTTAAGGTGGGACTTAAATCATATATTTTTTTTCGGCTCAACTTGTGTCTGCTCATAGATTGTCTGTTGTTTCTTTTCGTAAATTTTGTTCCGTTTTTGCTGTTTTAAGTTCAAATGTCTGGCATTGTTTTAAAATTCAAGTGTCTGGAATGAACTTCTGTCGAGGCATATGAAAGTTTATATGGCCTAATTTTTTTTCTAAAATTTTCATTTTCGGCTTTCTGTTTTTTATTATGTTTGTGTTGTATCGTAAGTGGTGCGAAGCCTCTGTGTATATATTTGCTTTTTGTTTTTCCCCCTTTTTTAGTGTCCAAATGATTTCTGCTTATAGTTTATCGGCTTAGTGACCTAATTTGGAGTCGTTTTAAGTGAAACGTAGTCTTTATGCTCACATCTGGATCGCACATTTTGCTAAAATCTTAATAGAAATTATAGTTCAAGTTTTTCATTTCTTTCGTTTATTTTCGTCATTTTTTTCCTTCTTCGCCCTAATAGGTTTCTGCCTATAATATATCAGCTTAATGGCCTCATATTGCCGCTGTCGACCAGCGAAAAAGTTTTATGTGTGTTTTGAGGTTGAGGGGGAATCAATCATTTTTTATTAGTCTTAAAATTTTTGAATTTATTGTTTTCTTTTTTTTTCGGGTTAATTAGTTTCGGCCTTTATTACATCGGCTTAGTGGCCTCATATTAGTTCATTCAACAGGCGATTAAATTTTTTTGTTTATGTGTTGAGGGCGAGGGGGACTTGTTAAGTTTTTATATGTCTTCAGTCTCGGTGATTTTTTTTCGGCTTAAATGGTTTCTGCTAAAGTATTTTCGGCATGTTACCGCTTGGTAAATTCACATTCTATAGCATTGTATAATTGTTGTCTCGCAAGTGGTGCGAAGCTCAGCTTCGCCCCTGTGTTCATTTTCTTCGTTTAAAGGAAGGCTTACTCCACCGACGAGCTGCAAAAGTGTAAAAGTTCACAAAAAACGTGGCCGACTTTTAATTTTGATAGTCGATTTTAGTTTTAGATTTTTCTGCGGAATAAAAGTTTACCAATTGTTTATTTTTTCGAAATTGAGTTAATTTTGTCAGTTAAGTGCCAACCATTTTCTTTTTTTAAAAAATCAAAGAGTTGTAAGGCCAAATATTTTTTTCTTCGAAAATCGACAGTAGAAAAATGTTCCAAAACTATCAATAAGCTTTTTTTTTTCGTTTTGTTCTCTTTCTTTTTCCTAACTCTCCGTGGCTTTGTTTTCTTGAAACAACTCAGTATATTTTTTGTTTCCTTGCGTCCATTAACACTTCTAATTCTCGTTGGCTATGTTTTTTTTTCACTTGGGACTGAAAATAAAAGCCTGAACATATGTAGTCTTCTTTTCAGAACCCTTTCGCCTGCATAGCGTGCATTCCCTCAAATTGCAGTCAAGCTAGTAATTAGCTGTAAAAAGGAGCTGTTTCGGCAATACTGCTTATGTTAAATTGGCGTAGTTGCTTGATTTTGCGTGGTTTGCAGATCTAAATGATATTTTCTTGCCTCTGTTCCTGGAAGGGGGCTTAAAAACTCGTGTATAAAGCTTTATAGCTCAAATTTGTTTGTGAAATTAGTTTTGTTTTCGACTCAGTGGGCGTCTACTGTAATATCTTCTGCTTAGTTAACATAGTTAGAGAAGCGCAGCGTGGTGTCTTATTACGTTATTGCTTTTTTCCTATGAAAGTGCCCGTAAAAAGGGCACTTTTGCATCTTTAGGTTTGGTTTATTTTGCTGCATAGCTTCTTGTTTTTTATCTGGTTTATTGGTAGCATGTTCTTGTTTGATAAAAAGTAGGTAATATTAAAATACATGGGATTTAGTTTTCGATTATTTTTTGAGACTCTGGAAAATTTTTGTTCTTTTTGGAAACGTTTTAGTTTTTCTCGTGAACTACTTTGTCGATTTTCAAAAAAGTGGTACCAATAGTAAAATTGGCAATTCGCCTGGCTGCCTGCATACTCCACTAGTTTTTGAAGCTTTACTCGACGTTCTACAACCTTCAAAAGTTTCAGTGGGGGATTTTTGGCCCGTTTTTTTGTTTTTTTTTTCTCTAAAACTACCCAACTCTGAGAGGAGATATATCAAAAACAATTGTTACGGTGATCACCCATACAAAAGCTGTTTTGACCAAATTTTTTTACTGAAATTTGTGGCCTTAGAAAATGTCCAAATTGTAAGTATCGACCATTTTGTGGAAACTTCTTGCTTTTCTCGAAATCTACCTTGACTAACCTTTAGAATAAAGGTGCACTTGCGAAATCAGTATTATGAATTCTCATTGCTTAATCAGCTATTCCCAGTTTTTGAAAAAAATATGGACATAGATAGAAGTTGTCCAATTTTGAAAAACTGAACGTTTTTGGAAACTTTTTGACTTTTCAAAAACTACTCTGCCAAATCTGAGGCTAAGGGTTTCATTGAAAGAATTAATCTAGTGAATCTCCTGTGCACATTTGGGGTCACCTTGATTTTTGGATGAAAAAAGTTATCGCCTTAGACCATGCGCTAGTAATTTTCTCTTCAAAGCGGCTACGCCCTGATTGTTGTGATTATTCATGATGTGAATAATCTTTCACGTGAATTACTGGAATAAGCGGTAATTTCCAACTCATAAAAAATAAATTATTGGAGTGCGAATATAATTTTGGATGATATAACAATTGACTTCTGACAAGTTAACGAAGTTAATTGAAGACACATATGAACAAATAGTTAATTATTGGCGACCAAAGAGGGACCATGCGTAATCTTTCGTAACCATGCGTAGCAGCCAGCATACCGAAAAAAAGAATAACTTCAAGAATGAACCAAGTAAATTGAAGTGGTTATGTTAGCTGCTCAGTGAAGACAACTACTACATTGGACACTGCCCAGCTTTTGTAAAGGTAACTACCCAACAAAAAACTCAATTAGTGAAGGATAAGCAGTTGCGCTTCAACTGCCTGGGTAACCATAGGTAATTTGACTATACGTCTGCAAGACGATGTATCATAGGCAACTGCGGAAAAAACAGCACTCTACTTTACACAGGAATCAGGATAAAACTGGGCAACGGCATACTCAGAAATCCAAGAATATCAATTTGGAAAACCAAGTGAATGCAAAAACCGTTTTGAAAAACCAACTTCAGTTTATGCCCATAACTTTATTCAACAACAACAAAGCGTTCCTTTCTATGCAATTCTTGACAATTGCAGTAGCTGTTCTTATTCCTGAAATGCACAGCTGATACCTTACAGTGTCATGATACCTTACAGTGTCATGATACCTTACAGTGAAATTCACAGCTGATTTCTGAAATGCACAGCTGATACCTTACATATATGAACAAAGAGTCCTAAATACCATGTGCTAGTAACTTTCTCTTCAAAGCGGCTACGCCCTGATTGCTGTAGAAAAGCAATGTTGGACTCAGAAAAAGGTCTTTTTAAAATTTTCGAAATATTTTAAAAATGATTTCAAGTAGGTATCTTCAGCTTTAGCTGGGCCCCTAGTGTTAAACTATCGCAAAGTGGCAATGGTGCTTATCGCGGTTGGTGGTTCGATTCCACTACATCAGAATTTTAGTCTTACGTCTTACGTAAAGCTTCGCCTCTGTATATATTTTCTACCTTGAGTGCTTTTTACGCTGGTCATAGTTTTCGCAGTTTGTTTTTTCTCCAAAAGAAAATATTTGGTAGATGTTGTTTTTTTTCTGGTACCAATTGGTAAATTTTGTCTTGTTGTGTTTCCCAACATCTTTTATCTCCGAATTAAAATATTTGGTAGACGTTGATCAATCTCATTTTTGTTGGCTATTTTGCAATGCAATGCTCCGCCTCTGTGTTGGGTTTTCTAAATTGTCAGAATGTTCTGTATAGTTCAATTTAATCTAGTCTGTTTGATCAGGCCGTGGATAAAAAACGTCGCGGAATCGGAGACATTCGTGTCGTGAAACTGAGACGAGAGCCGACGGAGGGTCTCGGAATCTCAATCACCGGGGGCAAAGAACACGGAGTACCCATTCTTATTTCGGAGATCCATGCCAACTTGCCGGCTGAGAAGTGCAATCAGCTATTCGTGGGAGATGCGATTCTGTCTGTGAATGGGATCAATCTGAGAGATGCAAAACACAATGATGCTGTGAATGTGTTGTCGCGCCAGGTAAAATTGAGCACTTATAAAACAATTGCTTTTTATGCTTAAATGACCTAGCCCTCCTCAAAAAAGGATGAAAAATGACTAAAGGTTTTCTTTGATTTGAAACTGATCATTTTTGATTGAACTTAGACGAATAGTTTTTCTCCTCTAATGCCAGAATTCAAGGGTTTATAGCTATCCGTTGCTGGTAGATTTTTATAAAATGCTTTTTTATTTATTCTAGCCTGAAGTGTGAAATAAAAGCCCTTGCAAGATGTGTTTTTTGATGTTTTTCGTAGACTGGGGACCTGACTTTCGAGGTGGTGTTCGTTTCTCCCGAGGACTCCGATGACGAAGACGAACATGGCAACGTCAACTACTACGACACCGAAAAGGACAGGTTAGCCAAATCTTTTATATCTAAGGCATGCAAAAAATGACTTCTCTAGTAAACTTCTTGAAAAGCGGATGATTTTTTTCGGATTCGTAGTTAGAGGCCTAGTTTCCGTCAGCTCATTTTCCGTTTTTTGAATGGAATTTATTTTACCTGGTACTGATTTTTATCGACCTGCTTTGTAAATCATGCATTTTATTTTGATTTTATTTTTTTTTGCTACGATTAAAAGTTCTGTAATTTGTCATAAGTCTGATTTCGAATATTTTCGTTTTTTTTTATATATATATTTTTCCAATTAAATAGTGTCGACTTAGGTTGTTTCTGCTTAGACAATTTATATTGCCTAGTTTCTAAGGCCGAAAAATCCCTCTTCGGCAATATCAGATATTATGAAAATGTATGGGATTGGGATTCTTTCGAATTTTTTTCTTCATTTTTTTTAACTGGATAATCTTTTTCGTCTCTTTTTACTTTACCCTCCCCCTCTTCTCTACAGCCTTCGGAAAAGTGTGGGGTGAATATTTGGCTCAATTTTTTAAAACTTTTCTTTTCGCAAAAACTATTCACCCTAATATGAGATTTTGGTTCATTGGCTAGAACGGTTTGTCGAAAGTTTTTCTGCATATCCGGCCTCGCTCTTTTTTACAACAAGTTATGGCCATCTGAAATTTATGGCCATCTGAAAGTTATGGCCCTCGAAAAAATAATACTTGGTTTTCTCGAAAACAATACTCCCATATCTTGTTCTTGCGTTCAATCGAAACAACAGTTTATTTGAATTTCTTTTGCATAAGCGGCTTTTCCAAAAAGTTGAAACTCGAAAGATATGGCCCTCAAAAAAGTTTGGTTTTTGTAGTTTTTGAAAATTTTTGACTTCTCGAAAACTATGCCGGTTAAGTGTTCAATCGAGAAACCCGATTTTCTAAATATTCTCTGCTGAAGCGGCAACGTCTTTTTTTGCAGAAAAATTTTATGGATTTCGAAAAGTCACGTTTTTGAACGTTTGACCGTTTTTTCAGAATTTTTTTACTTAGAAACTACTACTTTTTTTTGTGAGAAAAATGTATGTAATATCTCAGCGAAGATTCCTATAAGTAGCTGAATCTTCCATCAAACCAGCAAAACATTGATTTTCTTGAATTGAAGTTACTTGAATTGTAACATTTCTGTCATCAAATAAGTGTGGATAAAAGGCTGCGTCATGTTTTAAGGATTTTTGGTCCCAATCTGATTTGAATGAACTTGTATCAACAATTGGCCAGTTTTTCTATGTCTCCAAATTTTCGAGCTTGTTGAGGTCCAGCTGCTTGCAATATTGTGCAAATTCTGTTATGTGAGTTGTTTTTACTGCCGGATAAATGGATTTAAATTATACAATAATCATGGTATTTTTTTAACTTGAGTTCTGTTTGAAAAAACTCAAGGCAGCACTAAGGTTCTGTTACTTAAAAATAAGTAAGCAAACTTCCATCGAGTAATGTTGCTTTGAAAGTCTGAAGCCCAAGAATCACCACCGTAGTTACTCCTTTTATTTCAGAATCCTTTACCCGGCCAGCATAACTGCAGTTTCCCCCTCCGTAAACGGAGCAGCACCCACTCACAACGACGTGAACAAATTGGACGCCAGCAATCCCAGTTCCCCGATGTCAGTCACAGTCCCCACCCAACAAGGAGGGATAAATACGTCGGGAACTCCAGGAAGTTCCCATCCACTATCCCAAAGAGACCAGAGCGTCGACTCAGTGTCATCAGTAGGCGCCGTCGGTAGCGGAGCAGTGTCTCTGAGTATAAATGTCCCGTCGAATGGAGGATACAGTGCCGAATCGAACAGTAACGAGAATGGTTCGGCACTGTCGTCGCCAAACCCGACTGGTCGAAATCCGAATGCAGCCAACACGAGTGAAAATGCAGGCAGTAGTAATAGCACTGGAAGACACAATCCGCCTCCCGGTTTGATGTTGCAAAGGAATAGCACGGAAAGTAGCGGGTTTGAGGCTTAGATAGAGAAAGTTGCAAAAACGTACCTTAAAGTTGAAAAATTATCAAACCACGATTTGAAAGTCATCACGAGCCTATAATTTTAGTACTTATGTTGATAATGAAAAAGATTTGGTTTTTGCAACTTGGTTTTATAGCTTAAATATCAATGATAAAACTCACTTTTGACAGCACTGGTTGTTTCTGTTAAAGACAAAACTTTCAATATAGTTTGAATCGAAAAAGAGTAAAAATGTCTTAATTCACTTCACTTTGGTTGAGCTAAATATCTGATCAATTTTTATGGAGAAGTTGTCTGGCGAAATGTTTGATTAAAATTGATCAACAATGGGTTAAGTCTCATCCCACAAGTTTCAAGTGCTAAATTATGCTGTCGCTCTCCTTTGCTTTAAAAGAAAATCTAATGCTAGTCTAATAGAAAAATCGGTTTCGTTTTCTTGCAGTTGAATAGTTCTTGTAAGTGTAAAATAAAAACATCCATTTTCTTAAAAATTTAATCATTGATTGTGATTTCTGCGGAAAATTTTCGGGAAAATGAATGTCGGAAACAAAGAAAATTTTTGAATTGGATAATTAAATCATCAAAATTTATTCCAATTGTACATTTGCATCCATGCATTGTAGTGTTAATTGATTATCAAATAAACTATAAATGAGTCGACTTATTTATTTGTTCGAGTAATTTTATTTCCTTTCCTCGTGGATGGTCAATTCTGAATTATAGAATGATAATTCTCCTCACTTTAATTTTCATTTGTGGCGGTGAATATTCTGACGACGATTTATTTGTATATAAATGCTCATTTATAAATTGTAGAATATAATCAAAATGAATGATAAGATAAGTTTTAATAGGGAAATAAGTCTCTCATCAGGAGTGGCTCACACAGGGGCGGATCTAGGATTTTCTCGAGGGGCGGGGGGGCGGATTTTCAAAAAGAAATCGAAAATTTTGACGATCTTTTTTTTAGGTCAACCAAATTGATTCTTTGAGCTCTCCCAAAGCACTGTTTTGCCCCTATTTTGGCAAAATTTTCTGCGCCGCTGGCAAATTTTTGAAAAAACAGTCAAAAAAGGCGTTTTTAGGCACTTTTTGGAAAATTTTGACCAAAAAATTGCGTTTCTTCTTAAATATTGGCGCCAAAACTTTAGGGTCGGTTGGCCAAAAGTGGATTTCTTAAAAAGTACCAAAGGGGGGACCCTTTGGGTCGGCAGGGTGTCGGATCCCTGACGGGGGGGGCGTCGCCCCCCCCCCCCCCCCCCCCTAAATCCGCCCCTGGGCTCACAGATAAAGAATCGTAAACATGTTAGAAATCGGGTATCTGTTTATAAAACAGGTACATGATACTCGAAAAGTTATTTTTACGTGCTTTCAATGATATTATGTATATCACCCAGAATAGTCTCGAGTAAAATAATTTCAAACGGATACTTGGTATGTGAGAAAACCACCCGAAACGAAGGAGATGGTTGGATTTATAGTTTAAGCTCTTTTTCCTACCCCCCCCCACCAGTGAATTTACACTAGTAATTTTTCTGTTCTTATTGTCCGATTATACCAAAATTTGGCATGCGGACTGATTAGGCTATGACAAACTGATTTGGTCGTCACATCTAACCTTGTAAGATCCTCGTTACACCAGAAAATTGATGCGTATGTGAGTTGAGGGAGGGGGGTGGTTGAAGGAAAAAGAGCCATAGTTTATTTTGAAGCGCTCATGAATGACGTGCGATTTTTTTTCTTAAATTGTATGGTATTTACACAAGCAAATCTTAGTAGGAACTATCTTTTTCCAACCTAAGTAGCATATTTTAGTGTTCATTTTGAAAGTGTTCTTTTTTTCTAGTTTGTTCATAAGATCAGCAAGACTGCTCGTGTACATAAGATCAACAATCAGGGCAAAGCCTTTTAAGGTCTATGAAGCAGTAATAACATGCAAAAATAAATGTAAAAAAAAAAGAAAATAAAATGAAAAATTTGTGAAAATCATCTCCCCACACGCCATGTAAAGTACTAAGTGATAAATTTCGCTTCTAGTAACAAATCAATTATGGCAAATAAGCTTCCTTCAACCAATTTGGAACGATTTCTAATACGGATTAAATCTACGCTTACGCGTCAATAGCGCGAAATATATCGCGCGTTAATTGTCTCAAATTGGCCAAAATGCCAATCTTTAAAACCCCATAACTTTACGAAAAACGATCACAGGTGAAATATCTTTTCAAATTTAAGCTCAGGACAACAATACCTTTTGAATGATATAAAAAATTTCCGTCAAAAATAGCTAGTTAAAAAGTCGAAATTTGTCTGAAGAAAAAAAAAACCCCACACCGAGCACAAAATATTCCGTTACTTTCGTATCGAATGTCGGAACAATAACCAGCTATTAAGTACAGCCAATGCCAATGTTATTAACACAGACTTTTATATTACAAATAGCACTTTAGTTTCAAGTTATCATGGATCTGTTGCGTAGAGTTAGTGAAGGAGAACCACAAAAAATAAGAGGATTCGAAACTGGCCAGGGTCGGATGTTTTAAATGAACTTTTTCGTATACTGGTTAAAATGCCTCCGCTCTATAAATTGAGGCATGTTAGTTGGTATATATTTTTTTTCAAATTGACTGGTACTTCTGGGTGCCGGACATCAACACGACGGGACATCAAGTCGAACATCAAGCAAGTCATGAAGTTTGATTAATTTGAAGAATTTCTTGAAAAATTTCTCATTTTCATGATCTGGCTCTTTTCCAGTTCACCCCTTTCAAAATACCGAGTTTTATGTTAGTTTTACGTGTTATTACGGCTAAACGCGTGATGTTACGCTGTAAAGTATGAAGAACAAATCTGTTCAAAATTGTCGATTTGTTCACCACGCCAAAATTCATCGCATTATGACAATGTTAAATAGACTTTTCAAAATTGAATTTGAAAGAGGGGCACTGGAAAAGAGCCCATGATCTTTATTTATCAGTTAATGGTGTTTTCGTAAAGTTCAAGCCTCCAAATGATGCTAAGGAAATTTGAAAATCAAAACACGGTAGAAGGCGTTTTTTATATTTATAATTTATGCATTTCAAAAACCTGCTGATAATATTAACGGATGCGAATCCTAAGTGGTGCATTGTTGTGAATAACTAATTATGGACTAAACTCGCCTAAGTTTTTGAAAAGTATCGTTTTACAGCAGAAAAAATAGTGTTTTGATGTGATTGTTTATTTCGGCCAGAAGTCCCTTTGACTTGAAGTCCCGTCGGCTTGTTGTCCTAGACCTGGTACTGCTAATGCGTCATAATTGGCTTGCGTCACTTAGCAACTATGTAAACTCCTAATTGGCTTGCGTCTGCATAATTTAGAAATTATGTAGACTCAAAGTTTTACTTACTCAGTTTTTCTCAGTAGCGTTATCGGTCATATTTTTGCTTGTGAATGCGAAGTGGAACTTCGCCTCTGTATTTGAAATCGAAAAATAGACTTTTTCAGGTTAAGAACTTGTTTAACAAAATCTTTTGAACCCTCAGTGACAGCACGTGCGTTAACTTGAAGCGCTAGAATGCTCAATTTCTGATAACTCATTTTTAACTAAAGAATACTCGTTGATGTTGCAGTACTCTTTGTTAATTGTATTAGTACGCTGGATATTGCAGCCTTTTAAATGAAAGGCAAGGTATTCCCTCCAATACCAAAGGTACAAATGGCGCGAACATTGGAACTTGAAGTTTAGTTTCAAAAGCGGGTGTTGGTATGTGTGTTTCCCAGCAGAATAGTTTTAAAAAATTTATTTGTTCCGACCAATTTACGAAGTCGGAAGAAACTATGTGCTAGGTATGGTTTTTCTCTTTTTTTCCTTCTCCATAAAGGCTCATGGAGGGTCAGATGTGGTATTGACCCTATTGATCGGTATTCTGATTCCGAAAGATGTCAAAAAAGTGCTCTCGGTGTGGACAAAAGCGGGTCCGAAGTTATAGTTTTTCAAACTAAATTAGATAGAGGCTAATAAAGGAATTTGATTAGAGTCTGGCCTCTAATTTTTTTCTTTAAATTTTATGTTATTTTTTTCTAACAATCTATACTACTCATTTTTCTTTTTTCACTTAAATCAATTTCGCTTTCTTGAAGAAATAAGAGAAAATTTAGGACAAATTTGTATTTTTTTCGATTGCTTAGATAGTTTCTCCGTTTTTGCATTTAAAAGCAATGGATTCGGAACGTTCTGTGCTTTTTGTGTATCAACCGGTTATCCTTGTTGTTCCGACTTTCGATAGGAAAGTAACGGAATATTTGTGCTCGGGTGGGTTTTTTTTCTTCAGACAAATTTCGACTTTTTAACTAGCCATTTTTGACGGAATTTTTAAATATCATTCGAAAGGTATTGTTGCCCTGAGCTCAAATTTGAAAGATATATTTTACATTTGATCATTTTTTGTAAAGTTAAGAGGGCTTAAAGATTGCCATTTGGGCCAACTTGGGATAATTAACGCGCGATCTATTTCGCGCTATTAACGCGTGAGCGGAGAGTTAATCCGTCTTAGAAATCGCTCCAAATTGGTTGAAAGAAGCTTATTTGCCAGAAATGATTTGTTACAAGGAGCGAAATCTATTCTTTTTTATTTTATATGGCGTGTGGGGGGGGGCTGATTTTCATTAAAAAATTCAAAATTTAGAAAAAAATTTTTTCATTTGTTTTGTTCCTTTTTTTTATATGTTATTTCGGCTCCATAAACCTTAAAAGGCAAAAGGCAGTCGGAACATGCAGTAATTCGCCCTGATACGAGCAGTCTTGTTATTTTTAAATCGAATGTTCTTTCGAGCCATGTTTTTTTTTATTGCTTTCCTTTTACGGTTTCTTAAAGCTCCTTTGTGCCGTTTTATTAACTTCGTGTGAAATTCTGCTTTGCTTTGGTGTCCATTTGACTCTTAAATGTGTTTCAGGTGTAACACACAATCAAAAATGGAAAACTAAACGTATGAGAAGTTTTTCGCCGTTTGAGTTTTTGATTTATAAAGTTCAGTTCATTTTTTTCTTGAAAAGAAGGCAAAATCCACTATCGAACAGCAAAAATATAAAGGTCACGAAAAACGTGATCGACTTCTAATTTTCGAAAGTGGACTTTACCTTGAAGGTTTCTCAGCGGAATATAAATTTTAACTTCTTTTCTATCAAAAAAAGAGTAAAAATGTTCTTGAAATTCAATAGGCCATGTTTTTTTTCTTTGAAACTGGAAATTTTAAGCTTTTTCCAAAAAAAACAAGTCAATAAATATATTAAGCCGTTTGCTGCGACAGTAGAACAGAATATTAAACCAATTTGGTTTCAGAAAAGAAGTTTCTCAAAAGGCCGATGGAAGGTGAGAAAGCAAGAAAAAGCGGTAACTACAGTTTTATACTTTTTATAGATTTGAAGCTGTGGAAAAAAACACCTGGAATTTTTAGACCATTTTAAAAAAAGTATAAAAAAAAGAAAAAAGCAGAAACAAACACGCCTTAAGAATCTATAGAGTTTTTTTATCCAATACCCGTTTCCCGCCTTATTTTATAGTTTTTTTTGCTGTAAATTCGTCTGATAAATACAGAAATTTAAAATGTTTGTTGCTCAAGTTTTCTGTAGGTTTTTCCTAAATAGGGCGACCGAAATAGAAATTCTGGAAAGAGGGGTAGGTATAATGCTTAGGTTGGTTCCATTTACCTACCTGATATTATGCGTCATTTATTGGATGCTTCTACTTGGATATGGCACGTTTCATTTTCATTGAATTTCATCGACCGAAGCTCGCGCAGTACTCGATAAATTTCAATGAATTGGTAACTTCATTGATTTTCAATGAATTTCGATTAATCGCTCGGCCATACAAGTCGGCATCACCTACTCTTTAAGCTTGATTCAAAGGTTTTTTCAGCCTAAGGCGTAGTCTGAAACCAGTTGAGATTTTAAAAAGACTTTTGAGTTGAGATTTTATTAGAGACTTCGAAAGAGTACAATTCAGTAATAGGATCTCTTTTTCCGGATCTTTTTTGTCATTTCAAATTGTGAGCTGTATCATTGTTGTGTAACCGAAACATTTTTATTTTCGCATAATGTAAAATTGATCTCGGAAACAAAAACCTTTTAAGCTCAATTTCCAGCGAGTAAATTAGTTCAGTTTAGCTTTTATTTACACTTTTAGGCTAAGAAAAATTGATTTTATTAAATAAGAAAATTAGTTTGGAAGTTCCATTTTGAATATTTGTGCAAAAAATTAATTTATAGAGTTTTTTGTTTGTCATTCATATTTTGATGACAAATGTTATCGTTTATGCCTAATTGTTTAACTTTCTACGCGTTTGAACAGTACTATAATGAAGCCACTCACTAAAAGCGACACTAATTTGAGGAAAAGAAAAGAGAAAAACCTTTCAAATTTTTTTATGAATGGGGTCGGACTATTCTGTGTTGCCTGCGCGGCAACCGGTTGTTCTTGTTTGAATAAGCGTTATGGGTTGAGTCCGACAATCTACAATGTGTTAGACATATGCGGGCTATGAAATAGACTGGTTGAATTTGATTTCTACCTTAGATAATTTTTCAAGCGTTTGCTTTATCCGCAGCGCAGTTTAGCTAGTATACATCGTGTTCGTCGATGCAACCAAGTTTGGTTGGGACAAGTTTTATTTGAGTACCGATTTTGAATTGTTTTTCAACTTGACTTAGGCAAACAGCTTTTATTTTCAGCTAATATGTCAACTAATGTAGATGATGACGATGGTCCACCGCCACTTGAAGACCTGGCAGAGGAAATAAATGCTGCTTTGAACTTGAAACATTCTATGAGCTCAGTGGTCGGTAAAACAAACCTGAAATCATCTAACGCGGATAAAACCAGTTACATTTTGACCGAATCACAGAATACGGAAACGAATGGCAGCGTATCAAGTCAAAACAGTGTAGCATGTTTGACTGAAAATGATAATAAGGAAAGCGATAAAACCGAAAGAAAATTGCACCAACATAGCGAAAAATCTTCGAGTAAATCGGCTAAAGCAGATTTCGGAGGAATGAACAAAGGATTTTTGTTTGGAGGAAGCCCAAAGAAACAGACAAAACCGAAATCAGAACTGCCCAAAAAGAAAGAAGAAATGCCAGTTATCAAATCTAACCCAGAAAACACTTCCTTGAAATTTGAGGAAGTCCAGAAAACTCAAAATGAGACTCCCAATTGGATCAATGACTCACTTCTAAGTAAGTAACATTTATCCCATGTCTTATCCCATTACTGAAAAAGGCAAAAATGACGAGTATAGAAATTGATCAACCTTATTGTTTTTTACGTTTGCCATTAGCAAACGTTATGTGAAAGTGGTTTCAATGCCAATTGTTGGTCTCAATCATTTTAAAAAGCCAATATTGAGAATCTTTTCTCAAAATTGGACAGTCTGATTATTGTTTACAAGTTAAACATTTATAATGAAAAACATCATTCATTGGTTTCCTTTCATTTTAGACACAGTAACAAATGACAATACCCTCATGAATAAACTTAACGACCCGAAATACGCCAAAGTTCTCGAAGAGTTCCAGAAAGACCCGAAAGGAGCAATGGCCAAATATGCCGACGATAAAGATGTCGCTGAGTTTTTCAAATCCTTCATGGGTATTTTCGGAGACCACTTTTCAAAAATGTTTCCGGAAGAACAGAAAACAGAAGAAACGCCTTTGATTCAAGAAATAAGCTCAGAAAGCCGAACTGTTTCTAAGCCGAAAAGTGCAGCCGAAGTTGCAGATGAGCGAAAAATGCAGGAAATTCTATCGCGGCCAGATGTCAGAAAAGTGCTTCAAAGTCCAGATGTCCAGAACCTAATTCACTTAATGCGAAACGATCCAAATGAAGGCCAAAAACTGTTGTTGGAGAAAAGAACAGATGAAACTTTTCAGAATAGTGTTAGAGTTTTATGCGATAATGGATTGCTGCAATTTGCTTCCTGAAGTATTTTAAATTGTTTAATCTATTGCATTTTGTAAATTGTTTCATCTGTAGATAATTTCGAAGTTATCGGAAGTTTTTTAGCGGATGATTGTCGCCATAGATTTATAGATAATTTTTCGGGGCTTAAACCTTGCATAATTTTTTTACGAACTTAGTTTTTTTTCGGTATCTAAATGACGAAAAGCCGTTCAAGCTTCTATGTCTCGGTCCTGAGTTCAAGTTTTGGGGGATGTGGAATTTTTTGAAAGAAGCTTCTTTTTCGAGGCAACTTTTCTTTTCCAAATTATGCGTTGAGTGTTGATTCGAAGTAATTGTTTCATCAACTTTCGACTATGTATTAGGTTTTGTAGTTCTAGATATGTTCAAAAATTGAAGCATGTTAAGTTTTTAAGGTAGTTTTTGTTAAAACTTGTCAAAAAATTATTATTTATTATCAAAAACTGCAATAAAGCTGGTAATGCGATAAAGTCTATCTCATTGAGCATCTAATTGCTCTTTAAAATCGTGGATTTTCGCCCTTGGGCGAGCAGGTGAGCAAACTTTCAATTTTGATACTTTTCAAGCGTTTTCTAATTTAGCGCACATTGCTCTGAAGAGATTGTGTATTGTTGCGGCCATACAGAGTGGAAAAAACTATGGCGTAGGTTTTTTGGGATTTTTTGTGTACTTTCAAGGAAGCTCTGGGGAAGGGGTCAAGTGTGAGGTCATATTAAATCACTCTGAGTAGTGAAATTACAGATAGGGTTTCAATTTCCAAATGAGATATCACAGAATAGATATCTGGCTTTGCTATAAATTTTGAAGCCTATTTCAGTATAGTGGTAGGCAACATAAGCATTATGATATTATATGTGCTTTGACAGCTCATTCGTAAAGGTTATTTCAGTTGATGCTTTTAAGTTCATCAATTGAACCGAAAAAAGCAATTCGTTTTATACAACAGTATAATAATTAAAATCCCATTTCAGAACTTTTAAAACTCGATATATTTCGTGAGACTTTTGAAATGCATAATATGTTTGCAATTTGAATCAATACATACTACGTTGCTACAGGCAAAAGTTAGTGCATTTGCCTTAAGTTTATTACATTCCAAATTATGACATGCAACTTTTTAGTTTTGTGCATTTGTAAAGCTTCCGAATCTTTGCCGCTTTCTCGCTCGTCTTTGCGAAGCTGCAGCTTCGCCTCGGTGTAAGAAAGTTTTTTTTTTTTGCGGTTTGTCTTTTGATTACACGTTTAATCTAATTTGATTTGCTAATAGGAAGGCAATTCACGCTCTCCAGTAACGAAAGAACAAATAGAGCCAAAAAAAGTTTGATGACTTTCAGTTTCCAAAATGGACTTCAATTATCAGAATTCCCAGCACAATAAGAAATATCTATTGATCCAGTTTTTTTTAATTGGGTTGCTGTTATCAAAAAAGTTTCATTCATGAAAGATTCATGAGTTTCAAAGAGCTTAAAGGTAATATTTTTTTTCTTTGAGACTCGAAAATGAATTTTTCCAAAGGAAAACCAGCGTTTTTTTTTCTTTTTGAGTTCATTGACACATTTCCCTCTGTCTGTTGGCTATCTTTTTTTACACTAGCAAAGCCTGTGTTATAGTATGAATTCTCTTTTTCCCAACCTAAATCGCAAATTTTGTTGCGACGCAAGTATTGTTGCGACAAAATGTGTTCATTTTGATCAATAACCAGCTATTAAGCACAGCCAGTATTAACACAGACTATTATATTACAAATAGCAATATAGCTTCAAGGTATCATGGATCATATCCGCTTTTTTAGGAGCATTCAGCTACGTGATACTTTTATGCTTTTTTCTTTTTTGTGTTCTTGGCGTTTTTGTTGCTGCTTGCATAGGACAGCTTTGCAGTTTTTACACTTGCGAGAGCAAGTGTCTCGTAATTGGGAACTAGATTTTTTCCTGTAAATAACTTTTCTTTCAAATCTTACATGCTTTTTTATTGAGCCTTAACATCTTTAAGGTTTTCCCCTTGGCCTACAAACAATGTGGTTGCCTAAACACCCTAATGCCTGGGGTTCGATTCCTGGCCGGATCTTTATTGTTTCAGTATGTATGAAGTTGAATTTTTTTCCGGTAAAATTGAATTGTTGTCTTTTCATCTTTTGTCGTCTTAGTTCGGCTAATGTTTCATCGGATTGGTTACTTTCCTTTGTGTCGCTTCAAAGGCAAAAAAATGATTGATTATTTCTGTGAAAAGTTCAGGTAAGATTTAAAGTTTTAAAAGTTAATTGCTCAATTTTTTTATTACAACAATTTGAAACTTTTTTTAGAACATCATTTTGTTTCGCTCAATTGGTGTCTGCTCAAAGATTGTCAGTTTTGCTCTGTTGCTAATTTAATATTTGAATGTTTTGCATGGTATGTTTGCCTAGAATGATTTTTTTGTGACATTCGAAATTTTAGTAGACCTTTTTTTCATTTTTTTTTTCAATTTTTTTGTGTTGTTTTTATGGTTGAGTGTATCGCTTCGCTTCGCTTCACCTCTGTGTTCAAATTATTTCGCGATTTTTCTGTTTAATATTCAGTTTTGCAGTGAACGTTCGCAGTGGATATTCTTCTCGCACTTCCTTATCTTTTGATTGCTTTAAAATTCTACTGCTTAATTTTTGAACCAAACTATGGTTATGGTTTCAGAAACTGCATCTCTGTTCTTTCAACGAGAATTCTGGAATTAGCTACGAGTCGACGAGTTTAAAAGCGTTCGTGGGATTTTCTGTGACTTTCATTCTGAAATAGTGACTCATCTCCGATTCGATCAACGCAGAATTTTATGATACCAAACACTAACTAGAGGTCACAGTTGACCTGAATGTAGCACAGAACTGTTCAGACCTTTTAATTGCAATAATGCTCTTTAAACAAAGAACAAATTTTCTGTCTTTCAATATTTTTTTTTGCTGTTTTACTCTGTAGGTCATATACAATAATCGAAATTGTTGCTTGGGTGGGTAAGTAATTAAGCTCAGGTACTCGCCAGGCTCACAGTAGTCTTATAGCTTAAATGGGGCACTAGTATTGCAACTTCAGGCAAGTGTTTTGACTATCTCAAGCTTGATATTAGTGAGAATTCAATTTCACAAAGCAAGTGTGGTTAAATCAAATCCATGATCTGCTGCGTTGAGATCTGATCACTAATCGAGAAAATGATAGCGGCAACGAATTCGTCGATAAGTTTAGCCAGATTTTGAGTAAATTTAAACGGAAAAAACTTAAGCAATGCTTAAAAGACCCTAAAAACAACATTGCTCTATTACCCTTTTTTGAGGAAAATGACTTGACCTTTGATTGAGTCTGACTTGTAAAATTTTTCTGAGATAGCATGATTCAACTTTTTTGACAACGATAATTTCAAGTATGAAAGGACTTATTATGTAACTTCATTGGAAACCGCCTATCATTTAACAAAGGTAGTGAAAAGCAACTCCTAGAGTCGAACGTTCTTTCAGATGAACAGGTGAGTGTTCACTTGAACCAATAGATCATTTCAGATTGTAGTTATGACTGTAAACAGTGGACCAGTTGTTGTGTCTGGAACCACTGCCAGACGCTCTTTGTTTACTGAGAACCCTGCTGCTCCTCCGAGTGTGAACGAAAATGAAGTTCCTGATGATGATGAATTTGATGAGTTAATGATGACTGGCGGTGCAGTGGCTTCAACATCGACTCAAGGTAACCGTTTATTGTTTATCGTTTGAGCTTTCTGTGGCATAATACTTCTATATCGTAACCTCGTTTTTTTGATCGTGATTTTCTTAGATCCCTTTTCATCTACATAGAAAATGTTAAAGGTCTTATTCGCGTTAAATCACCGCGTTGATTCGTGAGCATTATTTCGAATTTTTTTCTATTCAGTTTCCAAATCTGCAATTGAAGAAATGAGCAACAAGAAGAAACGTCTCAAACAATCCACACTGGACGATTTTCCAAATGATGACGAAATTAATGACCTTTTCTTGGATGACCCCAATCAGGTCAATGACCCCTGGCTAATTGGATCCAACATCCACAATACCCAAAACACTCAAAAGAGTGAAAACATGGACCTTCAGTATCCTGATAGTGATGATGAACTGGAAATGATGGTGACAACGCGTCAGAGTGAAAATGAGGAAAGGGTGAAGAAGTTGACCTCAACTCAGAGAGTGGATAAAGGGCGAGGGAGGGGTATGAAGATGGATGTCAGTACTATTGGGGTTACTGGGGATGGAGAGGGAGAGCCTGAGTTGGATGTGCATGCGGAGAGAGCGCATCAAAGGCTGATGGCTGTGGTCAGAAAAGTAAAAAAGAGTTTCTTTTGTAGAATCTCTTGACTAGCTATTTCGGACCAAGTTAGCAATCTCCCCCCTGAATCAATATAGAGGGAGATTGTTCACATTGTTAAAAATAATATTTTTCAGTCAATCAGGTTTGAGCATAGGACATGCAGGTCTTACGGCTTGAATT
The DNA here is from genome assembly GCF_963678635.1 of Symsagittifera roscoffensis. Lineage (NCBI taxonomy): Eukaryota > Metazoa > Xenacoelomorpha > Acoela > Convolutidae > Symsagittifera > Symsagittifera roscoffensis. The sequence goes on from NC_087069.1 coordinate 25,894,387, forward strand.
TGGCATTTAATTTTAAGGGAGATTGTTCACTTGTTCTCATGGGCTGTTATTTCTACGCAGCTATAGTTTGCATTATCTTTGTTTCTTTGAAGGCGGAGATTTATTAGCGTGAATTCCTATTTTATACCAGATTAGAACCCAAGTGTAAGAAAATTTTGAAGATCTGGTAACTTTCATACCAAACAAGTTTTAAAAATTTTTCATGAGTATTTTAATTTCAAATGTTAGGTAGAAGATCGTAAATCTCAGAAGGTTGTGAAGGAACTTCCACCCAACTCAACTATGGTCTCATTCGCATCTCGCACAGACGACTCTACAGGTGACACGAAGAACTGTTTCTTCCCTATCTCGAACACGACAGAGAACTACTTTGTTAGACTATGCAAGGAGGATGACGTCACAGTTCCCTCATGGAAGAAATCAAATAGGAGTCTGCTGCCGACTTCGTTCAATGAGTTGAGGTGAGAATGGCGGTGTTTTTACTCGGCTGTAACAAAAGTCCTGAATTAACCACTAATCGAGTATCTTTTGCACTTTCGGTGACAAATGACTAGTATTTATTGAAAAAGAAAAAATAAAGTGTACTATTTGGTTGACCAAATTTCAGATTTAAAGGGGAGAAAAATCTAGCTACCGTTTAATTCATTGAAAAATTGAATAAAAAGTGTACAGTGCTGATTTAAATTAACCGGACAAAACGAATAAATTTTGAAATTTCAAACAGGTTTTTCTCAAATTGGGTTAAGGTTAGACAAAAAATGAAGAGAATAAAAGTTGCTTAGAATTTCACCAAAATTCTCTCACAAAATTTTAGCCCAAAAATGGGTCATTTTGGCTTTTTTCAATTAATCAAAAATTACGATGTAACTGCTTTTTTAGTTGATGAGAAATATATATCTTAAGAAGCCTCTTACACAGCCTGACATGAGTGATAGTCAAGAAACGTGATTTTTACTATATAAAACCCAAAATCTTTGCTTAAAAACAAATTTTAAACAATTTACTTGAATTTTTGGAGATTCTACTCTTCTGGAACTTTGTTGGGCAGTGTAAGGGGCTTGTTGTGATATAGATTTCAGACAAGTGTAAGGGGCTTGTTGTGATATAGATATAGATAAAAAAGCCAAAATGACCCATTTTTGGGCTAAAATTTTGGGTGATAATTTTGGAGAAAAAATTGCACCATATTAATTTTGGTGAACTTCTAAGCAATTTTTATACTCTTAATTTTTGATCTAATCTTAACTCAATTTGAGAAAAATGCGTTAGAAAATTCGAGTTTTGTTTATTTTGTCCGGTTAATTTAAATCAGCACTATTGGTCGGTAGATCAAATTTCCACACCAATCAAACCCCCACGTAGTATAGAAACCAGACCTATGAGACTCATTTGAAAACCTTAGACTCTAGATAATCGACCGGTTTTATTTTTCAGGTTGAAAGCGTACGAGGAACTGCAGAAGCAGAAATCTAGAGACTCAAAGGTCGCATCTGAAGTACCTTCTGCAGTCCAAAGTCTGCTTCATGAGGTCAAAAAGAAACCTTCCAGTGCTTCAGCAAAAACTACTGCCCCTTCAGACGATTCACAGGTAAGTCAACAGGTAATTCCACTGTGAGCTTAACTACACTTGAATGAAGTCAAGATTTGTCGAGATGAAGGGGTTGTCCGGTGATTCAGACACCGAGATTTTAGATTACACCAACCTACGAATGATTTGAAATATTTGAGAAAAATGTGTGGCAGCCATGAAATGGTGATTTTAACGTGCGAAGACTTTTCGATTTAAAAAAAGACTATCATACGAGTTTTTTACAGTTTCAAGGGCAATAAGTTATGTGCCATTGTTAATTTCATGCACTTGGTAGGTTTTTTAAAATTTAATCTAGTTCATTCTCAAAGTTCAATGGATTTGCAGGGAGAGGGTGAGTTTGTTGAGAAGAGTGATGCTGAGAAGCGAAGACTGTGGGTGGAGCAGTACTCTCCGAGGAGCTACCTGGAATTGCTCAGTGAAGAGTTCATCAACAGGGCACTTCTCAGTTGGATCAAGGTTAGGGAGTTTATTGTGGTTACTGAACAATGACGTGATTGAAGGTGCGGGGGGAGGGGTTGGTAATTACAAGACTGCCCTATAGAGATCCCCATTATAAAAGGGATGTCACCAATGGTAAGCACAAAAATAAGAAACTATGAATAAAATGAAATGTTCTTTACGCCATGTATCTATTAGCTATTATTGTATATTTAAATACCCGCTTCTCTATCTCGCCATGTTTAAGCTTTTTCAACGTATTATTTTTTACCAGCAGTCATTCTTTTGTTCCAGATATGTTTAAAGGAAGAATTTTTTCACGTTCAAGCTGCTATATCGTATAATGCAATGGTTAAGAAATATTTTTCGATTTTCCAGTTTCAACTGGAGTTTATTTTATAAGTTTAAAATGAGAAACCCAACAGTGTCATGCTTTCAGGGTTTCCGCAGGGGTTGCGAATTGGGCCTCAAATTATGACTGCTCCAATCCTCGTAGTTTCCGAGATATGATTTTTTGTACTTTTCAGAAAACTTAAATTTGAAAGAATTCTAAAAATTTGAAATGCTCAACCCAGAAGTTGGGCGCTGTCAAGGTACTCGCAGAGGTTGTGAACCTTGCCTTCAATTATGACTGCTCGAATCATTGTAGTTTTCGAGATATGACGGTTTTTATAATTTTTTTTTTTCAATTTTCAGAAAACTTGGATTGAACAATATTCAGAAAGTTTGAAATTCCCATTCTTGTTGTTAAGCACTGTGAGGGTTCTTTCAAGAGTTCCAAGTTGCATATCTTGCGTCCAAATGCGACTGCTCAAATGCTCTTAGTTTCTGAGATGAGACGTTTTTTTTTTAATTGTTCAAAGAACTAAGATATAAAAAGTTTTGCAAAATTTGAAATTCATATCTCTATAGTGAGGCTCTGTCAGGGTAATTCCAGGGGTTGCAATTTTTACCTCCAAATTTGACTGCTCAAATTTGAAGTTTCGCTAAATTTGAAATTCTTATCGCTGTAGTTGGGTTCTGTGATAGATTTCAAGATTTTTCTGGACAGACTGGATGCACTAAGATATTAATACATGTTTTTCAATCAACGCTTTTCAATTAAAGGAATGCATTTTATTGCGATCAAACTGACTATGATGACTATTCATTGAAGGCAATGGTTGCTGCTTCAATGTTTTCAGGTTGCTTCACTGAGCCCAACTTGCTATTGTTTCAGTTATGGGACAAATTGGTGTTCAAGAGAGATGTGACCACCAACATCGTGTCAGCAGACAAGTTGCCCACCAGTCTGCCTACCAATGCAGCCGCCAAGAAGTTTCTCAAAGACCGCGAACATACCCAGCAACAGGTCAGTCCGCTCTTGTTAAACCGGTTGATACAATTTAAAATACTTGTAGAACACCAAAACATTACAAAAAAACTTGTATATTTCGTGTTTTATTTAGTTCTTTTCTAGAGTGAAAGTCATAGAAGTCGCATTTAATACTTTCGCGGTTGAAAAGCACTACAAAAATAAAACACGACGTATATAATTTTTGTACCTCTTAAATTCTTGTGTTTTGAAATTTTACTACATCTATGGTTTGTCTGAATTCAGTGAGCTACATTTTGGCTTAATGACTTCATTGATTAGTCTTCTGAGCTCAGTCTGTATTGTGGTCTGCATGTTAAGAAGTGCTTAAAAATTTTGAAACTATTTGGCGGTTTTAAAATTTTGAACGGTTAACATTAAATTTCCAAGAATAATTTATAATTCTCAAATTACAATAGAAGTTTTTGTTATAGCTCGACAATTACCAATCTTATGATTGCTTATTTTCCCAAGATCCACTTGTTTATAGACTTCTTAGTTAACGACTTTCATTTGAGAAGATTTGAAATCATAAATTTATCCGATGGGGATTTTTTCGTAGGCGATGATTCGGTGCTGCTGTTATCTTGTTGTACATCCACGTTTAAAGTCGTCGGGAGTTTGGCGATGTTGAAAAAATTGATCGGATGGGCCATCCGGTCAAAATTGGGACCAGATGGGTTTTTGCAAAGAGATTTCACGCCTGAAGATCCTTTGAGTTCTTGGTGAATTTTCCGTATGTGCTTCTAAACATAGAAAATGCTACATATGTTTACACAAGCCGGCGGAGCGTAGTATAATACTAGGGAGCAGCTTTTTGTTTAAACTAATTTGCATACAAAAGAGCTCATTTGTTGGAACTTTTGGTTTATTTTAATAGCGTCCGTAACTGCTTTATTGGTGGCGGTCGACGGTTCGGCTCCTGCGCATAGCAAAAGTTTGTTTTTCGAGGCTTATTTTTTTTTACTTTTTGCTTTCTATTTTTGTTTTTGGCTTTTGAGACTTATTTTTCAGTTTTATCGATTGTTTGCGAAGTGCAATTATAAATTTGTGCTTCAAATTGTGGTAATCAATACTACCGCAATAATTTATTTTTGAGTTAATTTTGGTTAGTCTTGCTAAAATGGTTACCAAACAATCAAGCATGCTTTTGCGTGCGTGCGGCCAGATTTAAAAATCACACTTCTTAATCTGGCCGCACCCAGGCTTGTTTTTTGGTAGGGTTTCCTTATATTTGTGCAGAGAATTTCCACATATATATTTTAGCAAGAATTTCTACATATTTTTGCATGAGTGCAATATATCTACGCAAGTTGCAACATAAATAGCTGAACTGAAGTTACCTTGAGGTCGAAGTTTCTGCAGAATCCTCTGTTGCAGTGTGGACACGTGTATGGCTTGCTGTCCGTGTGTGTGTGCATGTGGAATGTGAGATTGTACACCTGGTGAAATGCCTTATCACAAATGTGACACTTGTAGGCCTTCACTGAACTGTGGGTGAGGCAGTGGTTCTTGTAGTTTCCTGCAACAGTTTTTTCCCAAGTTTAGTCAAGTTGGCTGCAACCTTTTTATCCAAATTTTAGGAATTTCAGTGGAAATAGATTCAAGCTTTGCAGTAGTTTTGGAAGTCTTTGACATTTTTTTCTCGAGTTAGGGAAATAAATAGACAGATCTTGCGAAACATTTCTTACAATAAAACTAGTTTAAATTCAGACATTTGCATGGCATACCTTTCTGATGGAATCCCTTTCCACAAACGTCACAAGTATACGGTTTGTATCCACTATGTATGCGCATGTGGGTATTTAGAGTACTGCTTCTGTTGAATGCTTTGCTGCATATCGTGCATCGATGTGGTTTCTCGTTAGTGTGGATGATTTTGTGTCGACAAAGGGTGGAGGCTTGTCTGAATCCTTTGCCACATACTTTGCACACGAATGGACGAGCACCTGAAACGTGGATTTTAAATAGTTTCATCGGTATAGTTTTTCAAAATTGGAAAAATTGATCTGCTTCTCGTTTGCTGAAAATTTTGAAACTATCGAAGCAAAACGGTATTTTCTCCCAGAAATTTTTTTACTTTCGTTTTCAGTGGTTTCTTTAACTAAGGTCAGAATTAGCATAAATTAGTTCAAAAAAATTCGGATGAGAACAAATTACCTGTATGAACTGGCATATGTCGCGTCAAATTGTAATGGGCATTGAAAGTTTTGCCGCATTCGTTGCAATTATACACTTTTTCGTCTCCCCCACTTGCAGTAGAGTTCGGACTTGTTTCGGTTTCCAAATTTTCCCCTTCTTCAAAATCATCTTCAATTGTTTCTATGCTGTCGACAGTCATTGAGGTTTCTTGACTACTAAATGTCGAGTCAGAGAAAACTTCATCGGAAAGTTTCAATTTGGGTTTTTTCACTTTTTGTTCACTCGCAGGATTTACTGCATGATGGAATGTTTTCACGATTTTAGAAGTTTTCTCCTTGTTTTCGAGCATTTGTTGCTGGAGCTGTTTATCGTAGGCATTTTGTACCCGATTAAAAGTACCAGGGGATATTTGTGATCCGAAGGCTTGAGGAATTTTGTTCATTTCTAGAGGAAGGTTGCTCATACTTCGGGGAGAAATTTGAAAGTTCGGTGTATTTGTTCCCAATTCGTTGTTGTTTCCGAGCATTTTTCGCAGTAAAATATAATTGGAAAATTGCTGAGAGTGAAAAAGTTCGGTCGAGGCTATGCCTGATGTTGGAAATTGAAACTGCCCTAAGGAGTTTCCAGGGCTTAATTGAGCTGGCAGTAAATGAGAAACACTGGGTAAGTTTTTGTTGTCGACTTTTGCGTCCAAAGTTACGGGTTTGCTCGCATTAGGATTCTGATGAATCATTCTTGGGTCAAAAAAGCTTCCAACCGGGTGCTTGAAGTTATTGCTGCTCAAGGAAATATGAAAATTAGGCGAGTAATTTAAGGGAAAGTTCGGAATAGATCCTCTGAATTGGGATTTCCGCATTTGTATTAAGGAATTAATTTTGTCCATTTTCAGCCGATTAATTTCTGAAAATGTTAATTAATTTTGTCTGGGTGTTGTGCTTTTTGTGGAAAGATTTCTCAACTTTTTGTGAGCAATTGTCTGTAACTTGTCTGGTGTCTGAGTTTTAAAACGTTAAGTTGGCAGGTACTGTGAAAAATTGAATCGACAGTTTTGAAACGAAGAAAAGAAAGTTTTGATTTTTGGAGTTGCTTTTCGATGTCATGGTGACGTTGATGTTCTTTCATGTTGCGCAGCTGCGATTGGTTGAAATCAATTTAAATCCCACAAATAATCGATGGAGACACTTTAAAAAGACTTCTATTGGACAACCCGTCTCATCAAGCGGTTGAGTGAAATGATACAATAGATGCGCAATATAATTTACTTGTATTACAAGGGGGTTGAAAAATTTGAAAGGAAAACAAAGGAAATTTTCACACATTGTAACTGCAGTACACTAAATTGTCCCACTTAAGGGGAATCATTTTTCCTGTTATGCATTTTTCTCTGCGATTTTGGCCGCTCATTAATTTTCAAAGTGGTGCCTGTAGCAATTCACACTATGAGTCTCTCAGGATGTTAACTGTAGTAGATTGCTCTTAAGTCTGGCAAAAGAGGTCCAGCTGTGCCCAAAAATGCGGCCTTTTTGAGCCCAATTTGCGCAATAAGAATCGAGGCTTGAGGCTCATTTCAGCACCCTCCCTTTTACGGCCGTTTGAGATTATTAAGAGAGGCTGTCTTTGTACGTCACTACAAAAGAACTGCTGGACATTCGCTGGCCAGTGATAGCCCGGGCAACTGACCAAATTCCCCCCACCACGACTTACCCGGAGCATCTTTGATTTCCGAAACAATCCAAATGATCTCTCAGAACACCTCTTAAAAGATTTGATATGACTGAGAGATCAAATGAGAATTTGGCTAAATGATCGAACGTATTTTCCTATAAAGAATTATTTAGCTCCTAATAAAAGTATGTATGGCCCGCCTACGCGACACATTTGTGACTTTTTATTCGTAAAATAGGCTAATTTGTTCTAGGAAGTGGTAATCCACTCATTTAACTAGGTGAAGAGGGCGGGCCAGTATCCGATTACATTGGTTGTTCACAATTTTTGTAACAACTTGAAAGACTAATCGAATTACGCACGTGCAAAATGGCCCAAAATGAGCATAATCCAATCCAAAAATTTAAACTTTATTTTGTAAATCTCCATTTTTGTTTCTCAACGAGAATTGATTTTTTTTAACCTGTTTTGCGAGTTTAACGGGATTTCGCCCTAATTAGTTACGTTGTCGCTCAATGATAGTAATTCGTAGCCGCAGCGGCTGATTAGGTGAGACGAGCGGCCGTTAATTCGAGGATAATGAGCTCGATTCTCACTCCGGACACGCTCAGAGAATTCACAATATATTGTTATTTTTGCCTCTTTTGGGGCAGCGCTTCGTTTGTTCCGGGCAGGTATAGTATAGATTGTGCTGGCTAGTTTTTCAGTGCTTCATTTTGGTATGAAGATAGTTTTCTTTGTTTTTGGTAGCTGTTAAGTACTTTTTAGGAAGATTCTATTACAATCCGGTTAAGTTTAATTATCAACCACCAGATCAGGTCTCTGGCTGCTCAACTAAAATGACTTATTTCAATAAAAGTACGGAATATTGGAATCAATATAGCAATCCCCCTCGCATTAGGGTTTTCCGAAGAAGGTTGAACACTAAACTTCACAATATAAAAAATCAAAACTGCTCTCTGAGTGAAAAATAATGCATATAGAGCCGACTTTTTTGTCTTAAATGAAAAAAGTTTCTTTTAGTACATTAAGGGGATGCGAAGAAAAAATTTTGGTATTAAGAGGGAAGGTTAGAGCACCAACCCTGGTAACTTGCTTTCAACGAAGCAATGGTTGCTCAAACAAAATTAGGATTAAAAACTTAAAACATTTTTCCTTTTTCAAACTCTTTTCTTGACTCTCATAAAATAAACTTGAGCCGGTCAATTGATAGCATGATAAGCTCACATCAATCATCTGCTTGCCTTCAATGCGTTTCGTCGTTTTTACTTGAGGTGAGATAGCTCAATTGGTCGTTAAGGGTGGAGACTGATCAATTGACTCGAATATTGTTTCTCCAGAAAAAACTTTTTCTCCTTGTAAAGGAGAGGAGCATAGCTAGCTATTCATGTATGTCTAACTATTTCAAAGCCGCCGCTCATCTTTTTATGAAAGCGCTTCGACATTTTTGTTACAACCTTTCGTAGTGTGAGAAGTAACTATACCGTATGGGTTCTTTAGGCACGATCTCACGTTCCTCAAAAACAATGGTGGATGTTCAATTTTGATGTGCTTTCGAAGCCGTTTCAGCCTGATTCGAATTTTAAAAAAATTTCCCAAAAGTTTTTGCGGTTTTTAAGAAAAATGATACGAAGTTTTGCTATGGAGTCTCAGTTTTTAGGATGTGATTTCTGAGTCAAGAGCCGATAGAGGAAGGATCCTTCCCAAACTTATGTCGGCACTGTTTTCACTTTTTTAAAGCCATGTTTATTTCAGGCCAAAACTAAGTCCCTCCCAGGGCTCCTTTCGATGCAATTTAATCAAATGTGTTAACTTTTATTAAAAGGATTTTTGCTTCAATGCTACCCATTTCACTGAAAGGAAATCAAATTGTTTGAGCATTTGCTGTATGAATATTTTTGCTAGGTGACTGTAGCTGCAATGGTTATGTACATCGCAAATCAAACTAATCTAAAAAGCGAAATTTTATTTTAAAAAAAATTCCCCAACACTATCTGCAATATCATGCAATGATATATCATGGACCATATCTGCTATTTCTGTAGTATTTTTAGTTGCGTCTTAATTTACACTTGCGATCAGTTTAGTATTTTTATTACGAACCTTCTTTTTTTCTAACCTAACTCGCTAATAAAAGTGTTCATTAAAAGTCTTCAATTATCTGAAACTTAAGCAACTTCTAGTTTCGAATTTTGATCTTGATTTAAAGATTTGCCAGTGAAATGAAAAACTATCTTTTGATTGATCCAGTTTTCTCAAATTGGGTTAGTTTTATCGAAAAGTTAGTTTCAATCATGAATTATTCTTGAAATGCGAAAAGTTTTAAGAACATGTGTTTTTTGAAAATTTGAAAATCAGAAATCCTTTTCCAGAAAACAATTACTTCCTGTTTCTTTGCGTTCATTGACTCTTTATCAACTGTCTGTTGTCTATTTTTTAAGAAAACTTTTTCTCAGCTCAAATGGTTTTTGCGCAAGTCTTTTTTTTGCCAATTCGTAAGTATGATGCAATGCTTTATAAGCATTAGCGATTGTCTTAATTTTTAAAACGTTTTGTCTCAAAATGAAAGTTTTACAAAGCAAATCAATACAATTATAAAAGTTTTGGTAATCTAAATTTTTTGGCATTTTTTTTCCAGTTTTTTCTAAGTTATGAGGATTTCGGCTGGTGTAACGCATCCTTGGCTCAAATAATCAAAAATGAATCTAAAAATTTTCTAAATTAAATTGAAGTCGATTGAACGCAGAAAAAACAGAAAGAAATAAAGAAAAAATTTCTTGAATTTCTTTTGATCAAAAACCGTGGTTGGAGCCTTGTCATATGCTTGTAAAACAATCACCATTCCTTTTTAAAGTTAAGTTTTAGTTGGTTTCAGGGAAGGATTTAATGGGGACGCCCACTTCAGGTATTCGACCCCTTCATCAACCAAAATGTATTATTTAAATACCCTTTGGTAGGGATTCGTCTCACTTTGGTCTTATTTTATGACATCAATTTTCGAGCGACCAACCCTAAAATATTATAAAGGAGCCTTTGGCGCCAATATATACTTAAAGGGGAGCGCGCGCCGAAAATTTGCAATTTTTTAGTTAAGTTTTTCAAAAAAAGCCCAAAAACGGTTAAAAAAAAATTGCATGCGGCGCAAAAGTTTTCGTCAAAATAGGGTTTTTGTAAATGCTGTGAGCGCTCATACAATCAATTTGGTCGACCTAAAAAAGATCGAGAATTTTTTGAATATTCGCCCTCCCCCCAGAAAATCTTAGATTGGCCGTTGATTGGTTTCGTACGATTTTACGCGGGGTAAAACGCACTGATACCCAGATTTTGATTTAAAAATGAAAAAGATGTGGAAACTATTGAGTATAGCTAAAAATAGGCCAAGACAAAATCCAGGATAAACATCTTGATGTTGTGCTAAGTTAAAGGGCCTTTTTTATCCTCTTGATTGTGAATGCTTTTACATTTTGCCTCTTTGCTCGTTATCATTTTTGAACCTTATCAGTACTTTATACCTGCTTAAACACTTTGACATCAGTTTTTCAGCAGTTTCAGCTTTCTTATCTAAAAATTAAAGCAACGCGGCGCTTTTAAATGGACATTATGTATAAAATACCTTTGACTTATCGCAAAATTGGGCACTTCGATTTGAGATACAATTTTTCAAAATCTTTTTCTGAAGCTTGACGTTTTGTTTTTCGAAATTTAAATTTTTTTCGAAATCTTTTTTTAATGCTAAAGATGAAAAAGCGTGGCGTTTTTAAATGGACATTAATTATGTTAAAATTGGCTTCCAGCTTATCTTAAAATGAGCACTTAGTTTGAAATTTTACATTTGTGTTTAAAAACTAAAACGTACAGAGGTGCTGATGTGCTTATGATTTAATAAGAACAAGTTATCTTGATTTTATCTCGACAAAAAGTATTTTGTGCTTAGCAGAACAAAACAGCATTCTGTTTATTTCGTGTTTATGTCTTTGTTTACCGTTTTGATTTGAGATTAGGAAGTTAAAGCATCAGCGCAGCGGCAGTTTTTTTGTTAGTATTATCTTTTATGAATATTGACGGCGCCCCATCGAGGAAAATTAGATTAGAATAACATCTATTTGATTGTTACAAGATGCTAAATAGTTGCGAAATTTGAATTGAATGCAATCTAACTTAATTGTTTTCTGTTCATATCACTTTGAATGGGAGTTGAAATGTTAACTGTTTTGACCCGTTATAGGGATGCAATAGCAGGGTTATTTTGGACATAATCGACCCGGGGTACGCCTTGGAAAAGTAGGAATGTTCCAGAGTTGAATGGGGATATTTTAGTCCAGTTGTTTGCAACCAGTGGGATATTATGGTCTCTTAATGCAACTTCATGTCAAATATGTCCAAGAGCTGATTAATGCCACAAAAAGATCTCAGTTGGCTGTAATCGTGTCACTTCATAAGTTGAAATAATTGTAAATTGACACTTATTATACATGCTTGAATCAAGAAAAATTGTCGAGTTTATATTTTATACTTATACGTGCGTCTTGAATACAAACATCTTTCGTTAATTAACGAAAATGTATTTTTTCACTTTTTTCTTTTAAGTTTCAATGTCGATTTAAACATTTTTCTGAAGTGAGTTGAATAAATTTTGATCATCTTTGCATTTTATCTGATCTTTTTGAGCTTTTTAAAATATTTAGTAAAAGTGTTTACGTATCTCTTTTTTGTTCGCTCTTCGTATATTTTGGCGTCACCTGGACAAAAACACATTTCACACGGCAGTTTTTTTTCATCCTAATTCCATTGTTTCATTGACTTAGTTTTTGGTGACTCTTGAAGATAGCTCTCTTTTGTGATTGAACTAACAATATACCTATTGTAGAACTATGAATTGAGCGATGCTACCAAAACTTGGCTATTGTCAAAGTTAGGAGGTCTAGCTGAGGTATGAAAGTTGTGCCACCTAGAGAAAGAAAAGTCACTTTTAAAGTCTAACTTGTCTGAAAAGACTGGAAAGAAAGAGGAATAAAAGTTGCTTCATGAGCGTGCTGCGCTTTTGTATTAGAAAATACATTTCGAAATAAACAAAAAAGTACTGTAGACATTTTCAAGAAGTTCAAATTTTCCCTTTTTTCTAATTAAATGATTAATGTGTATGCTTTTGGAGCGAGCATCCAATTTTGTAATTGAACCATTTAGGAATTAAATATTTCAAAATATGGGGTATAGTTTTTGGAAAAAATAGTTTAAAAGGCTCAATTAAAAAAAAGACTCCAATTTTGCATGTTATGACCCCCGTTCAGCATGAAAATCTTAGATCTGCTCCATATAGCTGAAATCCAGTTTGCGAAATTAGCCAAATACCACTTGAAACATTGATTAGTGTAGACCATTAGGATTAGTCTTTTTGGCTTTCTGTAAATACGAGGAAAGGATCGACTAAAGCGAAAGGCAGATTTGAATATTAATCAAAATTCATCCTAGGCTCTAAATCAGGTTGATTTTGACAGATGTTTTGGTCACATGGTACAATTTAAAGACTATCAGTGCTATCGCTCTAATGAGGCTATTATCGTTGTTTGTAAAAGTAACCCGTTGACGTAAAAGGTAAGCTTAACCTGCAAAGAATTCAACGTAGAACGCCTCAACAACCATAAAAGAGAGATTTTGACAGCCATTTGTTTGATTTTTCGTTTTCCAGGAAATCAACCCAACCACAGGTCAGCCTGTGTTTAAAGTGTGTATGCTGTGTGGTGCTCCTGGACTAGGCAAGACCACCCTAGCACATGTATTGGCCAAACATGCAGGCTACAATGTGATAGAGGTGAACGCCAGTGATGACAGGAGTCCAGAGTTGTTCGCCAAAATCATCGGTTAGTTGATCATCTATCCATCTACGTGGATACCATTTATCCACAAGGGAAAGCGCCATTATATGAATTTTGCACCTCTGGTCAAGGAATCGCTGTTCACAACTTGGTCCATATTATATGCATTTTTTGTCAAACAAGTCAAGTGATTCAATCCGAATGTTAAGTACTAAAATGCTCTAATTAAAAAATTATCGACTGGGCTGAGAATCAACAGTTCAATTCAAAATATATTGCATTTCGCATGTGATGCTTAAAATGGATTATATAAGACGATATTTGCATCCTGAAACTATTGTCTTTGCAGGTTGATTGTTTTTGACTTCAAAATTTTTTTTGCCATCTTTAGGCGTTCCCTGTTTTGAAACCTTCCCGTAGAACCCTTAATTAAATGTTAAGTGTTCTTTAAATTTAGAAAATGCAACACAAATGGGTGGCGGAGGCTCCATCGCCCTCGGATCAAAAATAGAAAAGAACCAAACCAATGCAAACAACCGAACTAATATCGAACAAGATAGACCCAAGTGCTTAATCATAGACGAAATTGACGGATCGCCGGAAGCCTCAATAAAAGTTTTGTTGAATTTTGTCAACGGAACCCAAACTGCAAAGAAAGGGTCCAAAAAAGGAAAGAAAACTCGCATTCTAAAGCGACCAATCATATGCATATGTAATGATCCCTATGTCCCTGCGTTGAGACAATTACGACAACAGGCTTTAGTTCTGAAGTTCCCGGTGACTTCAGTGTCAAGATTGACCGCACGTTTGATCTTTATATGCAGGCGTGAAAACTTACGAGCAGACAAAACAAGTTTGATGAACTTGTGTGAACTGGCAGCAAATGACATCAGAAGCTGTATTAATACACTGGAGTTTATCAAGAATAAATCAGACGTGGTTTCGACTATGACAATCAAAGCTGCGGGGGTTGGAAGGAAGAATGTAAAGAAGGGTCTTTATGAGGTGTGGGGGTCTATTTTTACAATGCCGAGAGCTAAACGGGGCCCGAATGACGAGCAGGTTGCGACTAATGCTAATGCAGCAGCCTTCAGGTAAAATATTTAATCAGTATTTCATTTTGTATAGTTTTGTTTTCGTAGTTTGCATTGTGGAGCGATTGGCCTGTCCAAACTATGCTATTATCTGAAATCTTAAATGTGTGCTATCAATTTAAAAGAACCTAATAGAAAAACCAGTCTTATTACCGTTGCGATGAGCAAGGGTGTTGCAATCGGGTACTAACAAGACTTTTCTTCCCGTAAACAGCTTGGTTCACAGAAATCGCACGTGAAAGTGTTACAGGTATGTTACTTGGTTTATTATAAACTCAAAGTGAGTTCTGCTCAATTGGCGTAGTGGTTACACTCATGCCTGAGTCGATAAAGGCCCAGAGAGGTGGATTCGAACCGGGACCTGTTTTTGTTCCGACTTTCGATACGAAAGTAACGGAATATTTGTGCTCGGGGTGGGTTTTTTTTTCTTCAGACAAATTTCGACTTTTTAACTAGCCATCTTTGACGGAATTTTTTTATATCATTCAAAAGGTATTGTTATCCTGAGCTTAAATTTGAAAAGATATTTCACCTGTGATCATTTTTCATAAAGTTATGAGGGTTTAAAGATTGCCATTTTGACCAATTTGGGACAATTAACGCGCGATATAATTCGCGCTATTAACGCGCAAGCGGAGATTTAATCCGTCTTATAAATCGTTCCAAATTGGTTGAACGAAGCTTATTTGCCATAATTGATTTGTTACAAGGAACGAAATATATCTTTTTGTACTTCATATGGCGTATGGGGGGATGATTTTCATAAAGAACTTCAAATTTTTGAAAAAAAGAAATTTTATTTTATTTCATTTAATTTTTTTATGCTATTACTGCTGCTCCATAAACCTTAAAAGGCAGTCGGAACATTCAGGGCTTCGCCCTGATACGAGCAGTCTTGTTTCTTTTAAAACTTGAAATTTTCGGCTAATTTAGACTATCGTCTGTCTGCTTATTTTTGTCGGCTTAGTTCCCATAGAAAGGAATTTTTTGGAAGGCTCGGCTTCTTATGGCATTCTGAATTCTCCTAGTAAAGTTTCTAATTGTGCATTGTTTTTTGGCTTTTTTGCTGTTTATATATATATATATATTTTTTCTACAAAAAAAGTTTTTTTTTATTTTTCTTTTCATTTGCTTTTAATGAGAGTCATTAATTTTTGTATAGGAAGTGGTTTTGCAGAATGATTGATACGTTTAGGTTCTCTGAGACGCTGAACCTGGTGTCAATGGCTGGAGAGTACGAGCGACAGGTGTCGGGAATATACGACAACTACCCGGACATCCCCTTCCGAGACGCCTCCATGTTCGTGCCCTCAGTCCTTTCTGATTGGCTGCTGTTCTATGACGTCAGTTATCGATACTTGATGAGTCATCAGACATTTTCACTGATGAAGTTTTTCCCGTTTGTGTCTGTGGCTGCGCATCTGTTGTGTGCAGTTAACAGGTTAGTTGGTTTGATATACTTATATCGTTTTAGCTTCAAGGTGTTTTTACACAAGCGAAGCGTAGTGTATTATAAGCACTTTCGCAGAAGTTTCCTTTTTTTCTTAAAAACTACTACCGATTTTCAAAAAAAAAATGGTCCCAGTGGAAAAACCGGCTGCTCTTCTATGTGCCAGCTTATTTCGCTAATCTCTATTCATTTTACTTCACGTTCTACGGCCTTCGGAAATTTCAGTAGGGGATTTTTTGACCTATTTGTTTTGAATTTTTTCATTTTCTCAAACATTAAAAGCACAAATCTGAGATGAAGATTTCAATCAACAGAACAAATTATTGGAATCTCGCTTTCTCAAACGGTTTTTCTCTAAATTTAGTAGAAAAAAGAAGTTATTGCCTTTAAAAAGCCCATGACTTGACATTTTGGTTACTTTTAAAGTTTTTTTTGACTTTTCAATGACTTTCGCGTCAAAAAAATACCTGTTAGGAACCTGCCAGTTTCACACTTTCTCGAAGCAAAAAGCGCACACATTTGACCTTGAAACTGATTATTTCAGAAATTGCTAAACCCCCCGAAAGGAATAAGACTGAAAGCATTGAAATCTTACTTGAGTCAGGAATAACTTAAGCATATATGAACATGAATTTAAGATTAAGCATACGTGAATTTGAATTTAAGGGCTAGGGGGGTTTTGCATTAAGGCAGGGGGAGGGGGTATTGCAGTAAAACATGAATTTCCAGTTGACCTTAAACATATGTGAATATGAATTTAAGGTTAAGCATATGCGAATATGTTTTTAAGGGCTAGGATTGTTTTTTGCAATAAGGGGGAAGAATAAAGGTGGGTGTTTGCAATACGGGGGGTTATTCGCAATAAAGCATCAAGGTCCAATTGATCTTAAGGACATCAAACAAATATTCATACCCATATTGATTGCGATGCGAATGTAAATGGAAATATATGCACGCATTGTTTTCTAATATAGAATAAACAAAGTATATGTGCAAAAACTATACGTACAAAATAATTGAAGTGAGATCAGAGATTTAAGAGCATGAAATCAATTATGCGAATCTTACCTGCGTAAGCGACTAAGCCCTGCGTTTTCAAAAAAATATGGCCTTGAGAATGTCCAATTTTTGAAATTTTGCCCGTTTTTTGGAAAGTTATTCTTTTTTTTTTCGTCAACTATCCTGCTGATTTTGATGTTGATAGTTCATAAATTTAACATGGTGTCTAGATTTTCCCTGTGTAATCTAATTTAACCTGTTTTTTTTGTAGAAAAGCTGATATAGACTTCGGAAAGCTTCCTTGTTAAATTTTCCTGTTTTTTTAAGAAGTTTTGTCACTTTTTTTCGAAAACTAATAGTTAAAACTGATATTAAGGGTTCATTCTAAAAAATCAGGGGGCGGAAATCTTCAATCTAGAAGTCAGGGTGTGGGAAGCAGAGGGTATTTATCATGCTTACATATAGAATTTTATGGGTATGGGAAACTTCAAATTTTTGAAATTTTAATCGATTTTTGGAAATTTTTTTAATAGGCAAATCTGGTATGAAGACTTCATTTGAAAGAGCGACTAGTAGTTTTCTCCTTTAAATAAGCGGTTAATCCCCTCTTAAACAGAGAAACACTAGGGTTATGCGTTAAGTCCATTTTTTTGAAATTTTGAAAGCTTCGCATTTCCGTATCAGTACAATATATGATTACACAAGCAAAGCTTGTGTTATAGAATGAACTCTCTGTTTTTCCAACCTAATTCGCAAATTTTGTTGTGACGCAAATAGTTGCGACAAAATTTGTTTAATTTGGAAATTTTCATTTTGATTAATAACCAGCTATTAAGTACAGCCAATGCTAAGGATATTAACACAGACTATTGTATAACAAATAGCACTTTAGCTTCAAGGTATCATGGATCTGTAGCATAGAGGAAGGGAAGGAGACCCGGAACAAAATAAGAGGGTTTGAATTTGGGCAGGGTCGGATGTTTTTAATGAACTTGTTCGCATACTAGCTAAAATGCGTCAGCTCTATAAATTGAGGCATGTTAGTTGGTAAATTTCTTTTTTTTTCCAAAATGATTGGTACTGTTAATGTGTTATAATTGGCTTGCGTCACTTAACATTTATGTAGACTCATAATTGGCGTGCGTCACTGAAGAAATTTTGTAGACTCAAAGTTTTACTCATTCAGTTTTTTCCCAGTAGCGTTATCGGTCATGTTTTTACTTGCGTATGCGAAGCGCAATTTCGCCTCTGTGTTAAAAATATGAGAACAGGTAAATCCGGCACTAGCTGGGCCACTAATTTGCTTCCATGCGACCGTGGCGCAGATGCAAGAACTTGAGACTTCTCAGCAACAGGTCGGATTTTCAAGTCCGGAACATTTAAATAGTTTTTTGTTGGTCGAATTTTTGCTGGTTTTCATGGGCAATTTGATAGAAACTGTAGCTGCTTTATTGGTGGCTAGTGTTAGTAAAATTACGAGCGGTCTTGGAGCAGACGTGAGAACGTGATACTCCTAATCTCGATTAAAATTGTTTCAAGGTGTATTTTGAATCTTTGCCTTATTTTACTTAGTGTGGCCGGTTTAGAGCTCTTTTTGCGTTTTCCCGCTTGTGTTTGGGAAGCGGATCTTCGCTTCTGTGTAAATCAATGTTATGATATTAGCATCATTATCTAATTTCAGTTTAATTTTTATGTTTTTCTCACGATATGATCAGGCGAAGATAAAAGTCCTCTAAAGCAGTTTTAGCCGTTGGAATTTTATCTAATAGTTGAAGCTGGTTTATCCACGAGGAAAGAGAAACGAGCTGTGTAGCGCTTTACGAAAAACCGCTATTGTGACCTTAACTCAACTTCATATGCTTTTTGGTTTTTTGAGAGAGGTAATGTTGCCTTACTCTGGGATAAAGTAACGAGCTCGGATCATGGTGGGCTTCGAACCACTGATCTTACGATTGAGAGGCTGAGACGTGTGCACTTCACCTTTAAAGGTTATATAGTATCAATGGGAAGTTTAGCTCATCTCACTCTTTTCATTTACAAAAATGATGACCAAGGTATATTCTGCACGTTTGAATGTAGCTTAAGGCTGCTAAAATACAATTTATTGATGCTTATGTAAGTTTCAATATCTTAAATAAATCTTCTCCATCCCTAGAAATCATCTAAGATGCACTGTTTTGTGTTTTTCTAGAAAACCCAAGATCCAGTTTCCGACCACTCTTAATGACCTCAGAATGAGTGCTCAGAAATCGGCCAATTTAGTCCAGTCAGTGTTGCTGGAAACATCCCAGAGACTAGTTAAGCATGACACTGCAACCCGTTTGGTTATGGAGACTTTGCCTTATCTGTCAAGGATGATCAAACCCACTTTGAGACCTGTGAATACATTGTTGTACACAGAAGCGGTAAGATACCTTGTAATTCTTCTCACATTTTCAACAATACCTTTAGCCGCAATGAGATTACAACAAATTTCTTAATCGAACAAATCATAATTATGACAGTCAATAAGAGTTTTTAAGGGCGTTTGCGGTAAGTTATTTATCACATTTTGGTGCTTTGCGGCGTTGGACTCTTGCACTGATTTTTGCATGAAGTAATGATTTTTGCATGAAAAATTCATTGTTTAGGAGCGAGAATGCCTCAAATACACAATGTCAATTATGATCTCATATGGCCTAATGTACAGATTTGTGCCCGAATCCGAAATAGGCGAGCGATACATTTTGGACCCAAATATTGACACAGTTATTAATTTTACCCCAGAAGACGCTGAAAAGAATAAATTATCATCGGATGCGGCCGAAATCATTTCACGTGAAATTCTCAAGTCGAAAATTAGACACTCAATCACCACTAGCGATGACGTCATTAAACCAACTAGCCAATCAGCAGCGAGAAAAGTTAATAAACGAAGCGCAGAGTCTTTAATGGGCATGGATACTTCAGCAATGGCTGCTGCGAAGAAGTGTGTAACCAAAACGAAAGTAGCGCGTGACTTTTTTGGACGTGTTATCCAGACAAAAACTCTAGCGCCCAAAACACAAGCTGAGCAAGAGAAATCAGATTTAGAAAGTGAAAACAGAAAAAAAGAGTCAAAGCTGCTCGTGAAGTCTTCAAAGGTTTGGTTCAAGTTTCAACAAGGATACTCAAATGCTGTTAAGAGAAATGTTAAAATTGGAGAGTTTGTATAAGTTTGTTGTTGCCTTGTTTTTTGCTGTGTATAGTTGTTTTGTGTAATGTACTTTGAATGTTTGGACTCAATTTTCAATTCAATTTAAAATACATTTGACCAATTTGTTACGCAGTTTTCAGATAGTCTTTTTGTGTGGCGAGTTCTAAAATTTGTCTAGAAAGGGGTGGGTTTGGTGGAGAGCTGGCTGTTCAAGATGAAAAAAAACTGGACTCTTCTGCTTTTTCCGAGATTTTTTGAAACACACGCCCACAAAATTCAAGAGTTAACTACTATCATCGCTTCAAGCCCGGTCCAGCTCTCTCTGCTTATGATTTGAAGAGAATTTGTGCCTGGTACGTTAGGCGCCGATTCTTCTCTTACATCGCATAAATTTAACAATTAGATTCATGTATTCTGGTTTGAGTCTCGATTTCTGAAGTTTGCTTTAATTTATCTGCCGAATGAAAAGCAAATTAGGCTCTGCAACAGCTGAAGTGTTAATGACGCAAAATTTGACCTTAAGTTATAAAAGATTTCAAATTTCCCTGAGGAGGGGTTTTCAGATTTCCCCGAGGAAGCAAAAATTATCAAATTTAGTTAGTTTTAACAAAACAGTTTTAATTTTATGAGGATCTGAAAATAAAAGAACTATTAAGTGATATTTATGTGTTTTCTAAATCTTTCAACTTGAAATATGGTTTATAGATGTCAAATATATATTGTCTTTAAACTCTCAAATCTGTAACATTCAATTTCCACAAAAGTTTTTATTTTTCAATTCATTTAATTTTGCCTATCTTGGTTGTGTTAAGTGTCAGCTATATTTTCATGAGTTTTTATTTAGTTTTTCAAAGTAAATCTTATTCTCGCTCAATTTAGTAATTGGGCGTTTTACTTTCGATTTCTTTTTTATTTCACTTCATATTCATTTGAAAAGAAGATGACAAATTACGCTCTTCTCCTAGCATCACTGCAAAAAGCGCGAATATTGAGCTACTTTTACTTGCACAAAGTGTTTACAAGGGCGAAGCGTAGTGTGCAACTACAAGGCTAATTTTTTTCCAACCTAAGTAGCAAAGATAAGAGCTACTTTTGTGTCACCAAAAGTAGCACTGATTTTTGTTACTTAGATTGGAAAAAATTTAGACTTGTAGTTACAGACTAACACCAAAAGTTTTGTAGCATGTGCGGTGGCATTTGATTGTTAATAAGTTAACACTTTTGATGCAATTTTATTTCACCAAAAGAACCGAAGAAATCTATTTGTTCCACATAACACTACAGCAATAAAACTTCTTCAGAAATGTTCAAACTCACATATCTTTTGCATATATTTTGCATATTTTTTGAACAGCATAATATATACGCATTTTGGCTGTTTTATTACATGCAATGTGAGTGTTACCTGTAGTTTATTACAATCCTAATTATTACACGCAAAGTTTGTGTTTTTTTAATGAATTAGGAGGCTCCCTTTTGCCTCTATCTTGCTTGTCATTGATTTTTAAAAGTGTCAGTAGAGCCATTTTGTATTTGTAGGGTAGTCAACTCGAAATTTCGAATGCCCGAGGTTCAATTCTCGTAGAGGGCGTTATTATTCAAAATTATTTAGTTAAAAGCATCAGTTTTTTCTCTCTTTGACCAAAGCTACTTCTTGACGTGAAGCTACTTCTTGACGTTTTTTCGCTTTAGTTTGCGAAGTGCAGCTTTGCCTCTGTTTAATTTTGGTTTTTCCCTTCGAAATAAAAATGATCGAATGATAGAGTTTTATTTTCAAAAGAATGTCAACCATAAAAGATTTTTCTCATTGAGCGAATTTTAAAGAGACTAATTTTTATTTGCAACTCAAAAGTTAAGAAATGTTCAGACTTATTTTCTGGTTCAGATAATTTGGAGTTGTTTTTCTCTTATGATGTTTTTAACGACTTTCGGCCTGAAGTAACAATTTTTGAGCTGTTTTTAACATAGTAGAAGCTTGATTGCACAGAAATGCGAACCAACGGTAGTATTCCCTTATATGGATTGTGCGCAAGTAAGTCCCAGTATCATGAAATTGGAGATACGCGTTTAACGATACGCGTTTCAAGCATTTAACGAAAAAAGTCAAACTAATGACATCATCTGCTGTCTTCGCCAAAAAACACTAAGTTAGAACAAATATGTGCTTCACGCCCACACTTGATTTTCACCCACCATGTTCAGCGGTGCTCATGAACGGTAAAAATGGATTACTCTTCGGAACTAGCTTACTTGTTTGGTCCCTCAAAAATACTGTGGTCCCAATAAAAACAGGTACAATATTTGGGTTAATTCGCACAGCAAGAATCTTATTTCTCTATCTTGATAAAACAGCATGCATTTAGCGGGTACGAATTTGGTTACCGACTCCAAGGCGTAGGTCCGATTCCGCGCTTGCTTTTGTTTTTACTTGTCACGGGACCAAACAAGTAAACTAATAGCTATTTTTCAACTGTCAAAAGTTTCTGATGAGCAAAATCAAAAACAACAGAATAATACTGCGCTGCGTCTTGAAGAACGTGCACTCCTAAAGGCAACTTGAGGCGATGAAGGGGTTTTTTGAAAAATATTTGCCGTTCCTAAGTAAGTTTGCTTAAACTGAGGCTTGGTTCTATTAGATGTAAATAGATATTTTGATTTCATGCTTCAAATTGTTCAGCAAAATGCCCGTTGTCGGAGGCTATACTCTTGATGAAAGGACCGAGTGAAAAACTTTAATCAATGAGACTCGTAAAAAACGGTAACAAGTTCCTGCTTGCTGAACGATTCATGCAGAAAACCTAAAGACAGACTGCAGAAAAATTCTCTGAATGGCCTGGCAGTGTGCGGGCTGATTGGATTTTTGTCTGCTGATAATTTGTTCGGCCAATATTGAATCGACTGCTCCAAAGTGGGGGCTATTCGCATGGGCGAAGGATCGAATGGGCGAAAAATTCTCGGGCGAAAGACCGAAAACAAAATTCTCGGGCGAAAGACCGAAAACAGAAAGACCGACAACAAATTATTTACCAAAATGAATCAATTGTTGTTCAACTAAAAGGAATTAATTGAAGCAATTTTTGCTTCTTCTATAACAAAAACTTTGAAATATAAAATTTGTTCTAATTCGACGGTGTTCAGTGACAATTTGAAAGTTTTGCATTTTTCTGCCGTTGTTATACTCGGCCAATATTAGTATTAAGTCCAAAGAAATGTATACAGTGCTGATTTAAATTAACCAGACAAAATGAACAAAACTTGAATTTTCAAACACGTAACACGTTTTTCTCGAAATGGGTTGAGATTAGACAAAAATTGAAGAGAACAAAAGTTGCTTAGAATTTCATAAGAACTAATATGATGCAATTTTGCCTCCAAAATTCTCAACCTAAATTTTACCCCAAAAATGGGTCATTTTGGCTTTTTTCAATTAATCAAGGTTTACGCTGGAACTATTTTGTTAATTGATAAAGAAATTCGTTCAAAGTACAAAACTGGTATAACAGCTATCAAAGTACAAAACTAGATTCGTTTTGGTATAACTGGTATAACAGCCTAGATTCGTTCAAAGTACAAAACTGGTATAACAGCTATCAAAAAAAAACAATTAATAACAAATAAATGTATTTTAAAGCCTTAATTTATTGAGCATGTACACGGACGGCACAATTATGTTTACACTTGCGAAGCAAAAAGTACTAGTCGAGCTTTCCTTTTTTTCCAAACTTAGTCGTAAATATAAGCGTTAATTTTGGTGACACTTTTGAATCGGCAGGTTGTTGTAGCAGTATAATATCATATGTGATATGAAAGTTGATTAGTAAAAAGTTGAACAAAAAAGTGTTGTTTCAAGTAGCTGTAAAATGATAAAAAAAAAGCTCGATTTCAGAAATTTTCCAACTCAATGTATCTTGCAATTTTTTTCAAATTCTTAATATATACATAATATGGCGTTATGCTTTCTAACTTTTTACCTGCAAAATTGTGTCTTTCTGTATTTGGTGCTACTTTTGCTGCATCGAGTTGGCAATTTATTAGCATATGTAGCTACCTTATTGGTGGCTAGCTTTTGGGGATTTTAACCATCCGTGGATGAGTGGTTAGTGCATAAGACTCAAATTTGCTAGGTTGCAGATTCGAATCCGAAACGTAGCCGAGTTTTTGCTAATTCGAGGCTTATTTCTACTTTTTCTTATTTCACTTTATAGAGCTGCTTTTTGGTCATGATCTCGCAAGTGTTTGCGAATCACAGCTTCGCTTGTTTAATGTTTGTTTAGCTCTTCCGTCTATTGCGATATATTTATGATGGCTAGTTATTTGACGGAAAAAAACTATATATATTTATGAAAGCGTTATAATACAGCATACATGCATCTATGTACAAATTTTTGTGCGGAAATCCGATGTAATAATTAGAAAAGTTTTTAGTTTCTTTTTGAAGTTGACGTTTTTGTAGTTTGAGTTCAATTTTTTCAACGCTCCGAACTGACATCGTTCAGGCACGCATCTGCAGGTGTTTTTGGCAATTCAAAATTGTTGACAGGTTTGAGATATCGAAAACCTATCAAAGTGATAATAACTATCACTGCAATGAAAAAACAAATGAGTGCGATAATAAAGAAAATGGCTGCTGCGAAGAAGTGTGTAACCAAAACGAAAGTAGCACGTGACTTTTTTGGACGTGTTATCCAGACAAAAACTCTAGCGCCCAAAACACAAGCTGAGCAAGAGAAATCAGATTTAGAAAGTGAAAACAGAAAAAAAGAGTCAAAGCTGCTCGTGAAGTCTTCAAAGGTTTGGTTCAAGTTTCAACAAGGATACTCAAATGCTGTTAAGAGAAATGTTAAAATTGGAGAGTTTGTATAAGTTTGTTGTTGCCTTGTTTTTTGCTGTGTATAGTTGTTTTGTGTAATGTACTTTGAATGTTTGGACTCAATTTTCAATTCAATTTAAAACACATTTTACCAATTTGTTACGCAGTTTTCAGATAGTCTTTTTGTGTGGCGAGTTCTAAAATTTGTCTAGAAAGGGGTGGGTTTGGTGGGGAGCTGGCTGTTCACGATGAAAAAAAACTGGACTTTTCTTCTGCTTTTTCAGAGATTTTTTAAGCACCCGCCCACAAAATTCAAGAGTTAACTACTATCATCGCTTCAAGCCCGGTCCAGCTCTCTCTGCTTATGATTTGAAGAGAATTTGTGCCTGGTACGTTAGGCGCCGATTCTTCTCTTACATTGCATAAATTTGTAAATTAGATTCATGTATTCGGGTTTGAGTCTCGATTTCTGAAGTTTGCTTTAATTTATCTGCCGAATGAAAAGCAAATTAGGCTCTGCAACAGCAAAAAATTTAATGACGCAAAATTTGACCGACTTTAATTCATAAAAGATTTCAGATTTCCCCGAGGAAGGGTTTTCAGATTTCCCCGAGGAAGCAAAAATTATCAAATTTAGTTAGTTTTAACAAAACAGTTTTAATTTTATGAGGATCTGAAAATAAAAGAACTATTAAGTGATATTTATGTGTTTTCTAAATCTTTCAACTTGAAATATGGTTTATAGATGTCAAATATATATTGTCTTTAAACTCTCAAATCTGTAACATTCAATTTTCACAAAAGTTTTTATTTTTCAATTCATTTAATTTTGCCTATCTTGGTTGTGTTAAGTGTCAGCTATATTTTCATGAGCGAGATAGGCTCGGTCGTTTTCAGTTAATTATTCAAAGTAAATCTTATTCTCGCTCAATTTAGTAATTGGGCGTTTTGACTTTCGATTTCTTTTTAATTTCACTTCATATTCATTTGAAAAGAAGATGACAAATTACGCTCCTCTCCTATAACATAACATCACTGCAAAAAGCGCGAATATTGAGCTACTTTTACTTTCACAAAGTGTTTACAAGGGCGAAGCGTAGTGTGCAACTACAAGGCTAATTTTTTTCTAACCTTAGTAGCAAAGATAAGAGCTACTTTTGTGTCACCAAAAGTAGCACTGATTTTTGTTACTTAAGTTGGAAAAAAATTAGACTTGTAGTTACAGACTAACAGCAAAAGTTTTGTAGCATGTGCGGTGGCATTTGATTGTTAATAAGTTAACACTTTTGATGCATTTTTATTTCACCAAAAGAACCGAAGAAATCTATTTGTTCCACATAACACTACAGCAATAAAACTTCTTCAGAAATGTTCAAACTCACATATCTTTTGCATATATTTTGCATATTTTTTGAACAGCATAATATATACGCATTTTGGCTGTTTTATTACATGCAATGTGAGTGTTACCTGTAGTTTATTACAATCCTAATTATTACACGCAAAGTTTGTGTTTTTTAGTGAATTATGAGGCTCCCTTTTGCCTCTATCTTGCTTGTCATTGATTTCTAAAAGTGTCAGTAGAGCAATTTTGTATTTGTAGGGTAGTCAACTCGAAATTTTGAATACCCGAGGTTCAATTCTCGTAGAGGGCGTTATTATTCAAAATTATTTAGTTAATAGCATCAGTTTTTTCTCTCTTTGACCAAAGCTACTTCTTGACGTGAAGCTACTTCTTGACGTTTTTTCGCTTGAGTTTGCGAAGTGCAGCTTTGCCTCTGTTTAATTTTGGTTTTTCCCTTCGAAATAAAAATGATCGAATGATAGAGTTTTATTTTCAAAAGAATGTCAACCATAAAAGATTTTTCTCATTGAGCGAATTTTAAAGAGACTAATTTTTATTTGCAACTCAAAAGTTAAGAAATGTTCAGACTTATTTTCTGGTTCAGATAATTTGGAGTTGTTTTTCTCTTATGATGTTTTTAACGACTTTCGGCCTGAAGTAACAATTTTTGAGCTGTTTTTAACATAGTAGAAGCTTGATTGCACAGAAATGCGAACCAACGGTAGTATTCCCTTATATGGATTGTGCACAAGTAAGTCCCAGTATCATGAAATTGGAGATACGCGTTTAACGATACGCGTTTCAAGCATTTAACGAAAAAAGTCAAACTAATGACATCATCTGCTGCCTTCGCCCAAAAACACTAAGTTAGAACAAATATGTGCTTCACGCCCACACTTGATTTTCACCCACCATGTTCAGCGGTGCTCATGAACGGTAAAAATGGATTACTCTTCGGAACTAGCTTACTTGTTTGGTCCCTCAAAAATACTGTGGTCCCAATAAAAACAGGTACAATATTTGGGTTAATTCGCACAGCAAGAATCTTATTTCTCTATCTTGATAAAACAGCATGCATTTAGCGGGTACGAATTTGGTTACCGACTCCAAGGCGTAGGTCCGATTCCGCGCTTGCTTTTGTTTTTACTTGTCACGGGACCAAACAAGTAAACTAATAGCTATTTTTCAACTGTCAAAAGTTTCTGATGAGCAAAATCAAAAACAACAGAATAATACTGCGCTGCGTCTTGAAGAACGTGCACTCCTAAAGGCAACTTGAGGCGATGAAGGGGTTTTTTGAAAAATATTTGCCGTTCCTAAGTAAGTTTGCTTAAACTGAGGCTTGGTTCTATTAGATGTAAATAGATATTTTGATTTCATGCTTCAAATTGTTCAGCAAAATGCCCGTTGTCGGAGGCTATACTCTTGATGAAAGGACCGAGTGAAAAACTTTAATCAATGAGACTCGTAAAAAACGGTAACAAGTTCCTGCTTGCTGAACGATTCATGCAGAAAACCTAAAGACAGACTGCAGAAAAATTCTCTGAATGGCCTGGCAGTGTGCGGGCTGATTGGATTTTTGTCTGCTGATAATTTATTCGGCCAATATTGAATCGACTGCTCCAAAGTGGGGGCTATTCGCATGGGCGAAGGATCGAATGGGCGAAAAATTCTCGGGCGAAAGACCGAAAACAAAATTCTCGGGCGAAAGACCGAAAACAGAAAGACCGACAACAAATTATTTACCAAAATGAATCAATTGTTGTTCAACTAAAAGGAATTAATTGAAGCAATTTTTGCTTCTTCTATAACAAAAACTTTGAAATATAAAATTTGTTCTAATTCGACGGTGTTCAGTGACAATTTGAAAGTTTTGCATTTTTCTGCCGTTGTTATACTCGGCCAATATTAGTATTAAGTCCAAAGAAATGTATACAGTGCTGATTTAAATTAACCAGACAAAATGAACAAAACTTGAATTTTCAAACACGTAACACGTTTTTCTCGAAATGGGTTGAGATTAGACAAAAATTGAAGAGAACAAAAGTTGCTTAGAATTTCATAAGAACTAATATGATGCAATTTTGCCTCCAAAATTCTCAACCTAAATTTTACCCCAAAAATGGGTCATTTTGGCTTTTTTCAATTAATCAAGGTTTACGCTGGAACTGTTTTGTTAATTGATAAAGAAAAATACATCACAAGAAGCCTCTTACACAGCTCAACAAAGTTTAAGTAGGGTTAAATCTTCAAAAACCTGTATAAGAGAAAAAAAATTACTTCGTAGTCAATAAATGTGATTTTTACTATATAAATCCCAGAGTTTTTGCTTAGAAACAAGTTTTAAATAATTTGCGCAAATTTTTGGAGATTTAACCTGTCCTAAACTTTGTTGGGCTGTGTAAGAGGCTTCTTGTGATGTATTTTTCTTTATCAATTGACAAAATAGTTCCAGCGTAAATCTTGATTAATTGAAAAAAGCCAAAGTGACCCATATTTGGGATAAAATTTTGGTTGAGAATTTCTGAGAAAAAAAGCACCATATTAATTCTGATGAAATTCTAAGCAACTTTTGATCTCTTTTTTTGTCTAATCTTAACCCAATTTGAGAAAAACGTGTTTGAAAATTCAATTTTTGTTCGTTTTGTCCGGATAGCTTAAATCAGCACTGTACTTATCTGAGATTTTCTTGATTTCTTTCCAAATTTTGGAATACTGAAATCTAATTGGGTGATTTTTTTTTCAATTTTCAAGTATTTTGACTTTTGATTTGTTAGGGGAATTGAAATTTTGTTCGAAATTGCAATTTTAAGTAAACAAAACGTAAAGTAGCGGGTCTTCAAAATGCATTCTTTTACGTGGGCTTGCTAATCGACACATGTGCTAATATGCTGTTCCGGTCCCGTGTGGCTTGTGCTTATTAATTTTGAAGGGTTTCATAATCAAATAATTTTTTTTTGAAAGTTTGCGCGCCTAGATTCGTTCAAAGTACAAAACTGGTATAACAGCTATCAAAAAAAAACAATTAATAACAAATAAATGTATTTTAAAGCCTTAATTTATTGAGCATGTACACGGACGGCACAATTATGTTTACACTTGCGAAGCAAAAAGTACTAGTCGAGCTTTCCTTTTTTTCCAAACTTAGTCGTAAATATAAGCGTTAATTTTGGTGACACTTTTGAATCGGCAGGTTGTTGTAGCAGTATAATATCATATGTGATATGAAAGTTGATTAGTAAAAAGTTGAACAAAAAGTGTTGTTTCAAGTAGCTGTACAATGATAAAAAAAAGCTCGATTTCAGAAATTTTCCAACTCAATGTATCTTGCAATTTTTTTCAAATTCTTAATATATACATAATATGGCGTTATGCTTTCTAACTTTTTACCTGCAAAATTGTGTCTTTCTGTATTTGGTGCTACTTTTGCTGCATCGAGTTGGCAATTTATTAGCATATGTAGCTACCTTATTGGTGGCTAGCTTTTGGGGATTTTAACCATCCGTGGATGAGTGGTTAGTGCATAAGACTCAAATTTGCTAGGTTGCAGATTCGAATCCGAAACGTAGCCGAGTTTTTGCTAATTCGAGGCTTATTTCTACTTTTTCTTATTTCACTTTATAGAGCTGCTTTTTGGTCATGATCTCGCAAGTGTTTGCGAATCACAGCTTCGCTTGTTTAATGTTTGTTTAGCTCTTCCGTCTATTGCGATATATTTATGATGGCTAGTTATTTGACGGAAAAAAACTATATATATTTATGAAAGCGTTATAATACAGCATACATGCATCTATGTACAAATTTTTGTGCGGAAATCCGATGTAATAATTAGAAAAGTTTTTAGTTTCTTTTTGAAGTTGACGTTTTTGTAGTTTGAGTTCAATTTTTTCAACGCTCCGAACTGACATCGTTCAGGCACGCATCTGCAGGTGTTTTTGGCAATTCAAACTTGTTGACAGGTTTGAGATATCGAAAACCTATCAAAGTGATAATAACTATCACTGCAATGAAAAAACAAATGAGTGCGATAATAATGAAAATCCATGGTCTGCTTTCGTCTTTATTGTTGTTGTTGCTTGTATTCGGTTTCAGTTCAGGAGAAGTTGTCTGCTCTTCTGGTACGACAGTGATTTCTTCAAAGAAGAATTTCTCGTTTATGTCATAAATCTCGGATGAAATTTCTGCACTTAGAATGTTTTCTTCGATAACGAGGAACGCGTCAGCTATGCCGATGTCTCCTACTAGGGAGACATCGCGAATACATGCCGTGTCATTTTTGCATACCTAAACATTTATGAACATTTATAATGTTTGATTTTTAATTCTTTGTTAAAGAATAATGTTCGCTTGAAATTAGAAAATATGTCTTGATTTCTTGATTGATGCAAATGACAGAATTACCTGAGCAGCCTGTTGTTCAAGATTTTCATCTGCAAACTCAATTTCATATGAAGGTTCGAAATTGCTCGACCGTTCAATTTCTCGCTCAATCAAAACACGAATTTCAGGCACTGAAAATAGCCAATCTCCGCGTGAAACTTTCCAGGACTCTCCAAAGTGCCAATGGAGTATCTGTAGGTCGGTTTCGGGATCATAAGTTGTTCCATCTAAAACAAATTGAGATATCTGCAATAAAAAGAGTCCTTCATTGGAAGTAGATCTAAACGTGTCTTAAGTGTATGTTCAATCCCAAACTTAGAACAAGACTAATTAGTACTGTGCAATTAATTTTGCCATTTTTCATCTTGTGTTAGTGGGAGCTACTAAAAGGTAGCTCGGATAATATAGTAAGGGTTTTATTATTAAGTACTGATTTAATTTTTAATTTTAAAATCCAAATTACTGAATATAATTGATGAGTGTTTCTTTGATTTGGTCTAAAAACTAAAGTAAAAATGTGGTTCGGAATAAAAAACCAAACTTGTTTATATTACTCTCAGAATATTTTTTGGAAATTTGAAAATATCGATCAAATCACGGCTTAGAGGCCTTTAATATACAACTTACTCAAACTCAACTGATGTTTGGTTTGATGTTCGAACTACTAAGTGCGGGGAGGAACTTTGTCGTCGGCTGTGTTTTAGTTTTTTGTTTTCCACGCAAAATCAGGCACCACAAATAATCATCAGTACGGGTCAAATTGTATATCAAATTAAATTCCTTTGAGTCGAATTAAAGCCCTTTAAAATAAGAGGCAAATGACAGTGAAAGCTGAAAAAAAATCGAAGTGCCAAGAAAAACCGGTCTGAAAGTTTTGCCTTTCAGCCTTATTTCGAGAGAGCGAGACTTGGTGTTAAACGTGATTCTAGCTATAGTTGTTATTTCTTAATTTTTATTCTTGCAGTTTTAAATCTACATCAGTCAGCATTTATAAAAAGATAACAGTTAGTTGAGCAAAATGTGAAACATAAAATTTCGAAATAGTTCGAAAAACAAAATTTGAATTTTCGTTTGGAAAATTATTGGTCTGTTTTTTTTTAGTTAAATGTGGTCAAAAATTTCTGTGCTTCTTGCACAGCAAGAGGCTATCCGTAATGATGCTTGGATTTTCGTGGGAAACAAAGTAAAAGAGTAGCTACTAAACAAACAAGGATAGCCGATTGCTGTGCGAGTAGCGCAGAATGTTCGGCCCAGAACATTCTGAATAAAGGATATGAACATTTAAGAGTTAAGACCATTTATCCACGGGGGAAAGGACCAACACAAGAACTGTACCGCTCATCACGGCGAACCGCCGTTGTGTCCCTGTTTAAGAACTACATGCAAATTTTTTTGGTTATTTTTCTGGGCTGGGTAATGTTGCTTCACCCTCAAGCAACGAGCATGGATCATGGTGGGCCTTTAACATCCGACCTTTCGATTGAGAGACGGAGACTTAACCACTTCACCACCGCTCCCCTAGAAAAAAATCCTAGATCTTAGCCCTAAATGAAAGTCAAATAGGCAAATTTGTCAACAATTTTTGTCAAAGTAAAAATTAGGGGTTGAAACGTTTATTTCTTTACGTTTACAAAAAAAAACAGAACAAAAAAATCATAAAACAAAAAAATCATTCAAAAAAGGCACTAAAATTAATTTTACTGGAATAAAAGTAAATTAAACGATGATTAATTGTGAGACCTGATTTTGCGTGGATAAACAAACTAAAACACTCGAATTCGAGGTTCTCCCTAATTTGAATGGTCTAAACAAAACTAAAACCACAAAAAGCTATGTTAAAAAAACGCATATATTTCAAATCCCAAGGAACTAACTGAATGCTTGGAAGTCATTGTGCATGTCTCCATCGAAAAAACCCATCAATCCAGTTGAGTTGAATTTGAAAGAAGGCGGTACAGCAATCATCAGGTTTAGGAGGTTGTTGACCACTGTCACACGAACAACTAGGTTGGTGTCCAGAAATGTAATTACGATGTTCTGACTGTTTTGTTCTTGAACAAGAATATCACCCAAAATGTACTCATTTAAAAGACCACGCTCTCGAATCTGCCCATTAACCGCAAGAATGAAGTTTCCGTTTTCGTGAATATGACATTGAAAATTGGAGTTTTTGTGCTTGGCGACAATACCAGAAAACACTGTACCTCTTTCCATCTTCCGCATGCTTGCTTGAATTATAGTCGGATTCTCGTGCCAAGTTTTGATCATTGTGTAAACACCGATACCCATGAAAGGATAACTTCTGCCGTCAACAGTTTGAATATCAGGATCGCCCCGATTAATTCTGAAGTTTCTTGGCATGTAGTTGCCGATTATTGTTTTTCTATGCTTCTTAAATATGTCCAGACAATTTGCACTGTTTGGAGGTGTTCCAGTGCAACATTGGGAGTATGGGTACAAATCATTCCAGTAGTGACCTGGCAGATTGTCCATAGAATTAACCTCCAAATGCATTCTTCCCGCTGAGTATGGGTTTGCGTCAGTTAGGAGCGTACCGCTAGCGTAACAGCACTGATTAGAAACCAAAAGAGGCTTCTTCTTGCCGCCAATAGTTGCTCTACAAGCCAATCGCGGAGACCTGATGCAAAAATCTGCCCCAGGGTTGTAGGTGCACTCTTGTTTTGAGCAGTAGTGAACCAGATTCAATTTTTCACGAATTTCGTCTTGATTTTTTCCACAGCAGATGTCGTATTCCCAGCCATTCATTAGCTGCCCGGATGCTTCCAAATCGGCCCAGAATGAATCATTAGCCATAATTTGACTGCCATTAGTTTGTCTTGGACAACCATGCCATTTTGCGATGTCTTTTTCGCAAACAGTGTAGTCGTTTTCGGATTCAGAACGGTCCCAATCGGTACAACTGCTGGCAGAAGTACCTCGCTGTCTTTCGATGGGTATGGAATAGCAACGACCTTGAACAAATGTTAAAATGTCTTCAGCGTCTTACATTGATTTATATTGAAATCAGTTTTTATTTTTGAAACCTTTTTTAATTGCTGAATTCATGAAAAAAAAATTGTTTGTTCTTGTTAAAAAGTGATGTTTCAAATTACTGCCCAGTTATAGTTTTTAAACAGACTCGGCATTTCAATTTTTTTTTCTTGTCTTTTGCATTAGCTGAGAGATGTGATTAGAGCAAAATTCAAATTTTTGAATCATTGATGCTGAAACTATTTTTTTTCCACAACAACAAAAAGATACAATTTCACATCTCGCGATCAAATCAACAACTTAAATTTAATGAAAAAAAAGTTTCGCGTAAAGAATCATCCTCTGTTTTCAATCTCTAGTCAATTCTATAATTTCTGTATCATGTTTAAACTGTTTTTTTTTTTGTTAAAGAAAGTTTTAGGTTTTACCGTCATCAGTGCGAAACTGTATTGTTCCGCCGAAGCCGTCGTCTTCTATTTCGTGGGTTACAATGGACGAATCCTCGGGGATTTCAAGCTTAATCGTTGTAACGGACACCTCTGTGCCTAAAACACATACCGACGCTTATTTTAAAGAATTGATAGAAAGGTAAGAAGTCATATTCAATAAATATCTAATTCTCTATTAGAAAATAAATACTGTATTCGCTCTCAATGGAAGTGTAATAAAAATGTGAATTAATTTTCTTAGAGATTTTTAAAAAACAATATCATCTACCGAGAACTATCTGGCCTTTATCTAACGTAAATTACATCGAAAATGCGATGCTCATTAACATACCTGGTTGGTCTTTTATGAAGGTTCCGGTAACGTTACGATTGGTTGACCCGCACTGACTGAAATCCAAAGTGATCACTTGCATTAGTTCGTCCGCACTGATTGATATTTCGTGTACACTGTCAAGTACCGATGGTTCCACGAAAAAGACAGGAAAGCGTCCTGGAATTGTTATTCCATCAATGTTTATGGATATCACAGAGGGCCCGGCAGAATGCCAAGTAATTTCAGCTTGAACTGAAGAATTTTCAGGGTTATGTGTGACTACATACTCTTGCAGGAGACCGCTTTCGCTAGTCCCATCAATCTCCAACTTAATTTTACTGTTCTTTGGCAAGTAGCAGTTTGAAATTGAAAACTTGGTTCGCACTGACTTATTCGCAATTTCGGGTTCAATTGGGCCAAAGCAGTTTATAGTAGCTAAATCCGAGCCACCTGCGACCGATTTGTGTGCGGTAAACACAAAAGGCCGACCGTCGTTGGGAACTTGATTAAGTTCAAATATCCAAATACCGTAGTGCTCATCATGGTCTATGTTTGAATAGGCCCAGAGGTTTTCGACTTCGGCTGTTCCGGAAAATGGAAGATCAATCACCGATCCTAAAAAACAGTTACGCTGTAATTTTGCAAATATATTTACGCTATAAATTTGGAAATCATTCATACATAAAATCTCTCATATAGTTGCTGTGTTAGATCATACATTGTTGTGTTACTACATTTAAGTAAGCTATCCGTCATTGTTCCGACTTTCGATACGAAAGTAACGGAATATTTGTGCTCGGGTGGGTTTTTTTTTCTTCGGACAAATTTCGACTTTTTAACTACCCATTTTTGACGGAATTTTTTTTATATCATTCAAAAGGTATTGTTGTCCTGAGCTTAAAATTGAAAAAAAGTATTTCACCTGCGATCTTTTTTCCTAAAGTTATGAGGGTTTAAAGGTTGCCATTTAGGCCATTTTGGCCAATTTGGGACAATAAACGCGCGATATAATTCGAGCTATTAACGCGTAAGCGGAGATTTAATCCGTCTTAGAAACTGTTCCAAATTGGTTGAACGGAGCTAATTTGCCACAATTGATTTGTTACATGGAACGAAATCTATCCTTTTGTACTTTATATGGCGTGAGGGGGGATGATTTTCATTTAAAAAATTCAAATTTTAGAAAAAAAAATTATTTTATTTTATTTCATCTAATTTTTTAAATGTTATTACTGCTCCATAAACCTTAAAAGGCAGTCGGAACATTCAGGGCTTCGCCGTGATACGAGCAGTCTTGTTTCAGGTTTGTTATTTTTCACGTAAAACTGTTCACATCAAAATAACAATTGCTGTCTTCGCTTGTTAAAGAAGTTTTGTCATTTTATTTTAAAGAACTTAAAAATCAGGTCTGAAAATGTCACAAAACAAAAAATTTGAGTTGCTCAATATTCAACAAAGCTTATTAGAAATTGAATGGTTGTTTTCGAATAAACACAGCTATTTGGCAACTGTTTAGGCTGGTCAAAACAATTTTTGGACCTATAATACCCTCACTGAATCACAAAAAAAAACTAACAAAAAATTTTTGTTTGTATTACATAGTTGAATTTTTTGGAACAACAGCGTACAGTATCAAGACGGAAGCTAATTACCAGTTAAAGCGTTCATATTTGCCTAAGGGAACGTTGAATGTTTAACAAGACAGAATGTACCGAGGCCTTGAAGGTTCTGACTCCCGTTTAAATATTATCGGACATTTATTTGATAGATTAATATTTGAATTTTAGTTTGTTTTTCTCTCCCAACAGCCAATATCAAATAGAAATCGATTTAATTTGAGTCGTATATGAAAATAACTTGACCATCATATGCCTCAAAATAAATTGGAACAATTTTTGGGAGCGGATATGTCGGCACAGTAATTTTAGTGTTTTCTTTGTTTTCCATCTGCACTCAAGGGGTCGGTATTTTCATTGGGTTACAAAATTCACATAGTTGCGTATGATCGCCAAAATTAGACCCATGATTGCCAGTAATAATCTGGAAAACCAACCGGAGCAGGCTATGTGTTAAGATGGGGAATATGATTTCCCATGTATTAAGGTAGGTTTGAGGTGTTGAAACGAAGTTTGAGATGGTATAAGTAGGTAAATTTAATTAACGAGTGTTTCGGCGCCCAAATTTGCCAATACAACAAAATTTAGGATCCCCAACATAAAAGATGCTACGCATTAAGATATTTTTTAACAAGAGTTCTAACCAACTGAAATTTTGTTGAAACTGTCTGAAATGTAATTGAAACTCTAAAGATAAAATAATGATTTTCAGAAAAAAGAAAACTGGGTTCCAAACAAAAAATGTAAATGACTTCATTGTATGGAATTTTACTACATTTTACTCATTAGATTTACATGTTCTATGGTTTAGTCCGGATTCCATCATTGGAAATTTTTTGGGTAAAACTAATTGAGTCCTTTTTTTAGTTTGTTGATATGTTCCGACTAAAAAGTTGGTGATTTTGAAACCACTATTTGTCGACTTCAAATTGATAGCTTTGTCAAGAACTCGTCTGTAATTAATCATTGGCTTATGCTAGTTTTTCTTATTCTTTTTTTGAGTCCTTGAAAAGTTGAATTGATTCTCGCATCTATTCACAAAAGATCACATTTTCTTGAATATTTTGCATATTTTTGTAATGCTTTAAGAGAAAACTTGTAGATTATCCTTTTTGTGTTTTTCAATGAAAAATTGACTTGATCAAATTCACAAATCTATAACAAAAAAAACTGTCACTTCATTTCATCAAAATGATTTGCGGATTTCAGATATTATTCTATATTTTTTGAGATCTAAAATGAAATGTTATGATTTTAAAGAAGTAGTAGCAAATTAGGTGTAGTACTTAAAAAATACTTCATTCGTTTTTGAATAATTCTAACAAATTTTTTCAGTTCAACAAAAAAAATCATAACCTGTAAAAGTTTGACTGAATAAAAATCAACCTGTCCAATTTTACAAAACTTTCTAAATTTGTCACAATCACAAAATTGATGACAATCTTTTGAATAAACTCAGATAATTTTTACACTCTTAGTTGATTGAAACGTTAAAAAAACCTGCTGATATTTTAGTTTTTTAGTTAGATCCAGCTGATAAAAATGTATTTCTTTTAGTTTGCAAAGTTGATATGGTTCAGTTATTTTCAACTCATCAACCATTAAGTAAAAGAATAAAATTTTTAGAAGAAACAGAAATTTGTCTCAGAAATTAAAGCCAATAACAATAGAACAAATGAGTTGCTTCATTCAGTTTGGAATTGGTTAAAAACCTATCAAGATTCTCAAATTTATTAAAGTCTGCCAGTCTAGTGAGCAAATTATTATATAATTTTTAGAAGTCGATAGCAAAACCATCAGAGAAGTAGAAAACCAGCAGCTATGTGTAAGATACATTCAAGAAATAAAGCGGTTTTTTTATATGTTTCAAGAAATGTTTCACTTTCTTCTTTTAACAAGAAGAAGAAAGTGGAAACGAGCTTGAAAATGAACTTAAACTTTGATTCAAGTAGAAATAGTTTTGTCTTCACACACATTTTAAATTTCCAAGTTTTTTTGTAAAACTGATTTTTTTTCTCATTTCCACTTAAAATATTCTAAAAACTTTCATATTCATTGAAAATGTAACAATAAATACTATTAAGACAAAAATTTCTTAAAGTCGGTTCTTTATTCTATCAGAAATTTTACATAATCGCTATGTACAGAACCAATAATATCAATAACACAAGCAATAATTTTGATTTTTTCAGATTCAATTTATAAGTTTCGATTTTTTCAAATTTTGTCCAAGATTGCTGAGCCAAGCAATGGTGTGGAAGCAAGTTTTTGATTAGAACTTAGACAATGCCCCTTGAATATTTCGAATGACTAGCTTTTTTGCCTTCATAAACATTTTTCGGCTCTTTTTTTTGTAAATTATGTTGAACTGCTCGACTAAGCTGATTGAATATTTTCCGCATAATGTAACAAAACTTGAGTAAAATCTGTTTTTGTACAAAAATAGAACCAATAAACTTGTACAAAATTCAAACCAGCATGCCAAATTACACTACAAAAACAAGTTTATTTCATGATCAAAAACTACAATGTTAACAAGTCTTTTTATGTTCAGATTCTACTCTTCACTGCAAAAAAAGAATGAAGCAATGAAACAAGTTGCATATTTCAACTCTTTTTTGAACAAATTTAGAGAATTTTGCCAAGTTTTGCTTTTTGAACTGTAAAAATAAGTTAAAAATTTTTTTTTTCTATTTCTTTTTGTGTTTTTTAACTAAATTTTTCTTCCCTCAAAAGCATTTTTCTGACTGAAATAAACATTAAGATTTAGAAAACGAGAGATTGTACAGAAGAATATTGACAAAACAAGTGATCATATTGAAACCCGTGACGTAAAAACCTCATAGAAGATTCTATTGAGATTTAATTGCTTTTCTATTATCAATTCGAGTAATATTTGTCTGATTTAGACAACATTCCAAAAAAAAACAATTATTTTGTTAAAATTTTCGAAATATGAGTTTCACAAATGCAACACAATACCTTTCTGATCAAATTATTCATTGAATTTTTGAATTTCAGTCGTTGTTATACAAAAAAGTTTCCATCTTTTGATATTTTGATTGGTTACTTGAAATTCTTAGAAACGCAGCACTTGATAGATAAAGGTAAAACAATAAAAATTATTGTAACCGGTTCTACGAAAATAGTTGAAAGTCGAAAAAAATCTCTGAAAATAAATTTCAAGAAGATTCTGCACTGGTATTTTTATTTTGTTTTAAAATTGAATTTAGGTGACAAAAAAAGTTTCTGTGAAAAACTCTTCTTAAGGTCTAAAATGGGAATTTCTTCAGATTTTACAACTAAATTGCTAGAAAAAGAGTACAAAAGTGATGGAGTTATGGCATTAATGGAGAGCGTTTTGATTCTTCGCTATTTAGTAACAATATTAAATCAATACATTTTTTAAAAAAGATGTTGAAATTTGCAAAAAAAAACAAAAAAAAGCGCCAGATATTAGATGAAAGTTTTTATAGACAAAATTTGGCTCGGGTTGACTGATCGACTAGTATTTAACAAACTAGAAAAGCAAATGGAAAGCGAAATTAAAGAAAAATCAGTTGGATTGCAATTTTGATTTGAATTCTGATACAAATTCTCAAAATTTTAGAGCGTATTTCGATCGATTATCCGAAGTTAAAAGTTTTCCTGTTGAAAAAGTTACAGTATATCTAGAAAAAATGGAAAACTATCTTGGTTTTTATTTTCACCGATCAAAAAAAAGAACTCAGAAAAAGTTTTAAGGTGAGTAACGAAGGCGTGAAATAAAAACTTTTAGTTCAAAGTCTTCTTTATCCAGATTTTCGTGGTGTCAAATAAAAAAGTTATTTGTGAATTTTTATAAAAATTTGATTAGTTCAGTGCGATTGATTTGTTCAAACTCTGTATGCTTAGTCATTTTTCTTTTCTAAAAAGAAAATGAAAATGTTTTTAGTTTGTTCCTTTTGACAGATTAAAAAAAAGGGAAAAATATCCGTTATAAGTAAAGCGTGGCACTAACTGGTTGATAACAAGTTATATCAAAAATCTACTAAAATTAACGCTTGATTCTGGTCGATTGACATCAGAATTTCTAAAAACCTTATAAGTAAATCTCGACTCTGATTGGTTGATATCAAAACTGATAGAGGCTCGATTATAAGTAATGATCCTTTCCGATTGATTGATATCAAAATGGATCAGAACCCATTAAAACATTAACTGATTATGATTAGTTACTATCAAATTGGGTGAAACTTCCATTTTATATAAATCTCGATTCTGTTTAGTTGGTATCAAAATTGTTGAAAAACCATACCAATTAAAAGATCGATTCTGATTGATTCACTTTTTTGGCTACACCAAACGGAGTTCAATTCAGAATGATTTTCTCTAGCTTGAAACTAATCAGTCAGAACATTACAATTTTTGTTTATTTTCTTTCATTTTTCTGAAAACTTCAAAGTAGCTGTAAATCTCCCATAAGAGTTTAGGGTTTTTCTAAAACTCCCATTTCATGAAGCTATTGTAAGTTCTTTTTTTTTCTGATGTCGTCACTGAATGGATTTGAGAGAGCAGCATGTCTTAAATGGCA
Source organism: Symsagittifera roscoffensis (assembly GCF_963678635.1). Lineage (NCBI taxonomy): Eukaryota > Metazoa > Xenacoelomorpha > Acoela > Convolutidae > Symsagittifera > Symsagittifera roscoffensis. The sequence goes on from NC_087069.1 coordinate 25,934,585, forward strand.
AAAATTACCGTCGTCAAAGTGCATCAAAAGTTCTTAAAACCTTTGGAGTTTTGAAGTGTCCTGATTGTTATGTTCATATTTTCATACAAAAAGCAGCGAGAAACTCAATTTCATATCAAGAAGAAGCGTTCCAACCACTATAATGATTCCTGTCGAAGTTATTTTCACAATCAACAAGGTGATCCAATTAGACCTTTTGCTGTTGTTCAAAGAATTTAACTGACGGAAAAGCGTACGCAAATAACAATAGAACTCAAATTGTCTTGAAACTTTCAATGGAAACTGATCAAAAATTTCTTCATCCACAGTAGCGAGTGCAAAGGTAACAGACTTATGGGGACTCTGTTGTGTTATGTTTTTTTTCTTAAATTGTATGCTATAGCCTAATGAGTGGAAACCTATCTAATACTTTCTGAGAAATTTGTAAAGAGGAAAACTTATATTCATGAAAATCGACTAATTGAACAGTTTTGGTATCACTTTTATACTCTTACAACTTTAGTATATTTCAATAAGTTTTTAGAGTAGCGTGCTTTTCAAGCAGATAATTGGATACTTATGCCTTGAGACTCATCAATTTTCTTTTGATTTTCATTGATTTCAAACAATTTTGTTAAAATATGTTGTTAAATAGTATGTTGAATCATAATATTTTGAACGATAATATGTTGAATGAAAACTAAGACAAACCTAACTTGAAGTATATAGGAAACATTAGATTGAAGTTGAGCTGGTTTATTTAAGTAACTCGAACAATCAAAAGCTTTGCTCGATTTTGTTTAGAAGTTGTAGCATACAAAGAGTCAAACATGAATACTTTCGAGTGTAGGAACTTATTAAGAACTGATGGGAATTTTCGTTTCTATCATTTGACAAAATATGTAAAGGTATAGAGAATATATATGGGATAGATCCATATTGTATTTAGAGATAATCGGTTCATGGATACAGTTTTTTCTCTATTTTAACTTTTGAGCGTTGAGTTTCATACAAAAAAAAGTTCTTTTGAAAGTTACTAGATGAAAAAATTCAAAAAACTGCTTTGAAAGCCTGCATTCACTTAAAGTTTTATGAAAAAAATCTTAAAAATCTGTTGTAGAAAAATTTTCAAAAAAATAGTGTTATCTTGGAAGTATTTAAAAACTGATATTTTAAGCAGAAACACATCTAAAATTATCAATTGCCATGATATTTGTCATGAAAGAGTTCAAAGCGAGACTCTTTTAAAACTGATATGAGTTATTTTTGTTCATAAAAAGAAATTTTGTGAAACAGAACTAAAACAGAATATAGAAACAGGTTTTCATTGCGTATTTCTAATTGTGTTTCAATGAACAAACCTTTAAGAAAGTAGTACTAAAGAAAAAAAAGTAAAAAAAAAGATCATTTAACATCAAAAAGACTTGCTTTTATTTTGTTTTATGGAACTTACGTAAAAATACGCCCATAGGTTCTAACTTTTACCAGTGACATGTCCTTATGTATTATAATTTAGATGCTTCAACTAGCTTCAATTCTTTCTCTCTCTCTCTCTCTCTCTCTCTCTCTCTTTCTCTCTCTCTTAAACACTTATTTAGAAACTTCGGACAAAAATCAAGATTAAAAAAAAAGACTTTAAGACTTTTTTTGTAAGAAAATACTGATAGATAATGGTCACCAAAATTGTATTTTTGTTGAAAAAATTCACAATGGCTGCTAAATTAGAGAGTTTTTTTGCTAAATGCAAGTTTTTCTAAATTACATAGTAATATTTAGTCGTTTTGTAGTACTGGTTTTACCTTTACCTTTAATTTTTTGCTCAATTGATACAATTTTTACCCTGAGTTCCTTAATTTTGACTATACGTTTTTTGCAAACTATGTTAAATTGCGAGACATTAAAAATTAGAAAGCAGAATCATTAAAAAAAAATAATTTTCTATCTACAAAAAATTCATGATACATTATGTTGTATTCGCAAAGTAGAGATTATGAACATTAATGAAGAGGTCTTAGTTAAAATTTAACAACATTCTTGTATGCTCATAAATAACTTCCACCACCCAAATCGATTTAGTACTAGCACAAAAGAAAAACCAGTAAACTGTGGAATTTTAGGAAAGTAAATTGTGGAATTTCTGAACTTGCAATGATTTATGATTTCATTGAAGTAAATTAGACACAAAGTTCTTTTAAATTAGTTTGGGCTAATCATTAGAAACAAATCCGAACAAAAATTGAACCATAAATTTAACTCGGGAAACTTTATCTTAGTTTGCTCTTATTCATCTTTTGAAAAATTTAATTAAGTTTATGTTTAGCTGTACAGAAAACCATTTATAATTATAAAATTGCAAATTGAATATATTTTTTTCACTTTCTCTGAAAATATGGTTGTTTTCTTGATTTTTCTGTTTTTGATATTCAGAAAAATATAGACACATGCTCTAGCTGAAATTCGATGAAATCTCATCAATTTTCAAAAATTTGAGAGAAAATGAAAAAAAAATTCGATTTTTTTTTGCAAAAACCACAGTCATTTATTTGTTTCGATGTCCTAACACGATACCATTTGAAAAAATTTTTGGTATCAATTTACACTCTATATATCAAATACCATTGATGTTATAACGTTTTCCGAGGAGCTATAAAAATTTTTCCAAAAATTTGAAAAGTTTCCAAGAACGACGTCCATGCGCAAAAACTCATTTTTCTTAACATCTATTATCATAATAATGAAATTTTGCATCTTAAGACATTACAGACATTATACCTTATTGTAATACATGGAAGTTCTATTGCATATGCTTATACATTATTAAATCTATACTATATCTTAATACATGAGAAATTCGGGCGCCGAAAAACTCACCAGATGAAACTAACCAACTTACCATCTCAAACCTCGTATCTTAGTGCATGGAAAAACCTATAACCTATATTATTACGTGTTAAAAATTATTAACCTATCTAACTTAGTCTCATCACTGCGGCGACTGATAAATTTTATCCATTTTCAACTAACGTTTTTAACTTAACGAGTTTCAACTTACCCGTACGACACAGCTGGTCTCAGGATTACTGTAATTGGTATAAGAATTACTCAAACTTTGTCGAGTACCCAGTTTCTCTTCTACGTAGCTGTCTTGGGGCAGAGATACCTGGCTTCAATACAACATGGATTGAGTTCTGAATTTCTCAGAACTTGCAATGATTTGATTGAAGTAAATTAGAAAAACGTATATTTTTCAGGGAAAATGACTAATCATGCGTAGCACATACTTTAGTTTCAAATTTCCTCAAAATTGCTTTTGTGTGTCAAAACATAGGACCATAATCGTACGACCATAATAATTTAAATGTATTTTTTTAAATAAAATTACAAGGAGTGCTATAGGTTACGTGATTTGGGCAAAATGGGCCGAAGAAAGGTATAAACTGACTTCTACCTTTCCTTTTCTGTTTAATTGCATTGAACGAATTAAACTAATTACGCATATCTTTGATGAACAATTTTCTCCTCTTTACTTTAAGTTGAAACCCTTTATCTTTAATGTGGCATTGAGAGTTTATTTAGCCCGTACAGAAATAAAATGAAAATACAGATATGCCCAGGGTTAATCCATTTGTTGTGAGATTGCATATCTGTCCTGAACTGTATCAGACATGTTCAGACCTGGAAGATACAAAAATTTTAATGTTACAGAAAAAAAATAAAAATACAGATATGCCCAGGGTGAATCCATTTGTTGTGAGATTGCATATCTGTCCTGAACTGCATCAGACATGATCAGATCTGAAAAAAAAATTTTTGAAATTTTCGAATGAGTTCTCAACTTTTGTCACGTGTCTTGTTTTTATCATTGAAAATAGTTATTTTAACAAATAACACTAAAACTCGTTTACAAATCAGGTCCTTGTTTTCAGTTTTTGAAAAGCACGTATAGAAATAAAATCTACAGAAGTAGAGCTTTAGAATAATGTGTTTGTAATAATTCTGGAACGAAAAGTCGGGTGGCTAGAAATAAAAACCTGCGAAACAAAATTTTTTTTCAGTTTTTTTCTTTTATTCCAAGCATATTGACATTTCTGATAATTAATTTACCGATTAGCTAATAAAAGTTGATTTTTTTTCTGTTTTTCTCCTCTTGGACCCATTCTGCTCTAAACCGTTCTGCCTATTGACTGGCCACCGTGTGGCTTCTAAGAAATTTAAAATGTTAATTGAATGCTATGCTTGCGTTGCATAGCAAGTGATGCAAGGCTCCGTTTAAATAACACATAGAATTGAAATAACACATAGAATTAAATAACAAGTGAAATAACACATAGAATTGAAATGCATACCTTATTTGACTATGCACTATTCTGAAAAATATTAAAATAAACTTCGCGAGTGAAGTGATTTGTCACTTCCCCGCATTTTGACTTACACTGATGCCAAAGATTTGACGCTAGAAATGAGCCATAGCCTTCAAACAAGACAAGCTGCAAACTTAAGACTGAGGCTAGGCGATTAAAGGTTTTGTCATTTTTAATCAAATGGTCTCTTTCTGGCCAACGTGTGGCTTCTATTCTCTACATTTTCAGATGGAAACATTTCAAAGCGAAAGGATTACAAAAAACTATTCAAAATACCGTCTATTTATCTGCAAGAAACACCCGCAACTTGCCTTATTTGTCAAAAGAACAAAAGCAATCATGATGCAAAATTCTGATAACTAATTCATTTTTTAAGCTTGATTTTGAACAATAAATTGCAATATGCAGGGTTAACATGAATTAGAAAACAAATATTTCTACGTATTTTTAAATTGAAAAATGTAAAATGGAATAAAATAATGTTCTCGAAAGTAATGCCTTGACTGATGTAAAAAATTGATCAAAACTGTTTTTAGACCCTTGAATCGATCTGCCCCGGAGTCTTTGTGAAATTTTAGTGAGTGGAAATCTATCCAACAAAAACTTGGAAATCAGATCTGAGCATCTTAAAATCTTGCCTTTATCAGATCTTGTCCAGACATGGTGCATGTTTCGTTTGGACATGGACATGTCTGAATCAGGACTGAGGCAGGTATGGATTCTATCACAAAAGCAGATCTGCTCAAGTTCTGATTCAGACCTGGAACATATATGGGTCAGATCTGAACAGATCTGCACCAGGTCTGACCCATGTGTGCCCCAGGTCTGAATCAGACTTTGAGCAGATCTGCTTTTGTGGTAGAATCCGTACCTGCCTCAGTCCTGATTCAGACATGTCCAATGTTGTCCATACGAAACATGCACCATGTCTGGACAAGATCTGAAATAGGCAAGATTTTACGATGCTCAGATCTGGTTTCCAAGTTTTTGTAAGGTACGGGAGTCAACTTGCATGCGTTCATACGCAGTTCATGAAAAGATCGGTACGCGAAGTTTGCTGAGTGACCAATTAATTAACCTGCAGCGTGCGTCCAATTACTGTGAAAAGTTTATTTACACTCACACTGTTAGCATTTTCACAACTGTTTTTTTTCACGCATTCGGGCAATTGAGTCCCTAACCTTGGACCTGGCGGCCCTCTGATAGTAAAATAATTCCCTAAGGCGTGAAAAAAAAACAACTGCGAAACTACTACTTAAGGCAATGATTAACATCCCCAATTTTATCATTCTAAAAAATTGGTTTGGGATACTATTGGAGAAAATTGAGCGCAAATTTGCGTTTTTACTTTCTTTGTTGCATTGTTTTTAAGGACCATTTATGACTCCATTAACTTCGATTTTCAGCATAGTTGAATTTTTACATAGACCAAGTGCAAATGATCAAAGCTACCCTCTATGAAATGATCTAATTTTGGTTTCAAAGACCTTCTGATAAAATCTGGGCCTGAAAAGGCCAGATTTCCTCATCTGTACTATGTTATGCATCGTAGTGAATTCTTTCTCGAGTAAGCGGAGTAAAATTCGACATGAAGCATTCTCAGCGAGAAAATGGAAATAATCATTGTGAAAACTTTAACTAAACTTGGTTGTTATTTACTTTTTCATGCCGATTGAAAAACTTAGGGCAGAAGACGAAAACTGTCACTTTCAGACCCGGAGTTTATTGGTTATTCTTTTAAACGATTTGATCGTTTCATAGCGGATATCTAGTGCGATCATTTGCTTTTAGTCTACGAAAAAGTTTAGCTGAAATTAAATGTTGTCCAAAATGGACATAAAAAGAAGTCATTTTTGAGAGTAAAAACCTGAATTTGCGCTTAATTTTGTTCACCCAAAGTGCATTTACACAATTTGCTGCACCTGCAATGATCAAGTGTTGTTTTACAGACAACCAAATCTAATGCGTATGCAGTCGTTTTTATCTTTTCTTTCTAAGTGAAGCATGACAAAAGTAAAGCATGAAAACTTGCTTCTGACATCTTAACTTTACTTTCAAATTCAAGTTTACTGGACTGCAAAGTTTGAAGCACAGTAAAGTTGAATTTGAAAGTAAAGTTAAGAATAAGTAGGAAGCAAGTTTGCATTCTTTAATTTTGACACAAGCGCAGAGCAACTCTCTAAAGTTAGTTATTTTGCAGTAAATGGACTCTACGATTATTCAACATACTAAATTCCGACAAAAAGAAGAAATATTACTGACCATGTCCATCCACAAAGCCACTTCTGGCGAAATTAACTTGCCACCAATAAGAAGCCCACTGAAGCTCGAAGAAGTCGAAAATGGAGAAACAACGCTTGTAGCCCAAAGCAGATCCACAAACAATCATTACTTGGAAGCTGTTGAATGCGTCAATCCTGTTACTGTATCTGCCGACCTTATACCAAGTGGCAACGTAACCCCACTCCGCTTGAAAATCAGGAATCGATCTGCGAACCAGTGCTTGAGTTATGCGCCGATCAGATTCATTCATCTCTCGTTTCAGGATATTGTTAGCAAGGTTTACATATTTAGTTGTATCTTCTCCAAAAACTTTCAGAGCTACTTCGTCGTCGTACTGCAAGTCAAACACGCTATTGTAGAATGTTTTCTCCACCCAACTGGTTACGCTGTTTCGAATGTCGAAGTCTGTGACGAAGTATTGATTAAAACTTAACGAAAAGCTCTCGTTTGTTCCATTTTGATTCCACTTGTTTCGAAGTGAGCAGACTAATTCGAAGTAGTTGTCGACGTAGTGGTCTTCAAACTCACACATTCTATCGTAAAAATTGTCATTAGTCTGCATGAGACTGAAGAATGGGACGATCAATGGAACTGTTGAATCGTCCATATCATCCGGATCATATTTTATGACAGATTGATCAAGCGACATGTATCCATTCATGCACACAAACAACTTGGAGTAATTAGCCTGGCCGAACTGGAATGAATAGCTTAGGTTTTGTTGTGCAGAACACCCTGCAAGCGATTTGGTATTGAAAGTGTCGCCATGTTCTGGTCCAAACGGCAACAGAAAAGGCTCCTCTAGTGACGAGGACAGACATAATTTGGAACCAAAAATCAAAATAAACAGAGAAGATAGACGCATTTTGTGCAGAATAATATTTGTTTTTGCAACTGCTTCAAATCAAAAAACTCAAAATAATGGCTGCTTCTGAAGTAAAATTTGAACTAAAATTAGCTGAAAAAATGTACCATCTATGGACTGAAGTTCAGGCCATAGATGGTAAGTTTTTTGCAAAAAAGCAGCTTTTTTTATCGTTCACCTATTTTGACTTAAACTCGCTTCAACTCGCAAAAGTCGTATGATATTCTCTCAACCAATCGATCAGCGATACTTCTAAATGGTCAGAAATTTAGATGCAAAAGCTTTCTTCAAGGCCTGAAGAAAGCTTTTGCATCTAACTTTTTGGCAGCGTAGAGGTATCGCTGACCAATTGGTTGCGAGAATATCATACAATTTTTGTGAGTTGAAGGGAGTTTAAGTTAAAATAAGTAAACAAGTCAAAAAGCTGCACTTTTGCAAAAAAAAAAGAACCACCTATAACCTGAAGAAAGATTTTGTACCAAATTTTCCGGCTATCTAGAGTTATTGCTGACGAGTTGGACGAGATAACCCAGGTTGAGGACTATCCAATAAAAATTCCTATCATACAATTTCGTATATGGAGTCTATGTAAAATATGCTTATGATACAATTTTATAGAAGAAACTTTTATGACAAGCCTTTTTGTTCCGACTTTCGATAATAAAGTAAGGGAATAATTGTGCTCGGGGTGGTTTTTTTTTCTTCAGACAAATTTCGACTTTTTAACTAGCCATTTTTGACGGAATTTTTTTTATATCATTCAAAAGGTATTGTTGTTCTGAGCTTAAAACTGAAAAGATATTTCACCTGTGATCTTTTTTCTTAAGTTATGAGGGTTTAAAGATTGCCATTTTGGCCAATTTGGGACAATTAACGCGCGATAAACTTCGCGCTATTAACGCGTAAGCGAGATTTAATCCGTCTTAGAAATCGTTCCAAATTGGTTGAACGAAGCTTATTTGCCATAATTGACTTGTTACAAGGTGCAAAATTTATCCTTTTGTACTTAAAATGGCGTGTGGGGGGATAATTTTCATTTAAAAAATTCAAATTTAAGAAAGAAAAGTTTTCATTTTGTTTCATTTCATTTAATTTTTTAAATGTTATTACTGCTCCATAAACATTAAAAGGCGGTCGGAACATTCAGGGCTTCGCCCTGATACGAGCAGTCTTGTTTTATTCGAATTGTTTTAAAACTCAATCAAACATGCTCAAACAAAAAACATGAGAGCAATTTTGTCATTAAACAAATTGTTTGAACAAAAAATTGACTGCTCTTTATACAATTTTGTAAATGAAAATTATATGGTCTGCATTTTTTTTCTGGTAAAATTTATATTTGAGGTAAAAATTGTTCCATCCTTTTTGGTTGCAAACTTGCTTCTCTGCTTGATTAAATATTTCACGACAAAAAAGATTTTTTGTGTTTATAACTTAGTCCAGGTTGAATTTTGTGCCCACAAAATCCCAAAAAATGTGTGCCCAAAACGCCCTTTTTCTCAACCAGCGAAATTTACTTGCCTTACTTGCCTAACTTTTTTTGCTTGGCTAAATCATCACATGCAGTTTATCTGCATGGTAACTGCCAGTTTCAATCTGACTTTTTTATGACAGAATTTTGATGTTCAGCGTGTTTCGGATGAAACACATAATTGAAAACAAAACTTTTTTGTTTTTTCATTTATGGAAAAATGCTTAGCATACTATTTCATAGAACAGAAAAATGCTTTTGCTTTTTTCATATAATCTTTCTGATAAAAAAGTGTGAAAAAACCTTGTCATTTAAACCAAAATGTGGTAGAAATGCTGAATATATAATTTCATAGTATAGAAAAATGCTTGTCATGCTTTTTTTCATACTCTTTCTTAGGTCTATCAAATAGATTGAATGGTATGACAAGCATTATTGCCATTTTTTGTCAACCCTGGAAAACTTCGTTGTTTCTAAAATAAGAGCAAAATATAGACTAAAAAAGCATATTACTTATTTTTGTATCATATCATGTGATTTTTGAATGAACTCAAGCTAATTGTTGTGAAAAAGACAGTAAAACTGCACTTGTTTTTCAACGTACACACAACTTGGTTTATACTAGTGGTGATTTTGAGTTTTCAAAGACCTCGGTTATGACTTCAAAGTCTTCAAAGACTCCGTTTAGCCGAAAACTTCGGTTATGAATGAGAGCAACTAGAAAGAAGCTGTCAACTCTTTTTTCTTCCAAGCGTAGATTAAAGTTATGATAGCTTCTCCTTTTGGAAACCAAAAATGTATCTAATGGCTTTGAGAGAAATTAGGAACTCTAAGCAAACGTTGGGTCTTATTTGAAATTAAAAAAAAACTGAGCGATTGAAAAAAAATTGTAAAAAAAATGAAAAAAGAGCCCTTTTTAGCGGCTCGAAGAATCAAGTTTTCCCAAAGTCAATTTATGTCAGTTTTTTTCGATGCCATTTTGATTCATTTTTGTTACATCCGCGAACAATTTGAAAAGGTAAATCTTCAATTTTCTCAATTGCTGGACAAATTTACGTTCACATTGTATCACATTGTATCACGTTCTTGTTCTGACTACTTTCGAAGAAAATTGAGGAATATTTGTATTCGGGTGGTATTTTTTTGAGACAAACTTCTCAATAAGTTTTTTACAGTCAAAAAGAATTGTTCTCTTGAGCTCAATTTTGAAAAGACATTTCGCCTGAGATTTTTTTATTGTAAACTTATGGAGATTTAAAGCTTGTCAATTTGAGACAATTAACGCGGGGTATTTTTCATGCCATTAACGCATCAGCGGAGAAATTTTTCCGTCTTAGAAATCGTTTCAATTTGAGTTAAAGCTTGCTCTTTGGTCTATTCAATAGTTTGCTATTTGCAAAACACATCACTTTGTACTGTACTTAGCGTGTGGGGTCGGGGTTTCTTAAATAAAAAAAAAACATTTTCTAAGTTTTGCATTTTTTTGTCCTTTTTCAACGATTATTTTAACTTAAACTACTCCATAGAAATGAAAATGCACTCAAAATGTTTACCTAATCTTTCTGATACAAGCAGTCTTGATTGTTGTCAAGACGATTTGTTCCACGCTTTAAAAATCAACGCTCAAAAGAGTTTCCACAAAATGCAAAACAAAACCTGGATAGTCGATTTCTCGGGTAGCTTGCTTTATTCACAGGATCAATAAGGATATCTGGCTTAATTTGCTTAAAATTGTACGAGACATCAAAAAGGCGTTAAAACGATAGATCATTTGCTCCATTCGGATCATAATTTGGGCTCTTGAATTTGCTTGGCAAGCAAAAAAATGGAAGGAAAGATGAAGCAATTAGGAAGGTAAAATTCTTCCCCATTGTGAGTTGTCAGAACAATTAGAAGTTTCATGTTATGGCGGCACCTGGAGTGCTTCAAATGTAGTTATACATGGCTGAAAATGTTTTTGTTCCGACTTTTTAACTAGCCATATCTGACGGAATTTTTAAAAATCATTCGAAAGGTTTTGTTTTCTTGAGCTCAAATTTGAAAAGATAATTGACCTGTGATCATTTTTCGTAAAGTTACGGGGGTTTAAAGATTGCCATTTTGGCCAATTTGGGACAATTAACGCGCGATAATTTTCGCGCTATTAACGCGTAAGCGAGATTTAATCCGTCTTAGAAATCGTTCCAAATTGGTTGAAAGAAGCTTATTTGCCTTAGTTGATTTGTTACAAGGAGCAAAATCTATCCTTTTGTGCTTTATATGGCGTGTGGGGGGATGATTTTCAAAAAAAAAATCCAATTTTTAGAAAAAAAATAATTTTTATTTTTTTCTTTCATTCATTTTTTTAATGTTATTACTTCGCCATAAACCTTGGAGGGCATTCGGAACATTCAGGGCTTTGCCCTGGTACGATCAAGCTTGCTTGTTTTTGAAAAATGTCGACACATTTTCTTTGGAAGTTAGACATCATTCGTCAGATGTTAAACCAAACAAGATTGCTCGTATCAGGGCGAAGCCCTGAATCTTCCGACTGCCTTTAAAGGTTTATGGAGCAGCAATAACATTTAAAAAATTAAATGAAATGAAACAAAATGAAAACTTTTCTTTCTTAAATTTGAATTTTTTAAATGAAAATTATCCCCCCACACGCCATATTAAGTACAAAAGGATAGATTTTGCTCCTTGTAACAAATCAATTATGGCAAATAAGCTTCGTTCAACCAATTTGGAACGATTTCTAAGACGGATTAAATCTCGCTTACGCGTTAATAGCGCGAAAATTATCGCGCGTTAATTGTCCCAAATTGGCCAAAATGGCAATCTTTAAACCCTCATAACTTTAAGAAAAAAGATCACAGGTGAAATATCTTTTCATTTTTAAGCTCAGAACAACAATACCTTTTGAATGAAAAAAAAACAAAATGAAAAAAAAATCAAAATTTTGAAATTTTTTATGAAAATCATCCCCCCACACGCCATATAAAGTACAAAAGGATAGATTTCGCTCCTTGGAACAATTCAATTATGGCAAGTAAGTTTCATTCAACCAATTTGGAATGATTTCTAAGACGGATTAAATCTCCGCTTACGCGTTAAAAGCGCGAAATATATCGCGCGTTAATTGTCCCAAATTGGCCAAAATGGCAATCTTTAAACCCCCGTAACTCTACAAAAAATGATCACAGGTGAATTATCTTTTCAAATTTAAGTTCAAGACAACAATGGCTTTCGAATGATATTTTAAAAATTCCGTCAAAAATGGCTAGTTAAAAAGTCGAAATTTGTCTGAAGAAAAAAAACCCACCCCGAGCACAAAAATTCCGTTACTTTCGTATCGAAAGTCGGAACAATAAGCTTCCAGCTGCTCTACTTTTCTGGAGCAGTATAAAAATCGTTTTAATTCAGTATGAAAATTTTCAAAAAAAATTTGCTGTGCCGTGTGTTACAGCTTCGTATGTGGCATCAGGCAATGTATAAGCTGTTTTTATCAAAACAGAAAAAGACCTGATTCCGATGAAAGAATTACAAAAAAATTCTACATCAATTACTTGAATTCATTAAGGATCCCACAATTTACAAAATTTTTATTAGCTCTTCCGTTTCTCTTCCTCCTTTTTTCCATTGATTGAGTTTTTTTTCCCACGTGGTGCAGTAATATTATTTATCTTAAGCTTGATAAAAACACTATAAAAGGAATAAAGAGTTTCGAGTACAAACTAAATTCAAGATACGGATAGAAAAAAGAGGAGCGGGGACATTAAAAAAGTAGAGCGATAGATTTGATCAATCATAATAAGTAATTTATCCAACAAAATTATCTCGTCGGTATAATTTTGCCCAGAACATCTTTTCAACTTTTTGAGCATCGAGGCACCAAGAGCTTGTAGAATTGTGGATTCTAGCTGAACCGCACAGTCCAACATCTTTGGGAAGTCCTGTTGCTAAAACCTCAAACTACAGCTTCAGAACATAGTGACAATTGTTTCGAATCAACAAGAGCAAAATGGTCAAATCAGCGATCTTGAGATGTGTTTAATTGAATTGTGCATGTTGAGTTATGGAAAAAAAGCAGGAAAGGAAAAACGAATGCAGCGAAAATACTGACTTTGAGGTCGGACGAATTGCAGAGGCGACTGAAGAGGTAAAAGCAAACTACGCGGCAGATAAGGTTAAACCTCAATTTATACTTTCTTTACCCTTTCGGTGCTTTAAGACTTCATGCAATTGGCGTTTTAAGCGGCTAATATTTGCCAGTAAACCCACCCAATCTCCTAATCTAGCTAATCAAACACATATCATTAGGAATGTAATATTGCACTTTTTCTGAATTTTTTCCCACGATTCTCAAGGGGTTAATAAGACCCAAGCCTAAAACACTTCACTTTTAAATCAGGCATGGCATTACACCTTTTTTTGAAAATAATTCATTTTTGAGTAGTTTATCTGAAAAATTTGATGAAGTTGAACACGCAACATTTTTCATTTTAGAAATTAAACTGATCGGGTGGCGAACTTCGATTCTACTAAAGTCTTCCAGATGCAACTCGCAATGTTTCTAATGTTGCTCCAACAGCATTACGAGACCATTACAATCAAACCGCAAACCAATAATTTCACTTTCAAGATTTAAATTACCGAATGCAAATTCAGTTCATCTAAGAAATTCTCAAAGGAGTTCATCGTCGACTTTCAACGACTAGCTTCTCGAGCGATCCCCGATATACTAGCCAGGGACAGATATCCAGCGGCCGACAAAAGAGATGAACAACCTCGTCGAGCAAGGTAAGCCTTCATTCAAGGAATGCCAATAAAAAAAACAAAGACTGAAAGAAGTGCCCGAAGGAACAGTTGATGATTTGGGGAGAGTAATAAGAAATTTGTGGATTATGAATATATATCCGGATGAATTGTTTCCTGGAGCAATTCAGCAGCTGTACATTGACTCCGACGGTGAAGTTTTGGTCAAGATCAAGAAAAATTTCCCAAATGCCTGTAAGAAATGGTTCGCATACCGACCCAGCAACAGTTACCGAGGCCAAAACACCAATACAGCTCATATCAAGTCAAAGAGAAACACAAGCCAAGAAACAACAATCACTACGATGGAAGCAACGCATACCACTAGTGGCCCAGATATGGCCGAAGCTATCACAGATCGAATTATGCCTGGAATTGAGGTGGATCTCGTTCTTCTCACCCCAACCGCAAGTACTTCTGTCGTTGATGTGGACAATACGGACATACCCCTATAACTTGTTGCAACGTCGAGCAAACGCAAAATGTAGGACATGAAATCACCTACTTTATATAAACCTGAAGTACGTTTATTATACTCTTTGCAAAAGCCCGACAAGTACTGTCCTCTAACGTTAAGTATCAGAGTAGGATCGTTCTGTCTCCAGGCACTGATTGACACAGGAGCCTTTATAAAGGCAATATCACTTGACCAGTATGCACAAATTCAGCAACAACCATCTCATGCAATTCTCAGCAAATCGCCTGAACCCTCATTCGAAATTTGTGTCGCATCAAAAGAGCTGATTGAAATGCTTTTTTTTTGTAGCAAAATAAAACTTGAATTAGCAGTAGGTTCTTTCTCTGAAGAGTTTTTGATTCTTTACAAGATGAAAGATATCTTGCTCGGAATGACTTTCGTGTAAATAATCATGTATAAATCGATTTTAAAAACAGCATTCTTCCCATGCGTGAACTGGCATTTCTGCTTAATCAATTTAGACACTCCCATTCTCCCATACGTCTGTCAAATGACATAAAAAAATAACCTCTTCTTTGATAGAATACAAACACTAAAACCTTAACAACAAACATTTGTAAGAGTTATAGCAGATGAACCGAGACGACTAAAGCAAGCCACAGTCGTGATTCAACCAATCGCACTTAATTATAACAATAAAGTTAATTATAACATCTGCCCAAAAACTTTGATAGATATGTTCTGAAAAAAAAACGATGAAGTCTATCTGGGAATTATGAACATCTCTAACGAAGATGTAAAAATTCTGCAAGAAAATTGATTACAACCTTAGAATTATGACCCCGGGTTGACCAAATGTGCAACCATACGTCGCACCATGCATGGTTCCATGGAAGCCATGAAAAATGGCGCGACGTATGGTTGCAAATTTTTTTTTATGATGGTGACCTCAAATTAGACAATATTGATACTTTTACCAGGGCTGTTAATAATTTATATGTCACCATGGATGCTTGCAATGTTTGGTTACTATGGTTCATGCATGGCGCGACGTATGGTTACTATGGTATCATGCATGGCGCGACGTATGGATACCATGGAAACATATATGGCGCGACGTATGATTAACAAAGAACCATATTTGGTGCAACATAGAAACTGAATAATCAAATAAATTCCATATTCTCGTGGGCATCCAAAAAGTGCTCTGAACGACCTCAAACACGTTGGTAGTAAAAATCTTTTTTTTTCCGCCGTTCAGAGCAAAAATTTTGTTCCCAAGCAAAGCACATTATTGAAAAAAGTCCAAATTTCAAAATATCTTGTGGTAATCGGACACGGTTTGTTTAAAACAGAGTTTTGTTTGTAATTCGTTTCAAGAATTACCAAACAAATTAATGAGAAAAATTTTAAGAAAACTGAAAATGAAACATTTTTCACCAATCTTCACGCATTTTTTTTCCAAAAGTATGTTCTCAGCTGACCCCTCAAAATTTGAAAATGCAAATAAATCTCGAAGTATACAAAAATTTCGTCAATTCGGTTGTGCTGTTGCCTGCTCTATTAAAGTTGTTTTTGTAAGGAAACATCGTTTCCATAAATAGCGCCATTTATGTTGCGACGTATGGTTTGCTTGGTAGAAAAAAATTAAAGTCTAATAAAAGTGTATTTTGCACTACAGATACTTTTTCTCAGTCATTTTTGTCAATTAACCTCTATTATACGAGTTTCTAGAAAAACAAAAAATATGGTGAAAAATCTCTTCCATACGTAGCACCATATATGTTGCGACGTATGATTTGCATGGTGAAAATTTTTGATATTTTACCAACAGCTTGCATAACTACGAGAAACCGTTTTTTTTACTATTTTACTCCGTTAAAAAGCTATTTTGAGGGTTTTCGAAACCAACGTATGTGCTACGTAAGATTAGTCATTTTCCATGCAAATCATGCATGGATGTGCATGGTTGCGCATTATCTTCTATGGTGGGCAACCCGGGACCCCACAAAAGACGCAACATCTCCTCCCAATTGATCCAAATCTAGTCATATCTGGAAACGAATCTATTGAACAACACCTATCACAAATAACCTAAGACCAAAAAACACTATCCTACCAAACCCATTGAAATCTAGCGCACAAAAATTCTTAATAAAGTCTGGTTTCGCAATTCTGAAACGTGCCGAAATGCAGTCAATTAAAAAAGATAGCGGCGAAATTCTACCAAAACGCTCAAGAATTTCCAGAAAACGGAGAAAAAACACCATCCTTCTCCAAAAGTATTTTTAAAAAATATATAAGCAGATTCAATGGGACAATACACATCTAACAGAAATCGAATGACAGGAAGTGAAGGATGTACTCGTTCAATATCATGATATTTTTGCAAGATATCGCCTCGGCGTGGGACGAAATGATCTGTTCAAATTTAAAATGACATTTGAACATGACCATCAACTTTACACACAAAGTCCATCAACTCCCATATATATCAGAAACGAGCTGCAATTTGAAAAGACTTTCTGCATTATTATGGCAATTTGACAACACTGCCCTTCTCAAAATACTCTCCAAAATTTTTTTCTCAAATAAAACCATCGGGTAAGCTCACACTCTTCATGAATCTATGGAAAATCAATCACCGTATATGAAGTGATTACGACAATAATGACGTTCCAATTTGAGCATGATCTGACGCCTTACTTCTCGCTGCAAATGGCGGACAACCGATCATCAAAATGTTAGCTTTAAACTTTGCTTCAAGAACATACGCATTCCAGAGAATGGCCCAAGGGCTTGGCAGAGCTCTTAGTGCATTTTCACCTTTTTTTGCGACAACAGTTGGACGAATTCATCGTGACTGGTAAATGTTTCCAATACGTCGACTACGTAGGAACAGCTGCAACAAATAGCGAGAAAAAGATTGCTAACTTGACCGAAATATTCAAATGCATATGTGAGGGTGGCCTAAAACTGAGTCCAAACAGATGCGAATACGGACAGCCGAAAGTATCCTTCCTGGGTGTAGTACCGCAACTGCTCCTGCATTTGCAGTAACCATTTTATAGCCTTGGCCTCATTACTGATATTGTTCTCTATAAATTATATTATGTTATTATTTGATTCAAGGTCAATCATGTGTGACCTTTGTTGTTTAATGAAGAGATTCAGTTCTCTCAATTGTAGCAACGGCGTACAGTTAGCCACCGATCTCAGGCTAGTCATAAAAATGGTTTCAACATTAAATTAAAATCATAGAAACCACTATTATTTTCAACGTCAAAACACACGAGGTTCTATCCGGTATCACATGGCGCAGCCAGCAGTATCCGGTTTTATGTCTCAAGACAATAGGACAGATACGGGAATTCCGGTATTCTGGGCCTCTGCAAACTCAGACCTACCGTGGAGTTTTGAAACATGGTTTGACCAATTCCTATTAGCTGTTACGGTCAAGGAGAACGTGGAACCAGAAGTAATGTAAGAGGAACCAAAAAAAGCACTGGAAGAACCTCTACCAATTCCTGACCCACCGGTAGAAAACGAAGATGCGCCTGCAGTAGCAGAGAGAGAAGCTCGGAACAGATTGGCACGGGACAGAGTCATTCTAGAAAATGAAGAACGGGTTACGAGAGGACCTAAAGTAGGACACAACGTATTCTATCACGAAGTTGGAAAACGTCTGACATCACGACTATTTCTCTCCTTGGGCTAAGAAGGAAAAAAAAAGTTTATACAAAAGTATCCGCACACCGAAGTATCAAAACTCGGCTTTCGGGAGACAGTGCGATTAGCCAAAATCTCATTTGAGAAGACAAAATGTATTACTTACGAGAGATATAAATTGTTTACACGATCTCATGAAACGAATGAAACTCTTGAATCATTTCATGCGGCATTGACTTCGCAAGCAGCAAAAGCGGAGCTGGGAGGACTTGAAGAGGAGTTGGTCAGATTTTTATTTATATCCCGGATGCGGAACGTTGTTCTTCAGGACACGTTAACTTTTGAAACATTTACTCCAGAAGAAGTCTTAAAGCGAGCAATAAAATTTGAACAAATTAGCAAACTACGCAAGCATTTCAAAGGTCTTAAGCGAGTACTAAACATTCGGGACTATTTTAAAGCACACAAAAGAAAATAAAACAAGAACCAGTTATGGCAATTGGAAACAAGGGGTATAATCCTAGACGACAAGGTCAGAATCAGAATAAAAGGAAGAATTATGAAAACAGAAATACTACAAGACCTAAGGGAGATCAGAAACAATGTAAACGATGTGGTAGAGTGTTTGGAGAAGGACACCTGAAAACCTGCCCGGCAACGGTTAAATCGTGCAAGAATTGTAACAAACCCAATCATTTTGCAAAAATATGCAGATCACAGCAAGTTAACGAAGTTGTAAGCAAAAATTCTAGTTCGGAAGAAGAATGTAATTTTGATTCCTGTGACGAATTTGAAATAATGGCGGTAGAATAGGATTTAACCTCAGTTGCAGCAATTGAGCAATACATCAACAAACGAGCATAAGCGAATGTTTACGCAGAAGGAAACGGCGAGGAGAAAGAGAAGATTGCAAAGTCCGAGACCGTGGAAAAGATTGAGGTCCGAATTAACCCACAATCTCACCAAATTAAAGCATTGAAAGCTTTGGTGAAAATTGATAGTCATATTTTGAATATGACTATAGACAGGGGTAGTCCAGTATCATTTTTGAATTGGGCAACAACAAAACAAATTCTGGAAGGACCCACGAATTCAAAATTTATTTCTGAGAGAAGCTTAACTTGTCCGCACAGTTTGTGGATTACAATAAACGTCCTATTTTGATACTAGGAGCGTAAAAGCGAATCTACGTTCGGCTGGATGGGAATTGCACGGAGCGCCATTATTAGTCACGGAAAGACGTATGCGGTGCATACTAGGATTAGATCTTCAAGGAAAACTGGGGATTCTCACTACTCAGAAACCAGCACCGACACGAATATCCAGGTTTGACGTGCTATCTTTTTGATAGACAGGGGGAGTCGAAAAATCATACTCTGTATACAAAATTTAAATATCCATTATGTCCGATCCAAGAAAAAGGTAGAAGAATTCCTATACATATTCAGAATAAAGTACAGTCAGAGCTTGAAAAATTGCTAGCGGAAGGACGTATTAAAAAAATGGATAAGTGTACAAGTGATTGTTTTATTGCTCCAATTGTCATCACGGTTAAGAAGTACAATTCAATTAAGTTAGCCTTGGACGCGAAACCCATCAACAGACAACTGTATAAAAAAAAATATCAGATGCCAAACGTGGATGAACTGATAGATGGGGTTAGTCAAATAATCACTGCGACAGCAGAAGGCACACTGTATTTCACAGTGTTGGATTTAAAGTATAAGGCTAACTGCGGACACAGCGAAACAATGCAATTTCAACATCGTAGGAGATCAGGCAACGGGAACGTATAGGTTTCTGACAAGCTTTTACGGGCTGGCGGACATGCCCGCTGAATTGCAAAAGGCAATGGACAGAACATTGAATCATCTAAGAACACCTTTTGCTTCCTAGGTGATATTTTAATTGTCTCGACGGGGGAAGACAAGGATCATGAAAAATTGGTTCGAAATGTATTACAGAAGTTGGATGATGAAAATCTTGCGTTAACAATTTCAAAATGTGAATTTTTTGAGCCGTCAGTGAATTGGCTAGGCCATAATTTATCGGCAGAAGGTATACTACCAAAAATTACGAAAACTGAGGCCATTGCAAATCTTCAACCTCCCAATTCGTTAAAACAACTTAGGTCGTTCATGGGTAGCATTAATCATTTATCTAAGTTCATCCCGAACGCGGCTAGTTTAACAAATAAACTCCGACCAGTGTTGGAAAATGAAAAATAGAAAATGAAGAATATTCGACTACCAGTGAAAAAATTTGATTGGGACAGACAACACTCCGTAGCATTTGAGGAGATAAAAAAAGCAGTAGCCAATGTCGCTTTGTTAAACTGTTAGAATCCATCAAGAGAAACTCGGGTAAAGTGTGATGCCAGCCATAGTGGCCTAGGGGCAAATCTTGAACAATGGTCAGATCAAAACGAATGGGTACCGATTGCATTTGCATCTCGGTATCTAAATACTCAAGAAAAAAAAACTCTACTAAGGAACTCGCAGTAGTTTGGGCTGTAGTTTGGGCTGTAGATAGATTTAAACATTACTTCTTGGGAAATCGGAAATAGATGAAAGATTTGTAGTGACTTCGATTGAGGATTTTCATAAGGCGCTCGACTGTTTGAGCAGTAGGCTTAGTGATACGGATCGAAAGATTGATGTTAATATTCTAGATTATTCCTGAACAAGAAGCGATATTAGCCACTGTAAAGACAACTCATCACATGGTCGCTATGGCGACCAGTTTATTCAAAACTGGACAAAACTCGACCGGAACGAAAACGGTCAAAGTTCACGTTTTCAAAGAAAACAGAACGAGAAAAACACTCTAAACAAGATCTCTCGTACTAAACAGCTGGGTAAGAATTCAGATTCAGTTAGAAAACATGACAAAAAATCTACAAAACAATCAGCGATCACTAGGAAGATGGATAAAAGCCAATCGGGGTCAGGCAAATCAAAGAAGATAGTTAAGATAGCGAACAGACAGAATGAAGAGAGGGAAGAATTGACAGGGCAGGTGACGGAGACAACTTTTTCAAGGACCAGAATGGTGAAAAGAGGAGCGTGCAGCAGACCCGACGCGGACACTTCTGATTCAAAAATACGACAATTTGAGTGGCGAGCAGTAAATAGGTACATCAAACCTAAAGGCCAAAGAGAAATTTCATCTGCCAGCCCAGTAGCAACGAAATTAAGTTCATTTTGGGATCTCATGGGGGCGGAGAAATCCGATAACCCAAAAAGCATGCTCGAACTCGAAGCGCGGACAGTAATGGAAAGCAGTGGAAAACGAGAACAGGACTTTGACACAAATGCGCAAGGGGACAAACCACCGATAGTGGAAGTGGACCTTACTGCTGAAAGTCCGTCGGAGAGCCCAGAAGTCAGTGTGATCGGGAAGAAAAAGACAACTCACAACTCCAGGAAAGACGAATTTTGTCAAGCTGAGACGAATAGAGAAGAGAGTGTCGACAACCTCACCAAGTTGTTCGATGAAAGCCTGTTAGCAGAGTTAATTTCCGAGGATCCCTGGATGTCTCGGACACTTCTGATTCAAAAATACCACAAATTGAGTGGCGAGCAGTAAATAGGTACATCAAACCTAAAGGCCAAAGAGAAATTTCATCAAAACGAATGGGTACCGATTGCATTTGCATCTCGGTATCTAAATACTCAAGAAAAAAAAACTCTACTAAGGAACTCGCAGTAGTTTGGGCTGTAGTTTGGGCTGTAGATATATTTAAACATTACTTCTTGGGAAAAGAATTTGTTATAGCAACAGATCACAAAGCCTTAACGTCTGCATTGGGGGAACATAGGTCGAATAAAACGTATCAATCTCGACTAACTAGGTGGGTGGATTGATTACTACCGTATCAATTTAAGGTCTTCCTTATACCTGGGAAGGATATGGGTATAGTTGATTACTTTCGAGAGAGCCCAATGGAGAACCATGGCCTGAATCGGAAATAGATGAAAGATTGGTAGTGACTTCGATTGAGGATTTTCATAAAGCGCTCGACTGTTTGAGCAGTAGGCTTAGTGATACGGATCGAAAGACTGATGTTAATATTCTAGATTATTCCTGAACAAGAAGCGATATTAGCCACTGTAAAGACAACTCATCACTTGGTCGCTATGGCGACCAGTTTGTTCAAAATTGGACAAAGCTCGACCGAAACGAAAACGGTCAAAGTTCACGTTTTCAAGGAAAACAGAACGAGAAAAACACACTAAACAAGATCCCTCGTACTAAACAGTCGGGTAAGAATTCAGATTCAGTTAGAAAACATGACAATAAATCTACAAAAGTGTTCGCCTATATTGATCAGAAAATATGAAAGGAGGAAAAATGGAAAGGCCCTCAAAAAATCACTAAAGGGAAAGGTCACATCAGAAACGCCTTCTAACGTCAAGACAGCTGCTGGGGGCCATCTATAGAAAAACTAGCAAACTGGCAAATTCTAAGTGATAAATTTTTAGAAAACTCTGATCGCTTTGATAAAGAACACCTGAAACGATCTGCGCTCACTGCTTCGCAACTTAAAAGGCGCATTGACCAGTCCCGAGATGGACTGAAAATTGTCAGAAAAGAACAAAATAGTCGAGATGTGAGCCCTCTGATCAAACAACAAGTTGACTCAACAAAGGATCGTGCGAGAGCTTGTGCATTAAAGGAACTCATAGAGGCAAATTCCAGGTGGAACCAAACCAGACGGGACACATCTGCTAATGATCTCCGGCGTACAGTGGACGAGACAAGTACGATTAACCTCGAGTTACGAAAAGAAATGTTGTATTCTTGGGAGCGTGTTTTATCGAAGATAAACCAGAAAATAGCGTCAGTCAAAGCCAATGGTCGCCTATATTGATCAGAAAAGATGACAGGAGGAAAAATGGAAAGGCCCTCAAAAAGCCACTAAAGGGAAAGGTCACATCAGAAACGCCTTCTAGCGTCAAGACAGCTGCTGGAGGCCATCTATAGAAAAAGTGATATTGCTAAAGCCAAGGTCAACATAAATTGGACCATCGTCGTTCTCCGACAGGGGAAGAGCCTAAAAAAAAGCAGCAAAAGAAATCGCAACGAAAATCTGGCGAACAGGAAGAAATTGAGGATAGTGGGTCCGACGATGATTTACTGCCACAGCAGAAAACTCTGGATTCAGAGGAGGCGAAAAATAAACTCCAGGACAGTCCGACAGTGGTTACATCAAAATATATACTGCAAGGTGGTGGTATAAACCTCGCGGTCAAAAGTGTCAAACCTAACATGGCCGGACCCTTCACCAAGCCGACTAAGATAAAGTGGGGCGGGGAACGAAGGATTCGAAGAAAATAAATCCAAAAACCCTAAGAATAAGAGCGCTGCTGCAGCAGAAGAAACTCAACAACCACAAGCGAGTTTGTCAAGTTCCCCGGTGGTTCCACAATCGACTTCAACACCTCACAGCAATACAACTGTCAAACCTAAACAAATATTACGTAACACATCTCCGGAAACCATTTTAGACACTTTCAACAGTAAAGATTTAACAGCGGATTGGAATCGAATGGCTGACCAATTGCTTGAAAGGGGAGTACAGCGAGCGGCGGCAGATATATTGATTTCAAAAGAGACCACGGGAGAAGATGAGGATTCTAATAATCAACCCGATTTTTCAGACGAATCAGAAGAGGGAGAAACGTCTGTGCGCAGAAGTGGGAGGACGAAAAAAGGACCCAGTAGATACGGCGACCCGATTAAACACTCTGTAAAGTCAGTATCATACCAAAATGACCTCTTAGATTTGAATCAGGCCGCTTTAGAGGCATACAGAGTTAAACTGGCAACTTTTAAACCCGATGCGACGAATTCGGTTGAAACAAAATTTGGTTTACCGGAGAAACATCTTTTTAGAAGAAAATTCGGCAGTGAGGCGCTTGATATTAATCGGTCCTTTAGCGCAGAGTGGCGGGTTCCACTACAATTCGAGGAAGAACGAGGAGAAAGAAGGGAAATGATGAAACCAATTCAATAGTAACAAATGCACAAGGGATAAAAACAAAAACTTATTAAACTGAGTATTAAAACTCCTATGTATTATTAAAATTTTTAAAGGTAGTATAAAATTTTCTTGGTCGATTGGGGTATGTGGTACCGCAACTGCTCCTGCATTTGCAGTAACGATATTATAGCCTTGGCCTCATTACTGATATTGTTCTCTATAAATTATATTATGTTATTATTTGATTCAAGGTCAATCATGTGTGACCTTTGTTGTTTAAGGAAGAGATTCAGTTCTCTCAATTGTAGCAACGGCGTACAGTTAGCCACCAATCTCAGGCTAATCATAAAAGACGGTTTCAATTTTAATTTAAAATCTTAGAAACGACTATTGTTTTTAACGTCAAAACACATGAGGTTCTGTCCGGTATCACACTGGGTATTACTATCACCGAACAAGGCATGTATCCAAGGAGAGAAAGATTGAAGCATCCTTATGACGTCTCTGATTACCAGATTACCGCGAACAATTTAAAAGATACACCGATTCATCGGTTTTTTTTTTCATTTTTACAAAAAAAAATTTCTTAGACTGGCCGAGAAACTCCTTCTTTCTAATCACTACTGAAATGGAATGAAAATGACATCCGAGACACGCTTATTGAAGCTATGG
Source organism: Symsagittifera roscoffensis (assembly GCF_963678635.1). NCBI lineage: Eukaryota > Metazoa > Xenacoelomorpha > Acoela > Convolutidae > Symsagittifera > Symsagittifera roscoffensis. Next base: position 25,959,086 of record NC_087069.1, read on the forward strand.
ATTCCCTTCAGTTAGATTTACAAGTGATTCGTCATCTCAGCCTTCGATTAAACAAAAAAAGATCTTCAATATGTAGTTTTGGACGATGCATCCTTCTACGCAGCCGGATATGTAATATTGTTTGAAAACTACACGAAAACAGCCGAGAAAAGATCAAAACAGTACGAACCTTCAAATTTTGGATATCGGGTTTTCCAACCAGTCAACTTAAATCATCGATTTGTAGACAAAAATTTTTAACCGTACATTTCGCACTTAAACATTTTGCTTACGTAATTTGGGAGGGTAAAGAAACACTATTAATTCTGACCAAAAACAAAAGCCTCACTAATTTTTTTGAGAGCAAAACGTGTCCCCACGTCATTCTCGAACACAGTAGACTATGTCTTATCGTTCAACTTTGCTTTGGGGCAGATCCCATGCAGAGCAAATCTGACAGCTGATTTTTTTTCAAGACTCCCTATGGCAAAAGAATACAAAATTCAGCTTAGATTATTGGACATAACACCAGCAATGGAAGTAATTGTCGATCTCAAGGCTGATGACCCAGAGAGTTCTTTACAGGTGCTAGAACCACGCACATCAATCAGCACTGATTTTCCGTTAGATCAGAATACTTGTAAGTCTCTACCAATATCTGTTAGGCCATGTGATTCGACCAACATAATCTGTGCTCTGGCTCAAGTGAACCCGCTAGACCATATGAACTGGAAAGAAAAAAACAAACCCCTAAACATAGTGCATGAGCAGGTTCAAAACAAGACCAATAATTTTTTTATTAACTGGCTTACAAATGGAACTCCAATTAACTCTCTTCTTGCCGACCTTGAAAGCCGTAAAGATAGTCAGCAACTCTCTTCAGTTATTTCATGATATAACAATCTTAACAGAAAATTTTACGACCACACTGGAATTAATTTTTTTTTACAATTATTCATCCCAACACAAATTCGCAACGTACTACTCGTACATACCTAAAATCATACTGTCGGACAAAAGAACTTCTTTTACCTGAGAAGTTCTTTTGTCCGACTGTCGGACTTAAGTCATTTTGTCGGACTTAATGCAAAAGCCTACTCAACTTCTTCAAAATCAACTCAAATATGAAAGTTTAAAGTATGTACAGACAAACGGCTTCTTCGAGCGTCATAGCAAAAACACAGAACTAACTATGATCGAAAAAGCAAAGCGACACAGTTGGAGGTTCATAGCTATCGCCTAATTTTGATTCTAAGGTCACGAAAGATATTACAGAACTTTAAAAAAATAAAAACAAATGGTTATCGTTATACATTGTCGAATCGAAAATAACAAACAGTATTTATATCATCCGAAACGTTAACACGAATCTCACCCAGTGTGATCACATTTTGGATCACATTTTGGAAAAAAAATTGATTAGCCGATCTCTCTGAAAGAGATAGCACCAATTTTCAAACGATTTCTCAAGCGCAAAATGACCAAACAGAACCTGATCTTTTTGATAGCATCTTAGAAAACCTAACTGAAACCCAAAGGTGCCATACACATTTGACTCAAATAACTGCCTGAAGGGTCAGAATCAACGAACAGCAGAATTATGTGTTACATGAATACATTAAAGAGCGAAACAAGGATCGCCAGGTTCGAATTGATATAACAGATCTTGAAACCGGTTCTTTTATAACTGAATTTCAAACATACTTCTTCCCTGAGAAGCATCAGAAGAGTGCATTGAAGTTCTGAGATCAGTACAACCGAGCTGGTATAAAACTAACCACTTACCTCCTTATAACCTTCGAAGATGAGATCGTTTGAGATCGTTTGTCTCCAATTTTTCACGTTTGCTCCACTCATCCGTGTTTTGCATCTAAATTTACTTGAAAAAAATTGATCAGAAATTTTTCTTGAATATTTTTTCTCGTGATGTTTTTTCTTATTACGCGAAACTTTTTCTACCCTGTACACAGTTTTCGGTTTTGCATCGAAATCAATTGATCAGAATTTCACAAATTGAAACGTTTTCTCTGGTTTTTATCCTGTAAATAATTTTCAGTTTAATTATGATAGAGTGATCGCTTGCAAAAAATCCAATCCCTTGAAAGTAATACACCGAAATCTCTAAGAAAAGTTTAAAAAATATAGGTAAGCGATTCAGAACGATGTTGCAGTAAGTTTTTAAACAAGTTTTATGATTAATTTTTTGTAAAATCTCCCCCCGTTCATCGTTTTAAGAAACAAATTTAAAAAACGCTAAAAATGATTTTAAAAATATTCCAATTATGGCTGTTTAATCTTACAAAAATGAAGCGAGCATACTTCTTGGTAGAAATTATGAACTGAGCTTTTTAATAAACTGTCTTAGAAAACATAACTGAAACCTCAAGACCCGATAAATATCCGACCCAAATGAATTCGTTCAAGAACGAAACAACGATCGCCAAGTTCGAACAGATATAACAGATCACGAAACCAGTTCTTTCATAGATGAAGTTCAAATAAACTCTACTCCTGAGAAGCATCAGAAGAATGCATTGATGTTGCGAGAACCGAGCTGGTATGATTCTAACTGTTTACATTCTCATAACCTGCGAAGATGAAATCGTTTGAAAGATGTTCGCTTCCAGATTGATGACCCAGAGAAGACTTTACAGGTGCAACAACCACGAAGACAATTGGCCTCTTTGAGCGAAGCCATTCTT
>NC_087069.1:25961966-26079085 GCF_963678635.1 Symsagittifera roscoffensis
CCCGTACCTTACAAAAACTTGGAAACCAGATCTGAGCATCGTAAAATCTTGCCTATTTCAGATCTTGTCCAGACATGGTGCATGTTTCGTTTGGACATGGACATGTCTGAATCAGGACTGAGGCAGGTATGGATTCTATCACAAAAGCAGATCTGCTCAAGGTCTGATTCAGACCTGGAACATATATGGGTCAGACCTGGTGCAGGTCTGTTCAGATCTGACCCATATATGTTCCAGGTCTGAATCAGACCTTGAGCAGATCTGCTTTTGTGATAGAATCCATACCTGCCTCAGTCCTGATTCAGTCATGTCCATGTCCAAACGAAACATGCATCATGTCTGGACAAGATCTGATGAAGGCAAGATTTTAAGATGCTCAGATCTGGTTTCCAAGTTTTTGTTGGATAGATTTCCACTCACTAAATTTTCAAAAAGACTCCGGGGCAGATCGATTCAAGGGTCTAAAAACAGTTTTGATCATTTTTTTTGCAAACAAGGCGAAAAAACAAGCTGTTTAAAAGATTTATTGAAATGTTTTATTTTCATTATTTTAACTAAAACACCTGCGAGATGTTGAAGAACAAGAAAATGAACCACATAAATGGGGCACCAATTTCCAACCCCCAACGCAGTTTATAACATTAGAAGTCGTTTTTGAAAATTTTCAAATATTGAATTTGAGAAAACAGGGGGATGGAAACTGGAAAAGAAGCCCTATACAGAAGACCAGAGTTCGTTTTTTTCATATGAAACTATGTCACGAGCATAATGGATTAACTATTTTGTAACATCTACCAAGTTCGGGGGAATATTTTTTATTTCATTTCATGCATCAAGTGGTCGAATGAGTCAGGTAGTTTCCGACTGAACTCATGAGGAACTGTTCCTGTCTCGACAGATCTTCTAGACTGTTCAGTTCCCGCAAACTGCGGCCTCCTTCCAAGTTGTCATTACCTCCGACGCCATTGTAATTTTCACTAGTCGCGCCACTCGTGAACTGAGTCTGATTCGACTGCGTGACTGGAGATGCCGCGTAGTGCAGTAACGATGGCGGGTGTCCAGATGTCTGAGGTTGGTTTCTATCCGACGTGTGGTATCCCTGGGCGTCTCCGGCAGCACCTACGCTTTGTCCGGAAGTAGACTGGTGATGCATTGACAGAGAAGGCGGCGTCGTAAGATGCTGAGGTGTGTTTGTGATGGACTGCAGCGGGAATTGAGCAGGCGATGCCTTGCTGCTACTGTTTCCCGTTGGCGCCTGTTGATTTGTATGGTTGCTGTTTAGAGTAGAACTCGACTGATGTGGAGCAGGAAGAGAATTTTGTTGATTGTGCTGATGGAGAGAGCTGTGAGTTCCTTGAACATGAGTATGTACACTTGGTAGAAACCGCCTTTGGAAACAGCAAAAAATACCTGAAAACCACAAACATTACAATTGAGACCACTTTGACCTGAGCTGCACTATATGATAATTTCTTTTTATAAAGCTAAATAATTTATAATTTTCCACCGGATAAAGCAACGCAAATGGGCTGCTCAACAGATACCGTTCAAAAAGCTCCTCATTTTTAGTAAAGACAGTGAAAGAAACATTGAATAATACCTTTCCGTTGGACTCGCAGAGAAAGCGCAGTTTTTGTATCTGGTAGTGGCAGAATACTCCGTCCAGGTTTCCAGTATCTATTGCTCGGATCTCGATGGAAGTCGTGCAGTATCATAACACATGATTCGGACCGACCGCCGCTAAAATAGATGTTACAAAATTGAAAAAGAAACTGATTTCCAACATGTCAGAAGCTTTTTGGGTAATTCTAACTTTTAAAAAGTTTACAATTTAAAAAGCCACCACTGTGTAAGCAAAAGCAGTTAATGAAGCTTTCATTTCCCATTAACTGTCAACTATGACCATTTTTTGCTTCCTAGACGTGTACTATATCCTTACCAACGGATGTCGGTGGTTCTCCCCATAGAAATGCGGCGTCTCTAAACGTCCTTCCATTTGTATCAACGTACACACCTTCGCCTGAAAATCAAATGATTAAACATCGAATGATTCAGCGCACACAGATTCTTTGACAAGCTATTTTTCGTGCTGAGCTAATGATGAACTGAAGGTAATTTAAAAAGATTAGGTTAAGTATCCTATTGAACATAATTAGAATTTGGAACTGAATGCAGTTAGGCAAAATGTTTCAATTTACTGTTGTAGCACAAGAGTAGTTTGGTTCCATTACTGCCTGGAAATGTCGCCACGCAATGCGGCACAACTGACCCCGTACCCGTCTAAAACAGAAGTAGCCTTAGTGTCAATGAAACACATTGATAGCAATTTCCAACCGCAGTGTCATTTACAGACAAAGGGGAAGCTGAGCTTCGCATCACAAGAGAGACACAAGAGAAAATATAAGCTACAATTCCTGAAAGCCAAAAGTAAACGGCAATTGCTGAAAATCGTAAGAGATTTTGAAGTCCTAAAAAAATAATGCCTACAAGGAAATCAGATTTTTCTTTTCAACAGCATCAACAAGATGTAAATTGACCTAGGTCCGCAAGTCATTTAGCTAAGACACTGATAAGATTCCTTTACAAAACTCAGTTTTCAATCCAATATAACGTCAAGATACCGTGCTGAATATTTGGTTTTCAATTCCTCCTTGTAAAAAAAATATAGAACCGAATGATTCGGATTATTAGCAAAATCTGATTATATCTGTTTTGTCTGCACAAATCAAAATATTCTCAATTCAATTGCCTGTATATTCAATGCTCTATCTGCGAATATATCATTTACACAGAGGCGAAGCTGTGCTTCGCGGACACTTGCGACAACATAATCAAAAAGCAGCTCTATCAAGTTAAATAGGAAAAAGTAGAAATAAGCCTCGAGTTAGCAAAAAACTCGGCTATCTGCAGGATTCGAATGTGCGACCTACTGCAATCAATAGATTTTGAGTCTCCCGCACTATCCCCGCAACTACTCGAGCTTTACAGCCGACAAACACTAGTCACGAATAAAGCAGCTACATATGCTAGCAAATTGCCAATGCGATTCAGCACTAAATACAAATAGATACAAATTAGCAATTAATAGTTTGGAATATAACAAACTGAAGGCATCCACCCTAACTTTGCATGTAACAAAATGCGAAATATAAAACCACATTATGCATTTCAAAAAGTTGCGAGATATATTGAGTTAGAAAATTTCTAAAATTAAGTTTTTATTATTGTGATGTGGTTTGAAACAAATAGCTTTTTCCGGTTCATTCGATGAAATAAAAATGCATCAACTATGTTAATTTATTGTCCAAACACATGCAATCAAAAGCTGTAAAGGTGCCCCGCCATTTTGGGGTGCCGCACCAATATTTGCGACTTAGGTTGAAAAAAAATAAGGTTCGTAATAATACACTAGCTTCGCAAGAGTAATCAGGATCAGATGCGAATTTAGGGAAGCAGTTTCATTTCCTTTACTACTATTTGGTGAAATCTGTTTTTGTCGCCAATAAATGTTAAACTTAAGGGGGGAGCGCACGCCAAAAAAAAGCAATTTTTGTACCAAAATTTTGCAAAAATGGTCCAAAAACGGAAAATACCGGTGGCGCAGAACCATTTCACAAAATAGATTTATACAGTGTTTTAGGCAACCTCGGAAAAAAATTTGGTCGATCTAGAAATCCACCCACGAGAAAATGTTGTATCTTACATCCTGGCCGAGTATCTTGTAGTTGAACAGATTCAAATAGTATGCTCTGATTTTGCACTTGGCTCCAGAGATGCTGATCATGAGATTCAGATTGGGCAGAGTGTCTACCAACTGGAATTTCCTCCGCTTGATCAGCTGTGACACTGTAAAGACCAGATTGATATGATTTTTATGAGCTTTTCTGAACTCAAGTCCATTTTTATTAAGATTTCAATTAAATGCACCTAAAATAATTTTGTAATGAACTAGAAATGAAACTAATGAAGGCTAATCAATTGCAACGGAACCGAAAAAAAAATCCTAGCAATTTCAATTGCTAATGATTTTATTTAGATACTCTATTAAGCGATAATTATTCGTGTATTACCTTTGCCTTCGCCGCTCCTGTCGATAAAGAAGAGCAGTCTCAGTTCCAATCAGCAGATTCACACCTAAACAATACTGATGTTCTAGAGACGTTTTACACCATTAGTGAAAAAGACGCTCACTTTTTTCTGTGCTTATGAACTAGAGCAGGTACAGCAGCACCCAATTTATGGCTGCCGGTTGTCCTTTTCTTGCATGAAGTCAACCCCTCCAACACCTCTACCGTTCGTTATTGACCCTCTTCGACAAATTTTAATATGCTCGATATTCAACCGAGCTTATCTAAATTGTATCCAAAACCGCTTAAGATGCTAAGATATAATAACTTCGAGCTTCGAGAAATTGCGTTAAATATGAAATATGAGTTCATAAGGTGTGATAAAATAATTTTTCGATTTATAGTGAATTGTAATTTTGACCCCTATGCCGAATCAAATCATCCGTCGAAAAAAGTACAAACCATATTTTAAGTATAGCTGCTGTGAGTATTTCCTGTCTGTACTTCTTGCGGAACTGCCTGATCTCTGCGTCTGGCTGTTTGCTCGACTCTGCACTGCCAACAGTCACACTCACATTGTTCACACCTATGTCCCCACCCATGCCCACTCCCTGCTGCCCCACCCCTACAGACCCACTAGCTGTCCGAGCCAGGAGGGGCCCGAAAAAGGCATTGCTGTTGTTGTTTGAAGAGTTGGCCCAGCTCCACTTGCTGAACCAGACACGAATGTCGGCAAGTCCAAACCAGGCATGCCTCCCTTCTTCTGCAAACAATAATATACATATCCATTACAATTCGAATGAGAGAACAGTCCTCCTATATAAAACGGTCCCTCCTTTATTTGTGACCACCCTATTTGACATATAAGTTTGATTATGAGCAGAAAAGGTATTTAACGGCAAACAATTTAGTTTTCAACAAAAGTTTCTATCAATGCTCGCACAAATAGTTTTTATCAGCGAGCCAAAACAAATTACAAGAAATGATATTGTCCTCAAGTCATCTTTGTATGTTAAGCTCAGTAGCATATTGTACAAATCTGAAATAGTTTTTCCCATATGCATCCGGTTATCGCAACTGCAAGCTTTTGATCAGCGAGTTTCTTAAATATTAAACTAAAACGATGGGAGATCGACTCAGGTGGCACAAATAATACTCCTGCTAAACAATGAATCCTTTGTAAAAACACTTTTTCAATTTCTACAGACCGCGGGGAAGCTATTTTGGAATAATAGAAAAATCTGAAAATTTTTTTTCTTTTGCAGGTTTTTATTTTTAGCCACCCGACTTTTCGTTCTAGAATTATTACAAACACGTTATTCTAAAGCTCTACGTCTGTAGAATTTATTTCTATACCTGCTTTTCAAAAACTGAAAACAAGGACGTAATTTTAAACGAGTTTTAGTATTATTTGTTAAAATAACTATTTTCAACGATAAAAACAAGACACGTGACAAAAAATGAGAATTCATTCGAAAATTTCAAAAAAAAATTTTTTCAGATCTGATCATGTCTGATGCAGTTCTGGACAGATATGCAATCTCACAACAAATGGATTCACCCTGGGCATATCTGTATTTTTATTTTTTTTCTGTAACATTATAGTTTTTGTATCTTCCAGGTCTGTACATGTCTGATACAGTTCAGGACAGATATGCAATCTCACAACAAATGGATTAACCCTGGGCATATCTGTATTTTTATTTTATTTCTGTACGGGCAGCGAGTTGCAACCCCTTATACAAAGTATAGAGCTCCCCAGGAGCGCGAAGCTTTTTTTAGTTCTTATGTAATTTATAGATTCTGGATAGCTTTCCTGTCTTTTTTCACTTAGTTTTTCGGCTAATCGCTGCATAGTCCACGTGGCTGTTGGAGCAGCCAAAATTTTTACATCAAAGAAAGCGCGGCTGAATTGTGAACCCCAGAGTCCGCTTGTCTTGATTTCAAGTCGTGCCTCATCTTCAATTGTAGTTGAATTGTTGAAGACGCTTTCGCCTGGCAACGGCTGATTTTTCGGCTCAATCTCGACGTCATGTCAAACCTCGTTCATGACGTTGGCGAATGTGTTTCTATTTTTGATTGTGTTTTATGTGTGTGTAACCGCCCCGTTCACAGTGTAGCTTATGTGTCAAATAAAAATTAAACACCACATGCACATGTGAGTGGGGTTTTGGTCGGTTCCCATCCGTATCTTAAGTAAATATTATCTCTGAATTCTGATTTATTCATGTTAATGTTGTATTTGCTCAGTGGTAAAGCGTTGAACCAGTTAGAAGTTCCCTTTTTGGAGAGCAGGTTGATTGCTTTTTTTTAATCTGTTTCTTTCAAGGAGTTAATGAGGTTTATTTTCTTTCGGTTTGTTCTATCAAATTTCACTTTTTTGTTTTTTGTACAAATTTTTTCTTGCTGTGTTATTGCTGTAACAGGATCTTGAAATTTCAGTACTTAAGATGTTTTTTTAGACCAATCTATATAGTTTTTATAATCGGATGGCAGCTTGATGTTAAAGCCGCCCATGTTAAAGGGTAAGAAAGATATCCCACGGAACTGGGGGTTCAATGCGTCTTTAACGAATAGGTTAGGTATTAATTGTTCTTTCATAACCTTTTCACAAATTTCTAAGTTTTCCACAGTGTTAGGTCATGTCCCGGTAAGAATTGAAAGCTTTTCTTGAACTCCTTTAGTATAGCAGGCAGAAATGTTTTGGGGGGAGGTTTTAGCTATTTATGTTAATTTTTTCAAAATTTTGATTTGCTTATTGTGTTGAAACTCGAGGATTTTTTTACTTTCTATTTTTGTTCCTATAACTAAACTAAGCACTCGGGCGCCTGCCTTCATAGTGATAACTGTATTTTCGAAGATTTTGTCAGCTTCACCGAGTTTTTCATCTTTGACAATGAGTTGGTATTTGGATGCTTTAACATGATAGCCAAAACAATTACTTAGTGATACAATTTTAACGAGGACGGTTCGTAGATTGCTCAATTTACCGACTGCGTTTACGTTGTCTGCGTACCCATTCTGGGTTACGTTGTCTACTGATAAAAAATTTATGAGGAGTATTATGGCTAGGCCGTACAAAGCCTTTGCTAGTGGATCCCCTTGGGTTGTCCCTTCTTGAGCGTAGATTTTGTTTTTTTTTGCTATCGAATAGTTTGTATACATTGGAGTAGGAGTTCTTAATCGCTGTTGAAAGAAAAGGGCCGATATTTTTGATGTTTTTCAAGGCCAGCTTTCGAATTAGCAGATTTCGATTTAGCGTCGACGGAAGTTTTGCTGTATTGATCTTTTAGCGTGTGGATCGCATATTCAATGCTTTATTTTTGTACTAGACAGAGTTGGTAGTTTGAACCGAGCGACATGAAATCGTTTTTTAGGCATTTGGTTATTGTTTGTTCTATTATCCTAAGCATAAATTTTCAAATGCCTATGGGTCTTACTCCTGGACTCTCAGCTAAGAGTATTAATCTACATGCGTTATATGGTTCCGTTAGTTCTGGATTTAGTTCTTCTGTGGCCAATTTAGTGGCAATTTTGGCAATTGTTTTTGAAATCTCAACTGAATGTTGCCCGAAATGTGTTTAAATACGTCTCCATTCTATTGCGTCAAGGCCAGATGGTCCATGAGGTCCGTGCGTTCTCATTGCTACTTTCTTGAAATTTTTTCCATGAGACTGGTGTAATATATTTCTCATCATCTGGTTCAGATGATGGGTGCTTCTCTAGAAGAGTCTGTTCTACTGTCTTACCTTTGACGAGCAAGAAACCCCTTTTGGATGTGTCCGTTAGTTTTGCTATTGCGCTTGATGTTTTCCAGTTTTCATTAGTTTGTTGAACTGTTTGCTTCAGTTTCAGTTTTTCTACTACTTCCTTTTGTCAAGCGCATTTGCCGCGCCTTCCTTTTGTTATACAGGTCATCCAGGTCTCCGTCTTGCTATTTCTTAAGTCGCTTTGCTATTGTTTTGGATAAATATCCATCATTTTCGGAATTTGTTTTGCACAGTAGTAAGTGTGGAAAGATCAATGCTGCGTGCCTTGCGAAGGTATTTTCGTTGTTTTCTATTTGGTTGTTCAGACTTCTATTGAGGGTTTCAATGAAGTTATATCCAATTTTATTTTTTTGATAAGATCATAAAGCCCGGTTTCCATTGGACCACTTCGATGTATATTTACCTGGTGGTTTCTACGAATTCTAGACAGGGGTTTGACCATGGGTCTTGTGTTGTTCTAGGTTCAACAAGGTAGGGTTGTCTTGAGTTTTGTGAGTGTGGGGCAATGGAAGGGTGAGGATGGAGTCGAGGGAGCGTGGTTGTAGCTAGGGTTAGGGGATTGCATTCATGCGTGTCGTTAGCTGAATGTGAATGAAATTGGGAAGTGCAGCGAAGACAGCTGAAATCGTCATAATGATCACTGCTGCGGTTTAGGCCGCTGTATTTTACATGCATGTAGCCTGGGCATGTGAAGCAAACAACACCTTCACCTCGCAAGCCGTTTTTACAAATAAAGCAGTGTGTTTGAGTAGTCATTTGAGGAAGGACGGCGGTGTCAAGTTAGCGAGAGAACTTATAAATTAAATGTGCAAAAAATTTTTTTTTAAAATCATTACCGTAGAACGAGAAAAGGCTGTCATCACGGCAAAACCTTTGAGGGGTTTAGATTTAGGTTGAACTTAGGTGAAACAATGAGTGTATGAGGGTCTACAAATCTAGTTATTAAATTAAACAACACATGGTTAAGAATTTATATTTTGCGAAATACTTCAGAGTTATAACAGTTCTGAATTGTTTTGGGCATGACCAGTTTCTTGGGCTGCAATTTGTTAGTGACGATGTTAATCAATTTTTCCCTTGCTGTTCTAATTCTTGCAGATGCAGCTTGTTGTCATTGTATTCACCAACTATTGTTACTGTTTTTAAGTGCTTTGTTCTGTAGCGCAAAACTGTTTCAAACAGATCATGAAGCATTGCGCCGCGGTAGGAGTGAATTGTTGATTTTACTAGAATTGGTTTGATAGATTTGCTCTTTGAAGTCCCGATAACTAGTTTCTGTGAAAACTCAGGCATCTATCTGAAACACAGTCAACTGAGGCGAGAAAGGAAGTTTTTTGGGGCCAGAAGGGAAGCTTTCGGGCAGTTTTAAGGTTCTTGATAATATATTAGAAAAAAGAACTGAAACTCAAAGATCAGAGACACATCCAACTCAAATAACTGCCCGTTCAGTCAGAATCACTGGCCAGCAAAAGATGTGATGCGAATTTCAAAAACGAAACAACGATCTAGCTTTAGCAATCCTTTTTATTCAAACATTAAACATTCAAGTTTTTTTGCTGATGAAGATGGAGACAGCACAGACCTATATCAAGAAATTTTTATTATTAACGAATCGAATCAAAAATCAGACTCAAAAATTGAATCGAAACAAAAATCAGGAGAGTTGGAATTTTTTCTATTAAAAAAAAACAGAGCTCGCCAGACGAAGATTAGGTTCACTCACTCGGAATTGCATAAGACTCAAGGATGCTACATAGCCGAGTTAATGATTCAGGCATTCTGAAGAGTACATTTTCTTTAAGCCATTTGTGTCACAGCCCGCAGCAGGAACCGTTTGCTTAATGATCGGTAGAGCACGTAATCTAAAAAATTAGAGAATTAACAAAACAACAAATTTTTTTGACCTTCTCAACTCAAACAAAATCTTCAAAAACACTAAATAAAGAATCTCACCAAATTTTTCATGCTTATTTTGATTTTGATTGGTTGATACAATCATGACAGTATATATGATTGGACGTTGGAAAATCACATGCCTTTTAGTTTAGAAAAATGAACCCATTTGAGTTTTGGGAAAAAATGCCGCTTTATAAATTTCGACAGAAATGAAACCAAACATGTCGGCTGCCATATCAATCTAGGATTGATTATTTCAGGGGACAAAGCATTTCTAGTGGCGAATAGAGACTTCTTTTTTGATAAGAAGGAATATATCAAAATTGCACTGGAAAGCAAAACTAAAACTATTTGAATCAATGGTAATGCCAGTAATACTATATGCAATTTGCTGTTTCATTAAATCAAGTATGTGATGTCACAGTGTGAAATTATGCAGAAATGGGCTGTTAGTAGGATTGAAACACGAATGTTTCATGAAAAGAAAAATTAAGACAGCTACAAATTTTGTCTTTGTCGGTGTATATACAATTGAACAACCTGTTATTACTTGCAAAAATTATACTGAAGCGATGAGATACTAAACTGCTTGATGCTTGATATCCCTTGTTATACAGATCTCTCTCGTGTCCCTATGTTTCAGCTAAAGAAACAATTAAAATTTAAATGGCAACAGATTTTTTTATATCAATTATGTCGTCTTGCAAATCCTCTTAGGATTGATTCATGACACTGGACTGGTTTTTAACATTCGCCAGGACGTTCATACCGATGGAAAACAAAGCTAGGTTGTCAAACGACTGGCTAGAGTCTTAATACAGCTTCACATGCTTTTAACCGTCTCTACCAAAGCCAGTTGAATGTGTTGTCTTTTAACATCGGTTCCATAAAGTCTTTACTACTTAAGGCTATCGGCCAGATTGCGCGAATTAACTCAATTACAAGCAAAAATAGTGAGCTAATGGCTGGGTCTCAGTATCCCCAGACCACGAGGTCACTCCTAAAAACGGGGATATTATTTATTATCATAAGACTATCGGTTTTGTTCACTAGATAAAAATCATCATATCCATCGGAGATGGATCAACGCTTTCTCTCAACTCCTAGCCTATCATATACTGAAAAATGAATTAGAAGTTAATTAAATTCAACTCAAGACATACCAGGAAGCTGAACGTTGTTTAGAAACCCGTTTCAGTCTCTTCCCGGGCCTTCCGGATTCTTGAAACCGGTCGAAGAGCAGTCTTAACGCGGTCTGGGAAGAGTAGTAAAATCTTCCCAATATCCCTCCGAATTATCGGAAACTGCTCCGTAACGATTGTAGCTGTACAATCGTTCAAATTCGGGTAGCTGTACCGATCGAAACTTCAATGTAGTTCGTACGTTTTTTCTTCATTGTCGAGAATCATTGTTGTTTCCTCAAGCGAAAGTCGATCTTCTGATTTTCGCGCATTTTCAGTTACTGCTAAATATCAAGGTCCTGATTTTTCCTTATTTTCGAACGCATTTCAAAAAATTACTTCGTTACTGCAATTTGACCTTTCCCAATTCGTTAAATTGAACAATTAACGCTGTTAATTTGTCGAAACTGCCAATTTTCTCACTCGGCTGCTACTAATAAAATTTCGATGTTGCCATGCATTATAACCATTCTGGGTGCCCTACTCAAGCTTTTCTAGAAGAAGTAAAGCTTCATGGAATAAAGAAACAAATGCACATGAAAGCTTGCATGTGAATGGCCGATGTACAAAAGCGAAAGTAAAAAGTGTAAAGAAACTTTTAATTCTGATGATGCACAAAATGTGCGAAAACGTTTGAATTAGTTTTTTAAAAATTCTTAAAGAAGTGTTGTAGTTATCTGAAACGAGTTCATTGACGGGGCCTGGACTCTTTGTGGAGACACAATCCCTAATGCTACAACTAATACTAATTATACTATTTGACTGCTTACTGGAAAGAATGATCATGCGTCTGTCTAAATACGAACCGTGTTTAGAGTAGTAGTAGAATTCTACTGTAGTAGAAGAAGTCTATCACTGTCTATCCTAGTATCCTTGTGCTATCAAGTTATGTTTTTTTTGTGCAAGGGTTCGAGACCTCGATTTTCTTAAACAGGGAATCTCCCTGGCAATACCTGAAGCATTTTTTTATTTGTAAAGCCACGATAACGTAAACGCGTCCTAGTGTAAGTTTCTTTTTGACCCGCAACCTCATCAAGTCAAACACATCCTAGTTTAGGTATCTCATTGACCCGCATCCTCATCAGGTCAATCTCTTTGAGTTTTTTTTCAACTCCTGTTTCTTATGTGCAGAGGATAATTAAAACAGGCCCTTCCTTCATGCGACGGTCCGTGCAGAGGTTGGATAGGGCCATACTAACTCTATATAAGTACATCGGAAAAAATTTATGAATAAATCAAGTCGATTTTAAAGCATCCAGAGAATTGTCAATTAAAATTACCCTCCTCGATTATAGCACAGATGGAATTGTCTATTTTGGATGTCTTTTTAAGTTTTATGCACCCCCTGAGGCAGAGTATTGCACTCCTCAGAAGTGCAAAATTTAATTTTGTTTTTTTAAAAATTGATTGTGTCCGAATATGATTCGTTTCGTTTTTCGCTTATTTTCTGGACGGATTTTGCAGAGCCTGGTGCTGCTCCCACGGTACACGCAAAAATTGGAGGAACAACGCTGCTGTGTTCCACATACAGAATTCTTTGTTGGTATTTTAATGTTTAGACACGCTCATGATAGTTTTAGGGCAGGATTTAGCACGGGGGTTGAAAATTTTTTTACTCGAAAAATGTTCGACTGAATCGGCCTCCACAGAGTCCATTTGGCTTGATGTCAAGTCGAGTGCCATCTTCAGTAGTTTTTGTTTTGTTGTGAAAGCTTTCGCCTTCCAGCGGTTGAAGTTTCGGCTCTATTCCAATATCATGGCATACTTCATCCAGGAGTGTCGCAAAGGTATCACGAATTTCATTGTCTTAGATGCAGGGGTTAGTTTTCTCAATCTGATTGACTCGATTCCCAACCAGCTCAATTTTCTGTACTTCTTTCACGTTATACGTTCTTCTACACTGAAATTCCAAGGTTTTTTGTCTCGGCGAAATAATGAAGGACGAGTGTAATAACTTAATATGATAAGTTATTGTGAACTTCTGATTAATATTTAAAAGAAAAGTAATAGAAAAGCAGCTGTATCGGACTGCTACAAAACTTGAAAAGAGTAAATAAAAATATGAATAAGTATTAGATCATTCACTACTCAACTTGAATTATATGCGTGAAATCTTTGCCTGCAATGTGTGTTTTTCAGGATTTCTCCAGTTCTTTAAAAAATATTAGCCTAGTTTTTAACTCTGAATTTCTTCGTCAGTATCTCTTTCTTGCAATGCAACTTGGTCGATTTTCCGTTTGAGTCTGATAATTTCTTGCTCAAGTTCACTGACCAGCTCAGTTTTATCTTCCAAGTCTCGACTAGTTTTATTTATCTGTGCTGTTTGAACATCGTTTTCCTCGAGAGCTTCAATTGTTTCTCGTTTCAGTTGCTCGACTCTCCCTCTCAATGATTTAACTTCAGCTTCTGATTGTAAGTTCCTGCGTTCGAGTAACTCCATATCTCGTGTTTTTTCATTCATTGCCTTCTTCAGTTTGGCTTCAGAATGTTTCATGTTTCCGATTTGAATGTGCAACTGTTGGATTTGAGTTTTCAGCTCGGTCACTTCAGTGCTGGGCGTTCCGGGCAGCGAAGTTTTCTGATTTCTTACTGCCCGACTCTAAAAATTGAAAAAAGTGAAGATAAATCGTTATTAAATCGTTTGGATGTGATTTCTTTTTTTTCTTTCTCACCTCCAAATCAGCAATTTGATTCTTAAATTTCTTAATCTCCCTCTCAAGCTGAAATTTCTCGGTCTCCAACTGTTCTCGTTTGCTCCATTCATCCGTGTTTTGCATCTAAATTTGCATCGAAATAAATTGATCAGAATTTACATAATTTAAATGTTTTCTCTTGTGATGCTTAGTTTTTTTTCTAATTACGCGAACTTTTTTTTTCCTGTAAACAACTTTCGGTTTGCATCGAAATAAATTGATCAGAATTATAATAATTAAAATGTTTTCTCTGGTTTTCTTTCCTGTGAATAACTTTCAGTACTACTATGATAGAGTGGTCCCTTGAGAATAAGACACCGAGAGCTCTAAAATCGTTTAAAATTTATGAGTTAGCTATTCAGAAAGATGTCGCAGTATATTTTCAAACAAATTTTATGATTAGTTTTTCGTAAAACTTCCCCGCTCATCGTTTTAAGGTGGAAATTTAAAAAAAAACGCTAAAATTGAGTTTCGATGACAAATAAGTTAACCCAATTATGGCTGTAAATCTTTTTAAAGTTGAAGCGAGCATGTTGCTTGATATAAATTATATAGTAATACAATTTTTAATCAGAAAAATTTCAAACAATATATTTCGCGAGATTTTTGAAATGAATAATTTATATACAAATTAGTTTTCAAATTATTAAATGCGAAATGCATGCGAGATCTGGCGCTCGTAGTTGCTTTTTCGGGGGCCTGTCTATCATAGTAGTAACCAACTTTCATCCATATCTGCTCATAAAAGTGTTCTCTGATTGAAAACCTTTTGAAAAAAAATCGTTTTGTTTTGGATTCGAGGGATTCGTTTTAGTTTTCATCGGGTCCCATATCCGCTCAATAGCTATCTGTAAAAAATTGATCTTGCTTTGTTGTTGAACCGGAACAATTAGCAGGCTCCTTTTTAATTGGTTTCGAGGTAACACGGTTGCCTTTGTACCCTAAGGTCTGGGTTTCAAGTCCTTTTTGGACCTCGTTTTTTAATATCTATGAAATTAATTTATTTTCCGGGAAAATTTGAATATCTGGACTTTCGTTTGTCTGCTCAATTTCCAATGCTTATTTTTTTTCTGATTTAAACATTTCTTACTATTATTGACAGTCGTCCTGTTAAAACGTCATTTTACTTATTCGGATTTTATATTTTGTATAAGTTTGTTTTTTGTTTATTTTCATAAAACAGTTTCGGCTTATATTTTATCTATCGGCTCGCTCACTTATTTCGCTTGAAGGGTAAAAATTGATTATTAAAAAAAAAGACGTCTGTTGCAGTCGAAAAGTTCAATGTTTTTGAACCTAATCGCTCCACATTTTTTCGATGACAACAACTTATTCGATGTTTTTTCTTTTTTGGCCCAATGGGCATCTAGCCACGTTTTTTTTCTTCTAAGTGGCAGCTCAATAAATACTATTTAATTTTATGTACTGTCAGTAGTTGCGTTTTCGACTGTTTTTTTGAATAAATTTTTACGACTAAGTGATTTGGGTCTCATTTTCTCTTCGCTAGCTTGCAATGCTCCACTTCGTCTCTATATTGAAATGTATGTAAAAGGCTTGGTATATCACCTGAAGCTGCTCGATATCTTCGTGCAAAGTGGCAATCCTTTTTTCTAATTCGGAGTTTCGGGAGTTACTGTCTGCCAAATCAGAAGTAATGTTCGCAATCTGACTCTCGTGATTTTGCCTCGCTGTCTTCAATTCAAAACTAAAACCAAACAATGAGATACGGCTATATTAGTAAACGAAGAGATTTAAAAAACTTTTTTTAGCGTTTTTCTTGATTTGTTATCTGACTAGCAGCCTTGTTAGCATAAAATTATTTGTTCTTAATCTCTGGCTGCTTTGAGAAAGAAAACAGGTCTTCTATCAAGTTTTGTTGTAAGTTGGTCTGAAAGGCAAAAAATATTTTTCAGACCATTGTTTCTAGATACCCATTGTCATGCGCCTCATCAAGGTGGACACATATACGGAAAATGGATCACGACCACCTCTCCAAGTTGATCCTTGATGTTTTTTTTTGAAAAAGATTCCCAGAGAACGTTTTTTTTGCAGCTTGCTCGACTTGCATGTTGTGTAAAACCATTTTTTTCTAGGAATCATTGTTTGAAGAACATACTAATGGAATATTTTTAACATTGTCGTTTTAAAACGCGCCATATTGTCAAAAATACTCTCTCGCTTTACTCACTCGAATTTAGACTTCAAACGGGTTTTTCTCAACATTGGGACTGTTTTTTCATTTTTTAAAATGTTTTAATCTCGACTGAAAGAGCTTCATTATGATATTTCACTGGTATTATCTCGATTATTATTTTTGGTACCTGATTTTACCTGATACAAATATTTCTTAACATTGTTACGTTTCTATTTTGTATCGAACAATTAGGAATACCTCACGGCTTCTTTGGAAATGGTTAGTTGTTGTATGTTGCCCTGTAGTTTTCGAATGGCCTCCGACAAGGTGTCAATTTCCTGTTGGAGTCCTTTGCTCGCTTCTCTTTCGAACATGATGATCTGCAATAGATAAACTTGATTGGAAGGGCTTGCTGTTTTGAACGATTGTGGGTAAAAAATAGTTTCCACGTGGAGGGAATGAAAAAAAAAATAAACAGACAGTCTATATAAGGCATTTTGGGACAAATTTGTCGTTTTTTGTGTTTGTTATGAAATATGAAGTTGATTTTATAGAGTAAGTAAACCAGTGAATTTTTCTGTTGCATAATTTTGCCGCGAAAAAAGGTTTGAAAACGGGCCATCTGTTCCAATCAGTTTCTCTCACACTTGGAATTGTGTGTTATACGATTATTTGGTTTATTAATCAGAAGACTGAAAGCTAATAATAATAATTATTACCTTGTTAGCTTCTTCGAGCTTTATCTGCAATGCACGCTGTGACTTCTCTGAATCGACAAAAGAGCAATCCTCAGTTGACATTTTGAAAATTTCATTCCTTTCTCCACTTCCCTCCCGTTCCTTATCCTGGTCTTGAATTGAGCCAGTGTTGTCTCCCAGACCATTTCCAGTGGCGTTCATGAATGCCTGGGTTGCGGATTTGGTCCAGTCGTAAGGAGCATTGAGGCGAAGGGAGCCGTAGCGGTTGATGGATCCATGGTCTAAGCAGAATATCCTCGGTTTCAATTCGTGTTCAATGTATGAAATGATATTCTAGTTTATTCAGTTTATAAAGTGATGTTTTTGGATTTTTCTAAAGAAACAAACTGCTTTGAAGTCTTTAACCGCTTCTTGTCAATGTCGTATGGAGAATTAGGTGGATTTCTGATAAATTATTCATTTTTTAATCAAAAGTTGCCTTATATAACATTCTGGGAAAAGCGCTCAAATTAATTTTGTACGGTTATAACAATGTTTACCTGAGCTGTTTGAGTTCTGTCGTTGTTGTCTGTCCAGCTCAGCCTTGAGTAGTTTCTTCTCCTGTTGCACCTTCTCCACCTAAGAGTCACAAAATAGTCAAGTGGAGTGAATTGACAGCTCAACCGAACTACATTTTTGGGTTAATATTCATTTGGTGCTAGTTAACGACTACAGTCTAATTAATAGAGAGATTCTGTATGCTAGATAATTTGTTCAGAGGCTTTTTTGTTAATCATTTTTGCTAACTAGATTTTATTTTTTCAAGCTGACGTGTTCGGTATAGAGAGGGTCCCAGGAAAAAACCAGTGAAATAGATGTGTCCCAAATCACGCTATATCTAAGCAAGTATTGCAACTGAGTAAATCAATGGACTCTGCTTGATCTTTTTGAAAACTTTTTCACGAACATAAATTACCTGCCTCATTTGCGCTTACTTATTTGATGCTTTAATTGACATCTCCGAGACAAAAAATTGAACAATTTTAAAGCACTGTGTTCACATTAGGGACCGTGTTAGTTTCTTGGGACCCCTTTATCACATTTGTATCACGCGTTTGATGAATTGGTTGAGGCCAACTGTATTGCTATTGATGAAGTCGACAAAAGTCTGTATTAATAAATGTATTAGTTGTTGCTAGTGTAGGCTGTACCTGTTGTAGCGTGTCATCCAGGCGTTTGTTCAGCTGTTTCACCTCCTCTCTCGCAGTGTTCCTCTCATTCCTCACTTTGCTCCACTTCTCCCTCCAGTTCTGAGTACAGTCACTCCACCACTTCATAGTCTGCTCAGTCTGAGCTGCACGCGCCTACAACACACTCTTAATTATAAACTAACACGGGTAGCTAGTTGCTGTGCAAGTAGCACAAAAAGCTCCGACTGCATTCATAAGAAACTACAAAAAAAATTTTGCCAAAGAAGCTCTAAATGAAACTTCCAAAACCAGTTTTATCTGAGCAAAATGATTTTATTCTTTACTTAAATAAAAACGTTTATTAAATATCTAGCTATAAGACCTACTCGTTCGTTTTACTCAAAATCTTTGAAAATGTTTAGTCGTTGGAAATCACGACTGAAAGAGCTTTAATATGATATGTCTCTGGACATATTAGGATGAATTTTTGTTAACTGATGTTGGGAAAACAAACAAAAATAAAATACACCCGAAGACAAAAGTTGCTCACTACTTGCAGTGGTCGGAACAACCAGCCTTTAAACTAAACTTTATGTTCCGAACTAGAAGTGAGCCGGAACTTTGTGTTGGGGTGTAATTTTTCCCCGCTCAAAGTCAGGTACCATGAATAAAGATTAAATGAGGTTGTGTGATATTTCATGATAAAGCCTTTTAAGTTGCAATTCGGTCGATTTTAAAATTTTACCAAACTCAGTGTCGAGAAAAGCCGGTTTGAAAATTTTGCTTTCAAGCGAAGTAATAGTGCAGACTGACGTTTTTCGTCTACAGTGAACTGAATGTTTTCTATTTTTTAAACCTTTTTTTTGGCGTGCCCACGCGCTAGAAGTTTTAAAAAAAGAAAAAAAAATGTTTTTTAAATCATGTTTTTTTTTGGGAACGATTACTGTACTCAGAACTTTCTGTGTAATGTGTTATACTGCTCATAACATTTGTTTTAAGTAGAAGTGTTAAAATGAATGTGATGAAATTTTAGATAATTTGTTTTTTTTATTGTTTTTACTCTAAATTTATTCAAAAATGTCTTCGGTTCATTTTTTCTACTAATTGAGCCATTTATTTTACATGATCAGTGAAGCTTATACAATGATTTTCATGTTTTGGAACTTCGTTTAACAAATCAATTGGATAATTCAGAATTGCGTGCTTTTGCATCTGGTGAGTTGAGAGAAGTTGGATCATATCGAAAACCTATTTAATGGATATTAAACTTCTTGGATCAATTGAGCGATCTCCCCCCCGTAATGACCAATTGAGCTATCTCCCCCCAGCAAAAACGAATAAACTCTACAAAAAGACGTCAGCAAACACAAGTAGATGGATGATGTGTTTATAGCACGCAATCAATTGACCGAACGAAGTTTATCTCACATGAGTATCGAGAAAAATTTAGAAAAAAATCGAAATTTATGAAAAAAAAAATATTTTTTTTTTTGCAAAGTTTTGTTTAGGCGACCATAGCCTCATCGAAGAAAGCAATTTTCCAGGGTTGGTGCTCTAGACTTGTATCTGAATAGCAAAAACGGTTCTCCGCAGCACCTTAATATTGTTCGCAAAAAGTTTTTGTCATTTTAAGAAAGAAAAAAGTCGCTTTTTATGCCTGTTTTATTGATTCTTTTTTCAATCTAAATTAAACCTTAGAGCTTTTTCATCGTAAATTTTGGCTTTCCACATTCGTTGGAAAATATGTTTTATGATTTCATGCCATTCAAACTATTTTCAAGTGGTTATAAACATGTCGCAAGTACCTATTGACGAGTTGACATGATTCTTCGTACTCCAGAGTTGGCTGGATTTATAGAATGTTAATCTCATTTTCAAGCATCTTTTCATCTTCAAATATGTGAAAGATTCTCTTTAAATATCGATGAAATAACTAGTTACGCGTGAAAACGCTAATGTTTACGCTTGCGATTAGCAAGCGTTATCAAATTGGAATGTAGATTTTTTTTCGGGTTAACAACTAGTTTAACAAAATCTGTTGAATCACTATGCAGCTGATATGCTCAATTTCATGAAAATTCAAATTTAATTACTGGGTGGGTACTAATTACCACAGGGTAGTTTGAGGGGGGACTTTTAACTTCTGAAAGTTTTTCACGAAATCAGTTTTTTTCTACAACTGGTGTCTGCTCAAAGCTTGTCGGCCTTGTTTCCACTTCGTAAGTTTTGTTCAGTTGCTAATTTGAATTTCAATTTTCTTGCTTGGCATGTGTGCCTAGATTCCTGTTTGATAAAAACAGATAATTTGAAAGTATGTGGGATTGGGTTTTTTATTTTATTTTTTTGAGACGCTTGGGAAAATTTTATCACTTGCAAAAAACTTAGTTTTCTTTCTCAAAAACCCTTATGCCAATTATCGAAAAAGTAGTATTCATAGAAATACCGCCTACATTCTTGTGTGACTGCATTCTCCCCTGGTATCTTCTTGCTTTAACCCTTTGTCTACACCCTTCGAAAAAGTCTGTTGCGGAATATTTGACCGATGTTTTCTCAAAAACTAACCTACCAAATCCGAGATTTTGGTTTCAATGAGTAGAACAGATTTAAAAAGCTCATTTCGTAAGCGGCTACGCGCAAACTTTTCTCGAAAATTGACCACCCAAACCTGAGGTTGTGGTTTCATTGAATATAACGGGTAGTGAGAGCTCTTGTGCTTTAGCGGCAACTCCCACTTCTTACCCAAAAGTTATTGTCTCCGGAAAAGTCATTTTTTATGAGCGTTTTTTCTAAGTTTTACATAGGCGACCACGATCCCTTGTATACGCGACCACACACAATTTTTTATGACACGAAAAATTATGGCCTATGGCAATAAATATGGCATAATTATTTGACCGCTTTTGAATCTTTTTTTTCTTTTCTCGAGAACTACCCTGCCAAACCTGGATTTTTGGATTCAATCGAAATTACATGTTGGGCCAATCTCTCAAGCATAAGCGGCTACGCCCAATATTTTAAAAAGAAAAAGCTGTAAATGTCAACTTTCTGATTTGGTGTTCGTTTTTGACTTTTATCGGTAACTACCCTGCCTGTTATAATTAGTTTAATCGACACAACAGGTTGTTTGAAGCTTACCTTTATAATTTACTACGCCGTTCTTTTTGGAAAAAGTTATGGCCTTCAAACAAGGGAGAATTTTGAAACTTCCAGCCGTTTTTTGGTAGTTTTTTTTACTATACCCAAAAATTACCGTGCCAATTCTTGGGTTAAGTTTTCAATCGAGTCCTATGTTCTTTGTTGGAAATAAATTATGTTTGATCCCTTAAGGCCTTTAAAAGGCCTTAAGGGATCAAACATATTTTATTTCCAACAAAGAACATAGGACTCGATTGAAAACTTGACCCAAGAATTGGCGTAAACGTTCTGCTTTTTGCAAGCTGAATGACAATTCTGATTTACCAGCTCTAAATTTATGTTTGTTAGTTCCAGAAATTGATTGAAGTATTTTTTCAAACAACCAGGGCTTTTTTAGGGGTTTAATTGCTGAAAGGAACCCTGACTGTTTAATTATTTTCCAGGCTAAGTAGCCCAATTTTTCTCAAATTTCAGTAAATCATTATCAAATTTAATTTTTCTGCCTAAGTGTATTTATTACGCGCATTGTTATATTCATACTAGTAGTGGATGTATCAATTGTATAAGAAGGCAACGCCTTTGAGGCGTTCTGAAAAGCAAAAATGTTGGAAATCCGAGCTCCGTAATCGGTTTTATCGTCTATAGAACAATTTAGGGAACCTATTTTGGATATTTGTTCCATTTTGAAGCTCTATTCTTGCCATTTTTGGTTTGTTCGATTTGGCTCTGTTTATTTTTTTTTGGTCGCACAATAGTGTAGAGTGAACAGCAAAATAGTGAAGAGTAAATTTTGTTTTGTTTGCCCGATTTGCACTCAGTTTCGGCAGAGCGGACCCGTGACCCCAAAATTACCTCAGGCAGAGCGCACCTGAGCTCCAAAATAAATTTGAGCCA
Source organism: Symsagittifera roscoffensis (assembly GCF_963678635.1). Lineage (NCBI taxonomy): Eukaryota > Metazoa > Xenacoelomorpha > Acoela > Convolutidae > Symsagittifera > Symsagittifera roscoffensis. The sequence continues at coordinate 25,983,604 of NC_087069.1, forward strand.
AGCTGTCTTCATCAAAATTTTGTAGGAGCAAAACAACAAATTTTATCGTAAGAATCAATGGAGTTATCAACTTTTTTGAATTTTGAAAAAAAAAACATCTTAGCTCATTCTATTTTATTGTACTATTAGCCAATCCAAGAAGAGTATTTTAAAAAAAAATTTTTTTGATAGTTGTCAGACATTTTTTAGAAATTCAATAAGCTCATGTATTTTTTGTAAAACGCAAAAATTGAAAGTTTTTGTCAGCTTTTATGTATTAGTTTTATTGGAAAATTTAACAAGAGCAAAATAGTATTCGAAATTAATTTGTGATGTTATGTTTTTTCCGTGTTTGTTTCAATTATTTTTTGAATCACGTTTATTTTAATGAGACTTTTAACCGATTTCCAATTTCAAATCGCATGAGCTGTTTATCTTAAGTTCTTTTTCGTGGCTCTAAAACATGTTTTTTTTCCACAGCTAGCTATTCGATACGATATTATGTTTTTGTGACTCAGTTTTTGACATCTCTTATTTTTGTTCCAAATACTAGAAAAGAGTTAAAGGTCATGGGTCAATTGAGGTATAATTGTCAAGCGGGATTCCAAAAACTATATATTTCTAATAATGTGTAAAAGTTGTCCGCATTTTTGGCATTCAGGCTTACTATTTAAATTTACCGAAGAACAATCGTATTTTCTCAAGGATGGTTTAATCTACGATCACAGATAGTGAGGTTATTAAATACTTAGAAAACCTATTATAATCTGCGGCTTATAATATCTTCGATTTTTTTGCTACAACGGGTGGGCAATCTCTGCTACGTGCACGTTGACCGGCTACTTTTGTTCTACGTTGATCATTTTTGATTTGACAAAAAACTTCCTGCGAATATTTTCCCCCGAGGCTGCAGAAATGAACCAGTATACCGCTGTAGCTGAAAAAGGTTAAATTTTTTAGAGTATAAAGGTTAGTTATGTTTTGACGGCAACTTAAAATATGATCTGTTGGCTAGAGTATTTTGATGAGTTGAATGTTAATGGCAACTTAAAACACGAGTTCTCACCCGTAGCTCCTCGATTTCCCTCAGTTTTGACTCATCGAGTGGGTTTATTCCCAGGAATGACGTGTCACTGGTCGAGTCAGAGTCAAGACTAGAATTAGAGTTGCGCAGTCGGTCAGTCGACTCCAAGTTCACTATTCGATCCATCACCAAAATTAATAACTATTCTCTAACGATAACTTAATTTATTAACTTAACAATAACTACAAGTTAACTCTAAAATATGAAATAATTATTGCAATTGAAATATAAATAAATGCATATAAACCCAAAGTTTGTTTGAAAAAATACGCAAATATTAAATTTTCGGGGTTTGCGAAACAATTTTTGCTTCAGAACTCAGTTAAATGTTTTGATCAAGTCCAGTTGGGCTGTAGTTGTTCAACGGTTGTTAAAGCGTCGAAAGGAAATTGTAATCCCAATCTACGCGCAGAATTTGGTAGTAAAATAGCCTGGTAGCCTTAAACTAAATTCTGAGCCTTGGTTTTATTTCAATATACGTGAGTTGAGGTGAAGAAACCCTTTAACTGTTAGAGCATGTCAGGGTCTGTTAGTTAACCGTTTCGAGAATTCAAAAAGCGGAATGAATGTTGGATTAAAGATAAGACTGGAATAAGAGTTTCTGGACAAAATTACATGAATTTTTGAGGAAACTTCGTCAGAAGTTTTGATAAACCCGGGCGCCTTTTCCCATGTTGGCGACTTTAAGTGTATTTTCACTTTGTAGCATATTTAATCATGAATGTACCTAAAGATATGACTGATCCTTTTCTGCTGTTAGTTTCTGGCTTTTACGTAAGAATTTCTGCCAGCTATTACGTAAGTTTTGCAGGCGGAACAATTTAATTTAGTTTTCATAACAGCTGTCTGTCAGACGAAGCAAGTTGTTGTAGCAGTAGAAAAGTCGATAATGTAGGGTCTTAATGGAAATTAAGTTGTCATGGTTTGAGTATATTTAAAGTTCCAAAATTTTCCTCTTGCTTCTTGCACTTTCCTAGGATAAGTTTGTTTGAAAGTCTTGAATCTTGAAGCTATTCCTGAAACAATTTCATATTTCGAAATGAACTCATGGACTTATGTTCAAACGAAAGCGACAGGATTTTAGGAAAGAAATAGTTGTACGGTCTTATTTGAAATTACATGCAATTTAAAGAAACAAAATAAGCCATATAGTTGTGTAAATATTAGCCTCTGGAGTGTAATTAATTGCATTATCCATAACAGTCCTTCTATTTAATCTTTTTTTTGGGTCAGTAATTTCTTGAAACCTCCCATGTCGAATCAGTCTTCCGCTTATGCAAAGAAGTTGCTTTGTATAGCTAAATAGTTTTATTTCAATCTAAGTTTTGCCTCGAGACAAATTTTTGTTTTTTAAATAAAGAAAATAAGAAATCACAGCCTCGCGAAGTTAGTTTAAATTGATATTTGTTTTTTTTTTCAGACTTGTGATGTCGGACGCTGGCTTCTTCCGAGGCACTAACTCGGACCAGGACAGTCGATTTGCCAATAAGAACTCCAAACTGAAGAACCAGCTCAAGTTTGACAAGATACTCGATCAGAAGGTACGTGCATTATTTTAAACAAACGGAACCTAAATGTAGTTGTGTTATGGTTTAGCGCAAATGTGCTATAAAAACCCTACAGCTTTTTTCTGTTATAAATCAGGGGCGAATTTAGGGGGGCGCCCCCACCCCACTCAGGGATTTGACCCCCTGCCTACCCATAGGGTCACCTCTTTGTTCTGTTTTGAGATATCCATTTTTGGCTGACGGACCCCAAAATTTAAAATTTTTCTTAAGGGGAAGTGCGCGCCGAAAAACGCGATGTTTTGGTAAAGTTTTCCAAAAGTTGTCGAAAATGCCTTTTTTGGCCATTTTTTTCAAAAGTCTGCATGCGGCGCAAAAATATTAGCAGAAAGAGGGTTTTTTAGTGCTTTGAGACAGCTCGGAAACTCAATTTGTTCGAACTAAAAAAAAGGGTAACAAAATTTTCGAAAATCAACCCCCCTCGAAAAAATCCTCGATTCGCCCCTGGTTTAAAGGACTAATTTTAGACCTGCAGATAGCATGTATTATATGTCATAGCATGTATGAATTATATGTCATCTTAATCTAATATAAAAAAGCTTTCTAATTTTTTTTGGTGTCCATGAACGTACTTTTTTCTTACTTTTCTGAAATTTTGTCTTCCTCAAATCTGTTTTTTTTTTCGTGGTTTGGCATTAATTACGCTTGCGATAAGCAAGTGTTATCAAATCGCAGCATATCCTTTTTCGGGTCAACAAATAGTGTAACAAAATATCTCAATCATTCGTTCAGCTTATTTCATTAGTATCTCAAGTTCCTGGTATCAAATACGTCGGCTTAATGTGAAGGTAACGTTAGGCTCTTAATGAAAAAGGGTAAAGGTTAGAATCCGGCCAGGACCTGTGGCTTTTTCGCAAATGAAAAATTTATCGCGTGGAAAGAAGAAGTAATTGTCTGACAAATGTTTGTCTGCTTATTTTAGTAGGGTTGGTTGCCAAAGCCATTAAAAAGCTTATGGTGTTAGATTTTCCACTATCATTCGAAATCCTTATAATCTAAATCGGTCATATGGGAAGTAATTTCGTTCTAAGAAATGTTGCTGATTTTTTTAATATAATTTATATAATTTAAGTTTTTTCTGATGTTTAAGGGCTTTTTTGAAATGGCTGATTTCTAAGTTGATGACAAACAAAATGCCAGTGTAATGGCTGATTTTTTTTCCGATGTTAATCTGTTTTTGTTATTTACACTTGCGGGAGCAAGTGTCTTGTAATCGGGAACTAGACTTGTTTTTCCCGTAAACAACTTTTCTTACACATTTTAAATAAAGTGTCAAGTTGCTGTGTTAGTGAATATTAGCATTTCGAGACCTTTTCTCACTTGGCCTAGATGTGACGCGATTGCCTTTGTACCCTTACGTCTGGGTTAGAATCCCGGCCTGACCTTGTTTTTTTCAGGATGATTGAAATTGTTTTTATTTTTCGGAAAAAATTAACAGTCGGATTTTCATTTGACTGCTTACGTGATGTCTGCATAGTTGCCACCGCGGGGCATTTGTGATGTCAGCAGTTTTAGTCGTATATGCAAGTGTTTTGGTGTACTCCTGTCGTTTGTAAAATTATTACACCCTCGTTGTGTGGTTTTCTTGGTTTTCCTTTATTTTTTTTTTCGCTTAAAAGCTTTATTCGGCCTAAATGGTTTCGACTTATTTCTTATTGGCTTAGTTATCTTGTTTTGTGTCGCTTCAAAACAAAAAATTAGTGTTTTTTAGGTGGTATTTGTTGCAAGATTTCAAAATTTTAAAACTTAATTGCTCATACTTTTTTATGACAACAATTTTGTCGGGCATTTTTTTGTTTTCGGATAAATTGAGGTCTACCCACTTGTTGTACGCTTAGGTGCCTCTTAGTAAATACTAAACATTTATTTAATACTGCTGGTTATGTTTTTCGACTTTTTTGAAATTGTTTTCTTTCCCCAAAATTTTTTTTGAAATTGTTGTTTCCGTCTCATTTTTTATTCGCTAGCTTGCAATGCTGCGCTTGCTATGTATCGCAAGTGATACGAAGCGTCGCTTTGCTTCTGTTTTGTTAAATTTTGTTTGCCCGGTTTGATTTTGTCTAGTGAGCTTTGATGAATCATTAATGGTTTAATGATTGCCATTTTGGGAATGTGGGACAATTAACGAGCGATAAATTTCGCGCTATTAACGCGTAAGCGGAGAGTTAATCCGTCTTAGAAGTCGTTCCAAATTGGTTGAAAAAAGCTTACTTGCCATATTTGATTTGTTACTCGTAGCGAAATCTATCACTTTCTACTTCATACGGCGTGTGGGGATGATTTTTGCGAAAATCTCAAATTTAAAAAAGAAATTATTTTTTCTTACATTTAATTTTTCATGAGATTTTTTTACATTTATTTTTTCATGTTATTACTGCTCCATAGACCTTAAAAGGTAGTCGGAACATTCAAGGCCTCGCCCTGATATGCGCAGTCTTGTTTAGTTCTCGGGACAAGGGAAATAGCCAATTCATTGGCCAAATGGAAAGCAAATTGTTCTCTCCAAAGCAAAAGTGCAAATGACAAAAAGAAACGTGATTGTATTTCAGTTTCAAATGTGGGTCGTAATTTTCAGTTTTCACAGAAGAATTAAAGTTCCCCGTCGTCTAACTTCTCAAATGTGGCTAGCTTCATAAAAAAGTGTCAAACATGAAATGTTTTTAAATTTAAACAACTGTAATGTTATATACATTTTGAAACTAAAATTTGAAAAGCATTCCGAGTAAAGTTTTTTTTCTGTTTCCTTGAGTTCATTGACACTTTTTCAACGATTTAATGCATCATAATGAGTAAATGTCAATAAACGAAGGGAAGAAACTTATATATGTCGTGTTGATTTTTTTCGTTTTCGGGATTTGTTCACGTTCAATTTTGGTAATTAGATGTTTGACTTTTATATTTAATACACTAACGAGCTTGCGAGCGTAGTTCATTACTATGAGCCTTCGTTTTTCTAACCTAACAATCTGGCGATAGGCCAATAAGCCGAATGACCAACAAACCGAAAATAAGATTACCATACTAACAAGCCGAAAGTTAAAAATTATTACGCAGCTTAACAACAGAGTGTCACTGTTGTGATGCAATTATTATGTTATTCTGATATAATTTCGGCTTCACGGTTTGGTGGTTTGTAGATATGGCGTTTTTTGAGCATCCGTCTACAATCTGTGGCATTGGAAATTTCATAACATCGCTGCTTTATGTGCGCTGGTGTTAGCGAAAGGTTAAGCATCCGTGGCTGAGTAGTTAGTGTGTGATTCTCATAATCTGTAGGTCGCAGTATGGAATCCGACACCTAGACGAATTTTTACTAATTCGAGACTTCTTTTTTTTTACTAATTCGAGACTTTTTTTTTACTAATTCGAGACTTCACCTCTGTGCTCTAGTTGGATTCAAATTCATTTACTGAATGGAAATCAAATTATGCTTTTTAATATCGAAAGTCCAAATTGCACATAGAAACTGCGCGAACTTCGAAAGTTAAAAATTCTTCGAAAATGGGTAATCATTTTTTTAGTTTCCTTTAGTTCATGGACACTTTTCCAACTGTCTATTGGTATGTTTCCAGAAATGCAATTCTTATGCTATTTTTATTCTCCCTTTGATTTTGTAATTTACTATTCCTTAACGTAATATTAGTCCGTTTAGGTCGATATGTCCAAAGTGAACGTGGACGTGTTGAAGCCCTGGATCACAACCAGGTGTAAGGAGATCGTGGGATTCGACGATGATGTTCTGGATGAGTTTGTTTTCAATCTGTTGGAATCAGAAAAGGTGAGTGGATCAAATTTGGATGCAAATTTGGTCAAATAGGTTAGCAGCTGAAATGGTACAAATTTTGATTGCTGACCACCAATTTTGAGGACCACCTAAGAACGTCAGGATTTTGCAAGGAACAGATATTTGCGGTTACTGACACGAAATGAAAGCTGAATTCTATTTTCTTCAGGATTTTTGCATAGTTTTTCAGCCGATTTTGAAAGTTTTTATTTTGTTATTTTATTTGCTGCAATTTTAAGCTTACTTTGAAAGCTAAGAATTTTTCAGTTATTTCTAAAAATTGTATTGGTAAAAATTTAGCTCGTTTTACCTGTCAGGAGAAACGTGCATGATATGCTCAGGTGACACTCTCTTATCTCACTTTTGGCGCTAAGAAAGAAATCAGGTTTAAGTTCTAAGTTTTAAGAAAAATCAGTTTTAAGTTTTAAGAAAAAAGTTCAGTAACTCAGATTCATAGTGTAAAATGGCATCCAAGTGGGATCTTCATTGAGACCAGTAGCGGATTTAGGGACGTTTTTTTGGTCAAAACGCGCGGTTTTTCTCCAGTTTGTTTTTCTCATTCCTCGGGAAAACCCTATATCCGAAAAATTAGATATTCTTAACGTTGTAGTCGCCTTCTTCATCAGGGTATAATAAGTTCAATGGATATTTTTTCTGGATCATTTGGGACGCCTTTGCTGAAATGCTAGTAGTTTTTGAGATAATTTGAAATAAGTAAGCAGTGTGCGTGGCATTTTCCGTTGATAAAGATGTTATGATGCTGACGATGATGATGATGATGGTTTAGGTGGACCCGAAAGAGTGCCAGATAAACCTGACCGGGTTCTTCGGAGGGAGGAATGCGGCTGTGTTCATGGCGGAGTTGTGGGGTCTAATGATCTCGGCCCAGCAGAGTGAGAGTGGAATCCCAAAGCAGTTCATAGATGCGAAGAAGGCCCAGATTGAAAATAGGGAGAAGGAAAAGGAGGAGACTAGGGCGAGGGAGAGCAAGAGACAGGACGAACAGCGGTTGGTATCCAGGGGTGATTTGCAGTTGGGAATATGCAGTTTTAATGAAATTTCAACATTCTTAGGTCATCGAAGCACTCGATATATACCCTCACTTCACCCTCAGTTGTTTACAAGCAAAGCTTGTGTGATAGTGTGATTTCTCTTTTTTTTTTCAGCGTAAGTCGCAAATATTAGTGTTCATTTTGAAAGTGTCATTTTGATCAATAACTAGCTATTAAGTGTAGCCAATGCTAACGATATTGTTACAGACTATTATATTACAAACATCACTTTAGTTTCAATGTATCATGGATCTGTAGCGTAGAGGTAGTAAAGGAGATCCGCAAAAAATAAGAGGGTTCAAACCTGGGCAGGGTCGGATGTTTTTATTGAACTTTTTCGTATACTTTTTAAAATGCGTCCGCTCTATAAATTGTGGCATGTTATTTGGTAATTTTTTTTTCAAATTGACTGGTACTGCTAATGCGTCATAATTGGCGTGCATCGCTTAAGAAATTTTGTTGACTCAAAGTTATACTCATTCAGTTTTTCCCAGTAGCGTTATCGGTCATATTTTTGCTTGTGTATGCGAAGTGCAACTTCGCCTCTGTTTCAAATTTTTTTTAACCATCGCCAAGTTTTCAAGGAATTATTCAAATAGTTTTTCCGGCTATCAAAAAAGGCGAGACTTTGTCTTCGGGGGTGTTTCAGTTTTTTTCCCACGCAAAAGCAGGTACTACACATAATAATCTTAATGCGCCAAATAATGTAACATAGTGAAGCCCTTTCAGTCGTGAATCGAACGACTCTTAAAAGTTTTCAAAAAAGTTTTCAATGTGGAGAAAAACGGTTTTGAAATTTTTGGTTTTTGGTCCAATTCTGAACAAAAAAAGTGAGCGAACAGGTTTATTTTGTTTTTAAAGCAAAATCTGTTACCATAAAAAATCATCAGATTGGGTTGAGTGATAAATCATTTTAAAGCTTTCTTGTGATGTGATTCGAACAACATTTAAAAATTTGAAGAAGTTTTCCGTGTCGAGAATAAAAAAGTTTAGAATTTTTGAGTTCAAGTCTTATTTCGAGTTTGTAAAACGAGCGAGTAGGTCTTTTGAATTAAAGTTTTTGATTTTTTGTTTTCGATTATGCCTAATTCACTATGTTCTACATGTTCCATTAGTTTTCTACTTATTGCACGCACAAAAACGCGACTTTTATCTGAAAATAAAATTAATTTCATAGTTTTTTTTTGAATGGTGGGAACATTTTGTGCTAGTTTCACATAAACCAGCTGTCATTGCTTACCCTTGATATAAGCAAGGGTTTTGCAATCGTGTACTAGACTTTTTTTACGGTAAATAACTTTGTTCGCAGGCCTTTTTTCATCTGGACTCATTTCCTTAAAGACTCTTAGTAAACAATTTACCGCTGCACATATTTTTGTTCTTGGTGGGATTTTGCATATCTGTCCTGTTCGAATTTTTTGTAATATCGTTTGTAATTTTACCAACTTGATTTATTAAAACTTCATATTTTTTTGATAGGCTTTTTTTCGGCTTGATAGGTTTCAGCCAATATCACATCGACATAGAGGCCGCATATTGCACCGTTCAACAAGTGAAAAACTTTTTTTATGTGTGCGTGTGTTTTGAGTGTGAGGGGGACTTAATAACTTTTTATTGGTCTTGAAATTTTTTCGGCTTTTTTTCTCTTCGTTTTTTTTCGGCTCAATAGCTTTCGGCCTATTTTATATCGGCATAGTGGCATCATATTTTTTCATTTGACGGGCGAGTAAAATTTGTGTGTGTGTGTGTATGCGTGTGTGTGTGTGGGTGTGTGTTGACGGTGAGGGGGACCTAAAAATTTTTTTCAAGTCTCGTTGAATTTTTTTTCAGATTGAAGTTTTCCTGTAAGGTGTTTTCGGCTTTGTTACCGTTTGGTAATTTTTCTTTTGATGCGGTTTTTACATTCTATTGTCCTGTCTTGTTTTTCGTTTCAAACCTAGCTTCATTCATTCTGATAGATCTAGTTTTTCGACATATTCGATTTTTTTTTCGACTTAGAGGCTTTCTTGTTTTGTATCGCAAGTGGTGCGAATTTCAGCTTCGCCTCTTAATGTTGAGTATTGTAAATTGTTATCAACGCTGATCTAACAACTGTTTCAATTAGGTGTTGTTAACAAAGGGTATTTTTATTGTGTCATGTTTCTAGTTTAAGTCAAGTTTTTTTGGCAATATCTTTTTTTTCTTTCATTGAATCATGAAAGGTTTGGATTTTGTTGACATGAAAGGTTTGGATTTTGATCGACTAAGATTCAAAAGGACACCAATATTTTCAATATTTTGGCCTTAAATAAAAAGATAGTATTTGAAATAGAAATTTTCAATTTTGCAGCTTGTTTTAAAATTTGATGTGATGTTTTGGTATCGATGGTGTCCAGCAATCAAATGACTCAGGGTTCAAATCGCACGTGCGCTGAAATTTACAAGATAATCTCTTGTAAGATAGCCACAGCGTAGTTAAACTTAAATATTTAACCGCCTGGTTAGGCCTTGGCTGGTTAACTAAAAAAAATGTATTTTGGAGTTCTGAAAAAACTGTTTGCAGGTCTGTCTGTTTGCAGTTAACTTTCTTTTTCCTAAATCACGACTGATTATTACTCTGATAGCTATAATGTTTTTTATATGTGCCAGAAGGGAACAGACTCAATTATTATTTACCGAATTCATAACAATAAAAAACATTCCATCTTGGAAGAACACCAAAAAGGCCACTTAGTTGCCTATCGAGTGGTGCCTTCTTGAGCAAGCAGCAAAGAATACAGTTGAACTTCCGACTACCGAAAAACATCAAAAACTTGTTATCACAGAATTGCGGTGCAGAATTGAATTAAGCTGACTGTTTTGACTATTCAAAAAGTTCTCAAATTTTTTTGTCTTATGCATAAAAATGATTGAATAATAAGCGAACCCTATTTCTTGAGTTTTACATTCTATTGTCCTGTCTTGTTTTTCGTTTCAAACCTAGCTTCATTCATTCTGATAGATCTAGTTTTTCGACATATTCGATTTTTTTTTCGACTTAGAGGCTTTCTTGTTTTGTATCGCAAGTGGTGCGAATTTCAGCTTCGCCTCTTAATGTTGAGTATTGTAAATTGTTATCAACGCTGATCTAACAACTGTTTCAATTAGGTGTTGTTAACAAAGGGTATTTTTATTGTGTCATGTTTCTAGTTTAAGTCAAGTTTTTTTGGCAATATCTTTTTTTTCTTTCATTGAATCATGAAAGGTTTGGATTTTGTTGACATGAAAGGTTTGGATTTTGATCGACTAAGATTCAAAAGGACACCAATATTTTCAATATTTTGGCCTTAAATAAAAAGATAGTATTTGAAATAGAAATTTTCAATTTTGCAGCTTGTTTTAAAATTTGATGTGATGTTTTGGTATCGATGGTGTCCAGCAATCAAATGACTCAGGGTTCAAATCGCACGTGCGCTGAAATTTACAAGATAATCTCTTGTAAGATAGCCACAGCGTAGTTAAACTTAAATATTTAACCGCCTGGTTAGGCCTTGGCTGGTTAACTAAAAAAAATGTATTTTGGAGTTCTGAAAAAACTGTTTGCAGGTCTGTCTGTTTGCAGTTAACTTTCTTTTTCCTAAATCACGACTGATTATTACTCTGATAGCTATAATGTTTTTTATATGTGCCAGAAGGGAACAGACTCAATTATTATTTACCGAATTCATAACAATAAAAAACATTCCATCTTGGAAGAACACCAAAAAGGCCACTTAGTTGCCTATCGAGTGGTGCCTTCTTGAGCAAGCAGCAAAGAATACAGTTGAACTTCCGACTACCGAAAAACATCAAAAACTTGTTATCACAGAATTGCGGTGCAGAATTGAATTAAGCTGACTGTTTTGACTATTCAAAAAGTTCTCAAATTTTTTTGTCTTATGCATAAAAATGATTGAATAATAAGCGAACCCTATTTCTTGAGTTTTTGTTGTTGTGACTCGTCATTTTTTTCTGTGTTTATGCAACTTGAATTTACGTTTGTTATTTGAGAATGCGTCAAGAGTTTCTTGATCGCTGACAGTTTCATTGATTTTTAACATTAAGATAAATTTGACAGTTTAAACTCTCACAAATTGTAATCAAAATAAGGAGGGATTCCAAAATGCATCTGCACTGTTGGCTATGTTTTAGCCACCGTCGTCCCAACAGAGACCGAACATCGCCAGTCACTTCAACCAGTGCAGACCACAGCACTAAAAGGGAGGAAGTGCCAGAGGCTGTGGCAGAAGAGGCGGAGAAGATCAGAAGGGCAATTGAGGGCAACAACAGAGCTTCTTCAGGCACCAGAGGCACTAGCAGGTCAGATCGTTAGGACTTTTTTCATTTGCATTGATTTGTTTCGAATATACTAAGATTTATCTATCTCATTTCAGTTATTGTAATCTTTGACCTCCATTGGTAACTACACGATATAAATGATATCATTCGTTGGTTGGTTTCTTTTTTTATTAGCAGTCGATCCAAAGTCTGATATCATTTATATCGTGTAGACATTATTTGAAAATGAGATAAATAAATCTGAGTCATGTTCGAAGCAAATCAGTTTACTTAATTTGCGAGGAGACTGAAATTTTTGGGTTAATTTAAAAGTTAGTCATTGTGCCAGGAGTCGCAGCAGAAGTAAAGAGCGGCGTGACAAGCAGAAGTCTCCTCTGTCGAAGTCCAGATCTCATTCTAAGAAGAAAGCGAGGCAAGGAAACAGTGTGGAAAAAGAGGATATCAAGACTACCACATCTAGTCGGAAGGGAAGAGAGTACAGGAAGAGATCTTCCAGTGGGTCTTCGTCCTCAGGTTGGAAGACTTACTTCATTTATTCCTTTAAGTGCAAAATAACTAAGTGATTGGGTCTTATATAGGTCGTGATGATTTTTTGTTTGCATTTTGTCTAAGTTTGATGTTTTTGGAGCAATCATTCTCAAACTGAAGAAACTATGAACTAGGATGTTTTTTGGATCCCAAAAAGGTTTATAAATTCTATTTTTGAGAAGAGCTGGTCTTTTTTTTGCTATTAAGACTCAAATTTGGTAAAGATTGAATAAAATTCAGACGCTTCATTTTTTGTTTTCACAGTAAATGAAAACTTAGGCTATGTTTTGAAAAAACGTTATAGTCTGTAAATTTGACGTTTCACATTGCGTAAATTCTGAAACGATAAATGGATTGGTTATCACAATCCTATCCCATATTTCTCATCGTTTTAAATGGTTTGAGGATTATATCCTCTGAGTGATATGGTTTTTTTTGTTTTTTTTTTCGACGTTTTTATCTTAAGTGCTGTAATGAAACACTCCGAAAATTGTTTCAGCTTTTCAGAAATGATTTTCTTGAATGAAGTATTGACTTTTTAAAAGTTATGTATCGCAAGTGATACAAAAAAATAAACGATGCATTCCATTTACTTGGAGCTGGCAGTAAGGATGTAGAACAAAAACATGAGTTTATGAAGTGGAGTTTACATGAAAGAAGTTTGTCGTTTCAGGCGAAAGTTCCGGAATTATAGAATCTGGTAAAATTGTTGTTCGCTTCAGCTTTGGGGTTATATTATATTTCTGTTCAATAAGTAGCTCTATTGTAGACGTTGTCTGGGTCATTCGGTATCGGGATTTGCATTTTTTAGAAAGTGAGCGAGAAAAGTCCAGATCGCCGACACCTTCGAAGCGCAATCGTCGGAACTCGCGAAGTCGATCTCCTCCAGCTCGCAAGCGAAGAAGTCCGAGTCGCTCTCGTAGTCCTCCGACGCGGCGAAGACGAGAAGATAGTCGTGACCGCCCGAGCGACAATCGCCGAGGAGCGTACCGACGTTCGCCATCACCACGAGAACGCAGAGGCGGCGGCAGTCGTCGAAGTCCCGAAGAGAATCCCAGGTCAAGGCGATCGCCGCCGAGACGTGATGGTCGCCGAGATGATGTTTCGCCCCCACCGAGAAGGAATCATTCACCACCCGAACGACGTGAGAGGCGGCGGAGTGAATCAAGGAGTCCGCGTCGAGGTAAAGGTGACACAATTTATTAGAAAATATAATTCCATATTGTAAAACTTTTGATGCACTAGCTATTAAGATTATTGTGGAACTCGTCCTTGATAAATTGACTTTGAAAATTTGTTAAATTTAAGCTGAAATTTGTGATCTAAAAGATAAATTAATGTATTATTGAACGGATTTAAAGCTTTTACCTTTTTATGTAGAAGTAAAATCTAAATGGAGCGATCCGGTCAGACACGATAGCCGTCGGAGGAGCAGATCTAAGTCACGAGACGACAGTCGACGCAAACCACCCACGAGAAACGATTCGCCAGTGCAATCCACCAGACAACCTCAGTCGACAACTTCTAAAGACAATCGTGAACGTCAGAAGAAAAAACGAGACAAAGATTCGGAATCCGAAACGTCGCCAATTAATGAACGAATGAGGAGAGAGATAGCGGAAAAGAAACAGCAGAAGCCGAAAGAGAAACCTAGAGAAGGGAGCTCGGACAGCTCTGAAGGATCTTCGTCGAACGAGGATGGAAAGAAACGAAAAAATAATGTCAAGAAGAATGAAAAAGTTCCACCGAGAAATAAACCTAAAAAGCAACGAGACTCTAGTAGTGACAATAATTCAGAAACGGAGAAAGAGAAAGAAGCTGTGATAAATTCAAGAAAGCGGGACTCTGAGAAACAACTGAGAGGTCGACAGAGTCCAGAGAAACGAGAGGAGAAAAGGAGTAAGAAGAAGTCTGACGATGAGTCGCGAGCTTTGGAGGCGAAAAAGGCGGAGCTGATGCGTCAGATTAGAAAAGAAGAAATCGGTCAGCATTTTCACTTTCTACTGTCTTAAAAACAAATGTTTAAAACCAACAAAGATATTGTTCACTTTTTCGAAATCAAAACTTAAGCATTGAATTGCCTGTAATTTCCGGGGTGTTAAATTCTGATCTATATCTGTCTCGAGTCAACATTTTTTTAAGAGAAAAAATACTTTCCCGTTGTAGCCACCCAATAAATTATAGCCCCTCCCCATTAGTAAACTCATGAGTAGTAGAAAAGTATTTTTGTTACTAGGCTGGGCGGGGGGGGGCAATAAAAGATCGTTTTTGAAGCAATAAAAACGTTTTTAAAAAGGCCAGTTGTATGAATAATTAAATTGCTCTGCACTGAAAGTAAAGTTATCGAGGAGTTTTTTTGCTCTGTTAAAAATTGCAGAGTACCTTGATCACGTGTTCTGGGGTCCCATGAATGTTCTTTCCTCTTCATCGTCATCATCAGGTAGCTAGCGAATCATCCGGACAATCATCAACAACAACGCAAACATCTGTTTCATTGTCCTCATGATAAAACATATATGGACAACGGGTTTTATTTTTGGCTAACTAAGTGTCGTGCGTGCTTAAAACGTTGGCTGAGGGATAAGGTTTCTGAATGCGTTTTTTTTTCTTCTTTTTGTTATAGAATTATGGGAGTTGTCGCTTTAAGTCGGGACGGGTTCCTCAAGTTCACCTCATTTTTTTTTTGCATTTTCGGAGTTCTGAAATGGACAATAGCTACAAGTTTTTGAAAACTTTGCTGTTTGATATCGCCATTTGATGAAATATTTTGACTGTAAACATGAAAAAAGTTTGAAAATAAAATCACAATTGGATCGAAGCATTGCTGTTTCAGGAAGCAGTCAAGAAAGTCTCGCAATAATCCAAGCAAAGGATTCCGCTTCAGACGAAGAACCACCACCGGTTGTTACAGAAGAAGGAGACAAATTTAAGAGACCTGCTGAACAAGCCAAACCAGATCCGAGGCCAGAGCAACGTAGAAGACTTCAAGATTCAACTTCAGATACTGAACGAGGCCAAACAGAGCTGAAAAGAAGACCATCCACAAGCGATCATAGCAGAAGTAATCGACAATCAAAAGAGTCATCATCGAGAGATCGAAACAGCGGAAGATCGAGAGGCGAAGATTCAATTTCTCCAGATAAGAAGTATGTGAAAGATATGAAAACGATTAAAAGAACAGTTGAAAGAAGTCCATCTGAAAGCCGAGAGGAATTACGAGCAGGGAAAGCAGAAGGTAATGAAGATTCAAGCGATGATGAGAAGCGAGTCGAAATTAAAGTCAAGTCAAGGGAGTCACCGAAAAGCTCTCTACCGAAAAAAGTTGACCATAAAGGTCGACCAATGGCTGTTGTGGCACCGGTTCAGCAAAAACGAGAGTCTTCCGAAAGTGCTAGTCCGCCTCCGAGACGCGACAACCGGCGACCTGTTGTTGAACCCGAGAGACGAATTGAAGTTGCAGAGGAGCGAACCCGAGTTGACGAACGTCGACGACGTCGTGAGACTTCTAACGAAGACCGCGTTGAAGGTGTTCCGAGGCGAGCCGAGAGGACCCGGGACGAGGAGCGTCGTCGAGTGCCCGAAGCGGAGTCGAGTTCGAGTCGCCAACGAAGTGATCGAGGTGAATATTCGCGCGATGATTCTTCGCGAAGACCGAATTCGGAACGACAGGAGAGACCTAGAAGTGAGAGAAGTCCAGATCGATCTCAAGAGTCTTTAAGAAGATATAGACGGGAAAGTTCCAATCACTCTGCGGAAAATCGAAGACCAAGAAGGGATGAAAATATTGATCGTCGAGACGAAAGACGTGAGAGAAGGAGCGAAAGCGCGGATTCGTCTGTAGAACGCAATGAATCGAGGCGTAAGCGTGAACTTGAAAAAGCACGTCACGAAGAACGTGAGAGAATTCGTAAAAACGAAGCAGAAGAAAGAGAACGTGCTTCAAATAAGGGTAGACGTCATGGAAGAGATGATTCCGCATCTCACTCAGAAACAGACGAGCCCCGTGAATCAAGGGACGGTCGTCGGCGAAGACCCCGGACTCCTGAAAGCGAAGTAAGGTCATCCAGGGATCCAAAGAGAATCAGAGAAGACGTCGAAAGGGTTCCACAGAAATCGGGTCGTCGTGGTTCAGACAGCGAAGATGATCGAATTGAGAAACGAAACCGCCAAATTATTGACAGGAATTCTCGAGAGCTACCAAGACACGGGTCGTCGACAATGTCGAAAGAAAGCCGAAAAGTGAAACGAGAAAGTCCAGAAGCGCCAAAAAGAACTGAAAGACGAAAACCTTCCGAGTCTGCTAGCGGTTCAGAGGATTCAGACGAAAATGCTGAAAAAATGCCTCCCAAAAGAATCGAGAGAAAAAAATCGCCAAAACGCAATAAATCTCCGTCACCTGCTAAAAAACCGATCAAAGGCGAAGTTAAATGTAGAAAAGGCTCAAAATCTCCCATTCTTGAAAAGAAAAAAGCTAATAGAAGATCTCCAAGCGATGAATCTTCATCTGAAAGCGACTCTGAAAGTGAGAAAAAACCGGAAAAGAAACGGGATGGAAGACCAGCGTCTCCGGTGAAAAAGTCTCGTAAACAGGAAATAGTTTCAAAAAAACAAGGAAAAGCAAAAGTTCCTCAGAAGAAATCCGAATCAGACGACTCTTCAAGTTCGTCATCAGAACAAGAAATAGAATCTTTGCGACATAAAGCTTTGAAGACAATCCACAGTTGATTTTGTGCAATTCGACCTCTAAAAGAAAAAAATCGCAACAAAGCTTCAGAAAGAAGAAACAGATTATTCTAATCAAGCTTCAATTTATGAACTGTCTAAATAATAGCAATAATCTGCATCATGAACTGCTTTTAATGAAATTGGTTTTGATTTTATGTTCGCTGAAGCTTCTGTTTGGAATAGTTTGATACATCTGGAGCTTCAAAGTTGCATTCAAGTGTTGCTGATTTATAATTTATCTCGCGCTATTATATTGTTGAATTTATGTGTTGTGTTAGCACATTTTATAACATCTGAGGCAGGGGTGGGTTTAGGGGTAGGAGGGGGGGGGGGGGACGGTGGTCCCCTCCCTCAGGGAGTCGACCTCTGCAGACCCTTTGTACTAATTTGAGACATCCATATTTGGATATGAGGTTAACAAACATATCCGGTTGTACAATCAAGTAAGAAATTTTCCGACCACAGTCAGAAAAGCACGAGAACTTCAAAAACTTCCCTGAGCTCGAAAATCAAATACTTCAAATTGTTTTGAGAAAGCACTCGAATTGTACTGCTCGATTCTATGTAAACGTGATTATTTGTCTTTTTTTCAGCAAAAATTTACCTCGGGCTCAAATTGGGTTTTTCATCATTTGACTTTTGAATCTTTTTCAAAATGGCTCGAAAAAACTTGAATGACTTCTAGTTTCCAACGGGTTTAATTTCCAAGCGAGGTGAAAATATATAATAGTTGGGCTGCTGTTTTTTCAACTCGAAAGGCGAAGCTTTCGGTATTTCCCATTATTATCCGCATCAAACTATAGCGCCACCATAATAGCTAAATCATTGCGTGAGTTCATGGCAACTTTTGCAACTGTCTGATGGCTATGTTTTTTTATGGATTTGTGATCTTAATTTGAGGGAACGAAAAGCCAAGTTTTTTATATCTCAACTAGCCCGCCCGGAATTTTTTTCTTTATTTCCTCCTAGTGAGTATCTATTTGTTGCCCAAAATTTTGACAGATTTGTAGCTGAAAAATTTTGCATTGAAGTTCATCCCTCAAACATATGAAAGGAAAAATCAACTCATCAATGCAATAAGTTTACTTTTTAGTTTAAATATTAACAAGTGGTTTTTGATTGGAAAGAGCATGAAAGCTTTATCCCATGGCATATGGTATAGAAAAAAGCGGCATTTGCGAGCAGCATGAATTTTGTACGAACTCGAAATAAAAAAACCTGATGAGAAAATCAGAGAAGACGTCGAAAGGGTTCCACAGAAATCGGGTCGTTGTGGTTCACACAGCGAAGATGATCGAATTGAGAAACGAAACCGCCAAATTATTGACAGGAATTCTCGAGAGCTACCAAGACACGTGTCGTCGACAATGTCGAAAGAAAGCCGAAAAGTGAAACGAGAAAGTCCAGAAGCGCCAAAAAGAACTGAAAGACGAAAACTTTCCGAGTCTGCTAGCGGTTCAGAGGATTCAGACGAAAATTCTGAAAAAATGCCTCCCAAAAAAAATTGCCAAAACGCAATAAATCCCCGTCACCTGCTAAAAAACCGATCAAAGGCGAAGTTAAATGTAGAAAAGGCTCAAAATCTCCCATTCTTGAAAAGAAAAAAGCTAATAGAAGACCTCCAAGCGATGAATCTTCATCTGAAAGCGACTCTGAAAGTGAGAAAATACCGGAAAAGAAACTGGATGGAAGACCAGCGTCTCCGGTGAAAAAGTCTCGTAAACAGGAAATAGTTTTAAAAAAACAAGGAAAAGCAAAAGTTCCTCAGAAGAAACCGAATCTGACGACTCTTCAAGTTCGTCATCAGAACAAGAATTAGAATCTTTGCGACATAAAGCTTTGAAGACAATCCACAGTTGATTTTGTGCAATTCGACCTCTAAAAGAAAAAAATCGCAATAAAGCTTCAGAAAGAAGAAACTGAGATAATTCTAATCAAGCTTCAATTTATGAACTGTCTAAATAATAGCAATAATCTGCATCATGAACTGCTTTTAATGAAATTGGTTTTGATTTTATGTTCGCTGAAGCTTCTGTCTGGAATAGTTTGATACATCTGGAGCTTCAAAGTTGCATTCAAGTGTTGCTGTTTTATAATTTATCTCGCGCTATTATATTGTTGAATTTATGTGTTGTGTTAGCACATTTTATAACTCTGAGGCAGGGGTGGGTTTAGGGGTAGGAGGGGGGGGACGGTGGTCCCCTCCTTCAGGGAGTCGACCTCTGCAGACCCTTTGCACTATTTTGAGACATCCATATTTGGATATGAGGTTAACAAACATATCCGGTTGTAAAATCAAGTAAGAAATTTTCCGACCACAGTCAGAAAAGCACGAGAACTTCAAAAACTTCCCTGAGCTCGAAAATCAAATACTTCAAATTGTTTTGAGAAAGCACTCGAATTGTACTGCTCGATTATTTGTCTTTTTTTCAGCAAAAAATTACCTCGGGCTCAAATTGGGTTTTTCATCATTTGACTTTTGAATTTTTTTCAAAATGGCTCGAAAAAACTTGAATGACTTTTAGTTTCCAACGGGTTTAATTTCCAAGCGAGGTGAAAATATATAATAGTTGGGCTGCTGTTTTTTTTAACTCGAAAGGCGAAGCTTTCGGTATTTCCGATTATTATCCGCATCAAACTATAGCGCCACCATAATAGCTAAATCATTGCGTGAGTTCATGGCAACTTTTGCAACTGTCTGATGGCTATGTTTTTTAATGGATTTGTGATCTTAATTTGAGGGAACGAAAAGCCAAGTTTTTTATATCTCAACTAGCCCGCCCGGGTTATGTGACGAGTATTAGATATTGTGGAATTTTTTTCTTTATTTCCTCCTAGTGAGTATCTATTTGTTGCCCAAAATTTTGACAGATTTGTAGCTGAAAAATTTTGCATTGAAGTTCATCCCTCAAACATATGAAAGGAAAAATCAACTCATCAATGCAATAAGTTTTCTTTTTAGTTTAAATATTAACAAGTGGTTTTTGATTGGAAAGAGCATGAAAGCTTTATACCATATATGGTATAGAAAAAAGCGGCATTTGCGAGCAGCATCAATTTTGTACGAACTCGAAATAAAAAAACCTGATGAAAAAATGCAATATTTCCACAAGTACTTCAATAACTTCTGAAAATTTCAAAACAGGTAGTAACTCAGAGTTTGGTTAGTATATACCACTCAGGCTTTTATTTGGTTTTTCAAGGACCAGTAGCGCAATAAATCAGATGAAACATGAGAGATTGTTTTCGGAGAATTGACCTTAAAAAAATAATTAAAATGAGATGTATGGCATTCATCCGGAATCGTTATTATTAGTGTGATTTTGCTCAGGAGAAATAATTGCTGATGATTATTGCCAATGTTCTGAAGTTAATGAGCCAAACCCTGGTAAGATGATAGTAGTTAAGACTCTTATTTAGATCGTGATGTTTTTTTTTTCAGGAAAAATCATAGTTCGTTCAGGCTCAAATTTACTTTTTCGCGATTTGAGTTTGATCTCTTTTCAATATCAGTTTTTATAAAAAGAATGCAAATAAACTCCACTATCGAACAGCAAACGTTTAAAAATCACAAAAAATGTGATCGACTTTAGTTTCGAAAAGGGAATTTAGTTTTCAGATTTCCCAGCGAAATAGAAATTTTATTTTTAAATCCAGTTGTCTCAAGTTAGTTTATTTTATCAAGAAATAGCTAATCATGATTTGATCTAGAAATTCAAAAAAGCTTATAAGGAATCTATTTTTTATTCAGAAGTTGAAATCAGTTGTTTTCTGTTTACTTGCGTTCATTGGTTCTTTTCCAACTGTATAATGGCTCTGTTTAATTGTTTTCCGCTGGTCATGATTTTCTGTATTATGCTAACCAAGCTGGACCTAATTGGAGCAGTTAATCGGAGTATTACAATGCTTGTCATGTGCTGTTTTTCAACCATTGTAGTGAAACGGGGCTGAAACTAATTTTTGAAACAGGTGTTGATTTGCAGAAAAAATTTAGATAAAAAATTAGCCATCAATTTTCTTTGTAGCTACTTGTAAAGCAATCAGATGCTCAAAAATACCTGTTTCAACCTGTGCAAAATTAGGCAGAACAAATCTATTGTTCCTAGAATTTTTGGAGATTCCTACATTGAAAATCACGTTTGTAATATTTTTGATGTTTGACGCTTTTGGATTACATCAGAAAAATCTGTCCAGAGATTATAGGGGAAAACTGCGCGCACCTATGACTAAGAAACACTTTTCAGGTAAAGTTTTGATTCACAGAACCTGTGTGACTTAACTTAAACCGGCAAAAATTATATTTCATCCTTGATTGTAATTTTCGTGGAAATTCTTCCCATAAACTTATTTTAGGGGAACGATAAAAACATGGTTCTCATTTAGAATTTTTAACCAGTCAGTATAAAGCGTTTTACGCCAGTGCCAAACGAAATTCATGCAACCTAATTGCTAGCGTGAACAAATTCAATTTAGACTGTTGGGGGATGAAGATTTTGATTTGTCTCCGCACTAAATGACGGTTTTTGGTGGAATTCAACCAAACATTTTCTTGACAAACCATTTGCTGTGACATATAGTTATTTTATATTCGATCAACGATCTGTAGTTAGTAGGCTTGATTGTTTATTGAGGCAATTGTCAGTGCCATTTTAAAGCATGATACCATTAATGAACCATCACTTATATTTTTTGTTAAAAAAACTGCTTTTGTTTGAAGTTACGGGACAAACTAAATTCAACCTGATGTTTCAAACACATCTTTTATTGCGCATACCGCGTTAAAAGTTTTGAAGCTCGAATTTGTTCAAAATTTTATGCCTCTCTGAATGTATTTGCCTGAATAACATTTTACCCTTTAAGTTTACCGAAAAAAATTCTACGACGTCGGGTGTGGTGTTTTTTGAAGCATTTGTTCAGCCGTAATTTTGATTCGAAAAAAGTTCAAAAAATTCTTTTTTTTGACAAAAATTAATTTTGCTATTCCAAAACACATATTTACTAGAGAGCGAATGAAGCTGTTTTTTCGACAAGACTGCTTACTTGATAAAATTGAACTTTTAACTAGTCATTTTTCAAAAAGATTGTTTCGTCTGATATGTCATTTTACTTTGAAAAAAAAGACACAAGTCAGTTTTCAATTGTTTTTTGGGCGAATTTTATCTTGATCATAACATTCCTCGCTAGTTTTCCATCGACTAACTACTCTTGTTTTAAAAATGGAACAGTTTTGAATAGTTTTAACTTTATTATGTCAAAAATTTCGCGGAAAAAAAATTGTTCAACCTAATTCACTAAGACTTGTTTTTACTCGTATATAACGCAAAATGACTTATTGTTCCAACTACTTTCGGAAAAAACAATGGATAAAAATCAGTTTTTGCCCAGTTATGATTGCTTCAAACAAAACTCATAACTGGTTAAATTAGCTACTGCAATTGATCAAGTCAGGTATGAAGATTTGAGGAAAGACATCCGCATCCAGTCAAATCCAGAAATTCAGGCCTGAACAGTTTAAATGCATCTCTCATTGTTCTGCAAATGTTAAGTGAACACAAATAAATTGGAGCGGTCAAGTATATTTTGCCAGGAGATTGTTATGACCTGTTTTCTTTTCAATTATTTAAAAATGCATAAAAATTAAAAGACCTAGAAAGCTCAACTGTACAACTTCAATTGGATCTCTTCAACTATTTCCTCATAGAAAATCTAGTAAAGAATTGCCACCCCGATAAAGAAATAATTTATTGGTTAGCGCATGTGGATTTTGTACCTAGTAACGAATCTCAGCCCCGCCCCCTTGTTACGAAAGGGGAGAATTAGTTAAAGTGATCCCTTCAATTTATATATATATCTTTTTACCAGGTTTTCCAAAAAGTTTCGTTTCAGCAAATTCAACCATAAAAAACAGGCTGCACTTTGACCCTGTTTCTCCTGTTTATGATAGGTTCGTCCCAGATACGTCCCTCAACTTGTTGCAACTTCTCAAATTAGATAGAGTTCTCATACTGTTTGTTGTTTGTTTTGTTTCGCTCGATTACTGGTGCTTCGTTTTATATATAAATACTTTAAGTATTTGT
Source organism: Symsagittifera roscoffensis (assembly GCF_963678635.1). NCBI lineage: Eukaryota > Metazoa > Xenacoelomorpha > Acoela > Convolutidae > Symsagittifera > Symsagittifera roscoffensis. Next base: position 26,006,694 of record NC_087069.1, read on the forward strand.
TTTTGAATAAAATTATTTCTAATAATGGAGCATCACCTTCTTTGAGGCAAATCTGAGCAAGTTTTGCTCAAGTCCTATAAAAATTGAGTCATGTCTGGTAATGGTCTGATGCAGATCTGATCCGGATCTGCGTATATCTGATCTGCATCTGGACAGATCTGATCCAGACCTAGGCAGGTTTGATTCAGACCTTGGACAGATCTGATCTCTAATAAAAAAGTGCAGGTCTGCAGCATGCCTCAAACAAGCTTGCACAGCAATATTAAAGACATGCTGCAGTTTTTCTGCAGACATTAAAAATGAAATATTTTGCGGTAATCAGATCTGTTTTTAGATAAAACTTTCATACAAATTAATCAATGTTAAACAATGTAATAACCTGGGCAGCAGAAAACAGAATTAATTTCAATTTTGACAAATTTGAACGAATTAAAATTCAAAAATCAAACAAACGATACCCTTTAAACAATTTTTTATCTATTGATGAAAAACAAATAGTTTTAAAAGACACGGTGACAGGCCTTGGTGTTTGGTGCAATTTCAAAATGTCATGGATATACCACATATCCGAAAGGCTTAAAAAAGCAAAAATCCAATTTAATTACATCAGAAGATCTTCGCCAAACTCATTGATTAGCTCTGTTCGGGTTTCGCTTTTTAAAAAAGCATTCTATCAAAAAAAAAATTGTTCATCTCCAGTTTGGTTTGCGACTAAAAACCAATGTAAGCGAATAAAAACCAATGTAAGAGAAAAATTTCAAAACGATACATATAATTGTGTTACAAAAACTTGAATTGAATGACGAGGATTTTGTTTTTACTTGAATAAAAGCAAACGGTTGCCAATTTCACTGACGTTAATTAAAAACGATTTTAGTTTGCTGAATAACATTCTTAATAACGAGTTGCCGATAAATGTTTTTGATATTTGGACAAATGACAATGGCCCTGATTCAATTGGAACGGGAAACAAGACGTATTTGAGAAGGCCAATGATAACACGGAGCAAATTTTGTGAATTTTTTTTACCGCTACATCAATTTCTTTTAACTAATAAGAAAAAGAAGTATAGGAAAAAATATCTTAGTGGTGGACATAGGGTTTCGGCTTTGTTTGCTTTTTACGCGAAAGGCTTAAAAAAGCAAAAATCCAATTTAATTTCATCAGAAGATCTTCGCCAAACTCATTGATTAGCTCTGTTCGGGTTTCGCTTTTTAAAAAAGCATTCTATCAAAAAAAATTTGTTCATCTCCAGTTTGGCTTGCGACTAAAAACCAATGTAAGCGAATAAAAACCAATGTAAGAGAAAAAATTCAAAACGATGCATATAATTGTGTTACAAAAATCTGAATTGAATGACGAGGATTTTGTTTTTTACTTGAATAAAAGCAAACGGTTGCCAATTTCACTGACGTTAATTAAAAACGATTTTAGTTTGCTGAATAACATTCTTAATAACGAGTTGCCGATAAATGTTTTTGATATTTGGACAAATGACAATGGCCCTGATTTAATTGGAACGGGAAACAAGACGTATTTGAGAAGGCCAATGATAACACGGAGCAAATTTTGTGAAATTTTTTTACCGCTATATCAATTGCTTTTAACTAATAAGAAAAAGAAGTATAGGAAAAAATATCTTAGTGGTGGACATAGGGTTTCGGGTTTGTTATAGTTGTCCAAAATTTCATATGTAAAAACTCTATTTCTTTTTTCTATTTAGATAGTCATCTTCAGTTTTTTGTAACGTCTCATTACTAAAATTCTGTTTTATTTTTCTGAATGCAGGTGACTTGAGCCTTCTTGCCATATTATACCAAGTAAATAAACAACTGCTTATTTTAACGCATGAGACAATTGTGTATAAAATTGGAGCTATTTTTCGAAACTCCACTCTTTCCTCGTCTTGGCCGTGGAAAGTCCTGAACCGCCTTAAAATGTTAACAGAAGATGAAGTCGACAGCTTTTTGAATGCAAGTAAGCCGATTTTTGTCCAAGTATTAATTCCTATCCAGCCGATTTTTTTGAAAGTGTGCTTTGAAGCTAGCGAAACTTTCCTAAATTCAAGAAAAAACCATTTTAATATGAACAAATAAAAACAATTTTGAACATGTACTTTTTAAATGCAAATTGCTGTGCAATTACTTTTCTTAGACCACTTTATTTTGTAATTTTGCGTTTAAAAATAGAATTTAGGGGAAAATTCGGTGTGCTTTTTTGATGGAAATGTTTTCCTCTGTGTTGCGCAGCTGTTCCGCTGCATCCCGCAAAGGCAGATAAAGTTTTCTTGAATTCATAAATAATTGCAAAGCTTTTTTTTTTAAAAAAGCTAATTTGAAACAAATTCTTTATACATTAAAGGATTTTGCTTCAATTGATAGAGCCGACACTCAATAAAAACACGAACCATCTGTGTAAACAAGTTTTTCTAGACTTTGTTTGGTCTGAAAAATTTCATTTTCTTTTTGAATTTGTTCAAAAAAACAAGCTGCAGTTTTATGGCACCGTTCAATATTATTGTCTCAATTTTTCTACAAATTTTTAATTTTTTGATAGTTTTTGCTGATCAATGTATAGTTCGTCAAAATATCCAGAGTTGTAACTTTAGTCTTCCGAAAAATCCAATTTACCAAGTTACATCAGCTGTTCACTTGGGACTTAGCCAATCACAATGCACAGACAAAATGCAGCGATTTGATTGGCCAGTTGGAATATTCTGTGGGGCGAGTTTTTTCTGTGGCGTGGGTTTTGTCTCTGAGGGTGAAATTTCGAAAATTTTGGGGAATGATGATTCCTCCGGCCCCACAACTGAAATGTGTGACCTCATGATAAATCTGAAGGAGACTGATTGCTCTACCACGGAGAGCAAACTGTATGAAGTCGGAATTTTACTGGGTGAGCAAAGTTGGTTTCGAGAACGGAAGCGAGATGCAACTAAGGGTACCGTTTTTCGTATCATCTTACGGAATCAACTGGTCCTGAACTTCACCAAGAGCGAAAGTTCATGTTTCTAGTTGCAAATTTCCTAATGATAACGCAAAAATTGTTTCCATAGAAATGGTGTCCATGTTTTTGAAATTTTTGCGACAGGTTGAATGATTTAAAGTTTTAATCGAGCAGAACTAAACCAACACTCTTTCTCAACTTCAATTTTTTTCAAGTTCGAAGCGCTTCAGAAATCTTATTTGTGAGCAGGGACGGATCTAGGAATTTCTCGAGGGGGGGGGGGGGCAGATTTTGAAAAAAAAGTTGATTATGTTGTCGACTTTTTTTTTATGTCGACCAAATTAATTATCTGAGCTCTCCTAAATCACTATGAAGACCCTAATATGACAAAATTTTCTGCGCCGAAAAAACAGGCCAAAAAGGCGTTCTTATGTACTTTTTGGAAAATTTCGACCAAAAAATTGCGTTTATTTCGGCGCGCGCTCCCCCTCAAAATTAGTATAGATTGGCGCCAAAGGCACCTTAAGAAAAAATCTAAGGTCAGTTAGCTAAAAATTGATATCTCAAAGTAGTACAAAGGGGGGAGCCTTTGGGTCGGCAGGGGGTCGAAACCTTGAGGGTGGGGGGTGTCCGCCCCCCGCCACCCCCCTAAATCCGCTACTGTTCGTGAGCTTGTCGGTATATCCATATTGGATATATTTAAAATTGTACCAAAACCGGACGTTTTAGACGGAGTGGTCGACTTTTGCTAATAAATTGGTGGTTACCCACAATTTTTCTAAGTCTGTTATTGGGAACCAGAATTTATTGAAAAATAAAAAACAATTAAAATAATTTTTTGACATAATAGTAAAACAATTTGAATAGATAATTTAAATTAGTGAAACTGGTATTTGGTACGAATGCATTTCAAATGCAGTCAAATGACCTCAAGATGGACTCACCCTTTGATGTTTTGCATATATTCAGCCAATCCGTGGACTTGCCACTCACGAGGCTTTGAAGTCTGTGCAGATCTGTTCATGACATGTGAAGACGTCGCTCACGGCTACATGTGTAAAGAGTGCTTGCAAGGATCACAGTTTGACTTGAACGCCAAAATAGGATGCAAAGGTCATCACACATTTCAAGTACTTCGAAACTGGACCGAACTTTTTTGAAATTTACATTGCTCAACACTTTTTTTGACTGGGGCAACTTTTAGGAAAAAAGGTGGAAGTTTTTCGTGCAATTTGATTTTGCCATTTTGAGATTGATCGGAAACACTAGAGTTCGATAGAGTTTTGGCAATTGTTCTTTTTGGAATATTTGGCGCCAAAAAAAATCGTTTTACTGGAGGCGCTCCCCTGAAAAAAAAAATTCAATTTTTTTCTTCATTTTTTAATAGAAACCCAATAGAAAATACAAGCATATAGCCCCACAAGTCATTAAAGCAAAAAAAATAAGTAAATGATGTATATTTTGTGCAGATATTGACGAGTGCCAGAATATAGTTGAGTTCTGTGGAGAAAAGGGAGGTGGTTGTACCAATATGGACTTATCCTACTTGTGTCAATGTGAGTCGGGATTCGCACATGATAACACACATTATGGATCAAACTGTTCGGGTAAGCATGTCGGTTCCAAAATATGTCGAAAACAGATTTCGGTTGAAAATCTGTCGGTTCCATTCAGCTGTTGAAAATCTGTCGGTTCCATTCAGCTGTTGAAAATCTGTCGGTTCCATTCAGCTGTTGAAAATCTGTCGGTTCCATTCAGCTGTTGAAAATCTGTCGGTTCCATTCAGCTGTTGAAAATCTGTCGGTTCCATTCAGCTGTTGAAAATCTGTCGGTTCCATTGAGCTATTACTCTTGCTCTTTTGAGTATAATAAAATATTTCAAATTTTGATTAAGAAAGAAACTGAAATCTCACAAAACTGATGAGCAAAATCTCTTTTTCTATGCAGTTTTGCTGATGAATTGCGTAAGTATAATTTGCGCGTGAAGCGAATCTAGTGCCTGATATAATACAATTGCGTATGGCTATCGCAAGTGGAAGTCTGTTTCATATAATTTTTTAACAGTTTTTTGATCGTTTTTTTTGTTTTCCTCTGAAAAACGAATATAATATTAATATTTCATGCCTAAAAAATTTTTGTATTACTTTTTTTCCTACCTAGATACCAATGAGTGTGAACAAAATGCATGTGGGATTCCGGCTGAGAGTTGCACTAATACAAATGGCAACTACACTTGCACATGTGAGGCTGGATACACTGTCTTGGCCACCTCTTCAGGGCATGCTTGCTTAGGTAGCATTTTTGATTTTTCCTCAATACAATTCTTTTACCTCGGCAAACAAAAAAAAGCCCCAGATGCCAAAAAATAATTTTAGTTTGAGTTGAGTAGTATAACATAATAAAGCTATCCCCCGTGCCTCGAAAAATGAATATTTGCAAAAAATGAAAAAGTTTTTTTTTCTCTAAACGGCTGAGCTAATTTTCATTTAATTTGGAAAAGTTCGCAGAAAGTTTTGAAAAGAAGTTAAATGCCCCTTCCCAAAATTTTCCCGAAATTCTGTGTCACATTTTCAAAATGGTTTTAAAAAAATTTGGTGATTCAATTATTTTTGCAATACCGACAATATTACACTAAATATTTTAATTGAATATTAGCTAAAAAGTCAATGGTGCTTGCTTGAAGAAAGCAAATCAGCTCCTGAAGAAATTTCATAAAAAAACTTTGAAAAACGTGTTTCAAAAAAGTAGTTGTCAGAACATTCTAAGCTGTTTTCCACAACAACCCGCTATTTTTGGTTCTTTTTTATTTCGGTTTTCGAAATCCATTTGTGGAAAATTTTTTGCATCTAAATATGTTTTGGTCTATATCTATGCAAAAATCTGTTCTATCAAGCTGAGTTTTAAATAAACATTAGCAATTAACTTTCTATTTAAATTGTTGTTCTAAAAAATTGGAGTCTTTTTATTCTGCCAAAGTTTTTTGCTATAGTAAAGAAAAACTTGTTCACGTATTGTTTTTAAACTAGATATCGACGAGTGTGAACACAATGCATGTGGTATTTCGGCTGAAAGTTGTACTAATACAGACGGCAACTACAGTTGCACATGTGAGGCTGGATACTCCGTCGAGCCTTCTACCTCGGGACATTCTTGTTCAGGTAAGTTTTTTTTCCCAACAGTATTCCGCATTATCTCCCCAGTAGTAACTAAATATTACACAAGCAAAACTTGAGTAGAAGTATGAACTCTCTTTTTTTTCCATCCTAAGTCGCAAATATTAGTGTTCTTTTTGAAAGTGCTCATTTTGATCAATAACCAGCTATTAAGTACAGCCAATGCTAAGGATATTAACACAGACTATTATATTACAAAAAGCACTTTAGTTTTAAGGTATCATGGATCTGTAGCGTAATGGTAGTGAAGGAGACCCGCAGAAAATAAGAGTGTTCGAACCTGGGCAGGTTCTGAAATTTTTAATGAACTTTTTCCTATAAATGTTAAAATGCGTCCGCTCTAAAAATTAAGGCATGTTAGTTGGTAATTTTTTTTCAAATTGATTTGTTCTGCTAATGCGTCACAATTGGCTTGCGTCCTTTAGCAATTATGTAGACTCATAATTGGCGTGCGTCGCTTAAGAAACTTTGTAGAGACAATTTTTTTTTCATTCAGTTTTTCCCAGTAGCGTTAATGATTATATTTTTGCATGTGTATGCGAAGTGCAACTTCACCTCTGTGTTCAAATTGAAAAACGAAAGAACTTTAATCTCGAATGAACTTCAAAATGAACTCCAAACTAGAGTCCTTAAAAGTTTGATAGTCTTGCATGTACAATGCATTGGAAATGATCTGAGTTCTATGAAAGGTTTCTTACACAAATAATATACTAAAAGCATTTTAAATTATCAGACAATAATATACTAAAAGCATTTTAAATTATCAGACAATCATCAAGGCACACATAAACATGCTCTACAAAAGTAATAATAGTGCTTAGCGTTTTTGAAAAAAATTATTCAAAGAAACGGAAAAAAATCCAATTTTTTTGTATCCAGGAGCATGCAAAAGTTTTTTTTTAAAAACGTTTGTTTGAGTACAAATTTCGTTTTGCGGCTGAAAAAAAGCAAAAAAGTGGGGGCAATTTCAAAATTACTTGGAAAAATTTTTGTTGTCGCCCTCAAAAATTGATAGTCATGCAATTTCCATAAATGGAAATTGTGTCATTAGCATTTTTTTCGACAAAAGTTTTTGTTTTTTATTTATTACGATACACCGACTTTTATGCTATAACAAAAAAAAAGTTCTTTGAAAATTAGATGACACAATTTTAGTAAAATATATGAATTTGTATGAGTAGTATTTTTTCATAGACTTATTTTATGGAATTGTATCACTAGCATTTTTAGTTTATGGAGGTCAACCCAGGTGCTAAAGAATTTAACTGTTAAGAAAGGTGTGACAAACAACATCATTAATTAAACATATATAAATTATTGTTATTTGTTTTCAGAAACATGATAATGGTAATTTGGTATTTTTAGATATCAACGAGTGTGACCAAAATGCGTGTGGAAGGATGGCCGAGACATGTGCAAACACAGATGGAAGTTATATGTGCACATGTGTTGCTGGATACGTTGGCATGGCAAAATCCACTTCGAGGCTAACTTGCATAGGTACATTTCTGCTCTCGATAACATGTACTTAACCATCAATGTAGATAAAAATTATGCAGTTGACATTGATTTTTTGGTCACTAAGATAGGGATGTTATAAAGAAAAAAAGCTCTTTTGCATTATAGCACCAGTAAATTAAAGACTCAGTAAAACTAGAGAAACTATTGTTTGTCAGTGCTATAAATTTGTTGTTTTTTGTCTGGCTGGTGGGTCGGTTTACTATTGAAAAGAGCCAAAAAAAAGAAGGGTTTCTAAGTTGCACATTTTGCCTTAATTAAACTCAATTATGGCTTGCTTACAAGTTCTATTATAAATTAATTTGTATAAACGCGATTGAAAATCTAAGCTTGCTGATTGCTGCCCAAGTTTCCTTAATAACCATTGTGAGGAATGATTCAACCTTGTATAACATCGAAAAAATTGCATAAAAAATACCAGAACAGTCTTGGCACAAAGAAAGTGTGAAGCAATTCATTCACAACCATAGATTGGCTCAAGTATGGTTATGATGAATAAAGCTGGCCGGAGTATATAACTGACCGGAGTTTGAGCAAGGGTTTGCTCTGTTGTTGATCTATTGATAAAATGTTTCTTTGTTACATCTAACTCTACTTTATACAATTATAAGAATAAAAGGATAAAAGTGAATTAATCTGAAAGTTTGAACAATAAAAAGTGACAGAGCATTCTCTCCGCCGGAGAGAAAAAAAGTATCAAGGTCAAACACAAATGACCTGTTAATCAATTAAACTAAAAATTAGCCACTTAAGCTAAGATACATAAGTGGAATAACATCAATCCTCAAAGCACGAAAAAACTTAAGTTGCAATAAAATATACCTAACTGCTCCTTTTCTCAAAGGAAAAAATCAAATTAAGCACAGTATTTTCTGCGTTAGAATTATAAGGAAATTGACTAGACTAAATAATTGTGCAGTTAAAGAGATCTAATCCACACTAAGTTTGAACAATCTAATTTCCGAATTAATTTTAAACTAAACTGTTAATGGAATACCGCGATATAAAAGTGTTAGATGTTATTTAATGTCGAAGGACGTTTCATCTAATGGTTACAAGCACATAAAAAGTAAAATTCCGTCAATTGTGTACTTATTGAAAATAAGTGGTAAACAAGTTTTATCCGGGGGAATGAAAATCATTTGGGAAACAAATTTTACAGCCCATAAGAAGGTGTTATAAGTGGTAACAGTGAAAAACGTTTAGCATGGGTTAACAATTGGTTAATAAGACTAGCGACAAACTAGACGTGAGAAAAAAAAACAAAGTGAGTTTTCTTTTCAGTTTTTACTTCCGCTGATGAAGTTTTCTAACTGAATTAAAGAGTTCGCTATCTAAATCAGCGTTCTCATAGTAACCATTAGTGGTGGTTCTTACATTCTTAGGGATTCATCTGTAGAAGACGGAGATTGCCTGCCCGAAGGTTTTGTGTCCGATAGTGTGGTTAGGTCATCCGAAAGATTTTCGCAAAGTAATAGTGGTTGTGACCCATTTGAGCTGGTGTTGTCCGAGATGATTGGGTTCTGAATTGATCCAGATGTTTCATCGAACTGGTCGATAACATCTATGAAATACCTTTTACCATAGAACTTTGGCAGGCCCACCTTTCGGTCTGATTGACGTAAAAGCGGTCCGTTACTGGGATAAGAAGATGTCAGTTGGTCAGGTGGATCCTCGTCTGAAGATTAGATTATCTCGTAAAATCGATTATCTCGTATCTTGAAAAATTACCAGGGGTTCCTCGGATTGCGTTGGAACGCTTCTATCCTGCGGATTAGTCTGTACTTTGAGGTTGTTTATGGTATCCTTTTTGGGTGCCAGGGGTGGGTCAACTGGTTTGGCGGCGATGATGCTAATTGGACATTTTGATGTATTAATTTCGTTTGAGTTGTCACCTAAAATCTCAAGTTTTATGTTATCACTGGTTGTCTGAGGATTGAAAGTGGTTTTATCCCTACAGGGAAAACCTCCAACTATCCATTCTCAGTCGCTAATGTCGGAATTATCCGAAGGAATAAACATTGATTTTTCGGAAGCAAAGTAACCTGGGTTGAGAGTCGTTTTCTTTGCGCGAAAAGGCTGCTGTCTTCTAGTGTAATTCTTCGAAAAATTGGAGACCCTCGTCCTGGTGTTTTTATTCGAAGTGGCCGATTCGATCTGTTTCCTGGTCTTCGGTCCAGGTTTTCTAGACTTGGGTGTCTTCGTCTGATTTGCTCTCTCCGTAACTACTTCAATATCAATGTTAAGAAATTATGTGATTAATGTGTTTTTCTCGAAAATATCGAATTTGAGAAGATTTGGATTTCGGTAAGGCAATATCCGATTTTCTGATAATTTTTCCGTCGGATAATTCTACCGTAGATTTGGAAGCGTTTACTAGTTTTTTTGATTTAGTTCATTGTAAAAGAGGTTTCTTTTGATGCTCTTGTTTGTTTTCCGAAAAATTTTACCTTTGAATGGATTTTGTGTCATTCTCGACGTAGAGGGTTTTGAGGGAGATTGGTAATCCGATTCATATATCTTCTCCACCGTTGATTGGTTTTCTTAGGGGATACGGTTTCCTTGTAACCATACTCAACTCTAACGTCAGCATTCCAGTCTAGGGCTCTTTCTTTGCAAAGTATTGATTTCACTTTGTCTAAAACTCCATCGGAGGATTTACAAAACGCGAGTTGTTTCTAAATTTACTTGTTTCTATATTGAAATGTATTTCGAATAGAGAGCGTTTTATTTTTGATTGAGTTGAAGATCGAAAGTTCTAAATAATTTTAGACTTAGAGTCTTGTAATGTATATTTTTGAGATTCTGGTGCCATTGCTAATAATTTAATTATTACAGAATGTACAAGTTTTCCGACTAATCCGTTGAAGCGATGATCCCCTACTGTACAAAAAATATTAGTTTAATGTTATTAGAATCAGAAAAAAGTTTTAAATCGTGGCCTAGAAACAAGATGCGTGCTCTACTCAAATAGAACAAGGTATGCCTTGTAGGAAAATGTAATCTTGAAAAATTGTTTTTTGTCGATGTGGACGTTCAAATTTTTGCTAATGGCAATTTTGAAAATCGATCAATGCATAACAGAAGGTATTTGTTTGTGCCCCAGTGAGAATCCAAATGACCAGCAAGATCTAAGTTGAAATCTTCATTAGGTTCGGAAAGAGGGGTTAATTTACTGTTTTCTGAACTTGGGATTACACTTTTTAAGTTGTTAGCCGTCTTGGTGCATTCTGAACAATTTACGCCATGGAAGAGAATCTGTCTATATATATGGGGCCACTACATGTATTGAGTTAACTATTTTATTCAGAACTGGTCGGGGTGTGCTTCGTGTAGGGTCTTAATCATGGCATTTTTTAGGGTAAAGTGAATAACAAGTTTGCCATCAAAATACAATAGTCCGTCGGATTCATGTGAATCACATACAAAGTGATGAAAATTTTGAGAATTTGAATTAATCGACTCAACTTTGTTTCGAAGTGTTTTAACGATTGGGCTCAGCATTGGCTCATCTCGGTTAGGAGAGCAAACAGTTTGGCGTTAAATAGGGCATTTAAATCCAAAGGAAGTTCGGGCAAGTTCAAAATTTCACAGTATTTATTTACAAGTTTTTCTCTTTCTGATAACAGTGGAAATTCTAATGAAACCTAAATACTGGACGTTAACGGAATAATTACATTTTTTCTTTTCCTTATTTATAATATTAACAACTTTTTGAATCTAAAATGGAATAATTTATGCTATATTTGAGAAACAAAAAAGAAAAGAAACCAGAAGCTAAAATGGGAATTTTTCAAGGATTAATATTAGAAAATTCCGAAGGAATGCATTCGAAGTACAAAATTCAGTTCGATTATGTTTTGTGTTAAACATTGGAAGAGTCAAGTTAAAAAGTTTTATAACCGACGCTATTACTTGATTACGTAATCTTGCAAAATTAGAATTTTCCGAACTTCAGTCTGTCGTATTGCAGAACTGTTTTTGACAATTCAAAGGACAAATTGCTCTGTTAATTCTAAAAATGTTAGCGACTACGAGATTTTCATCATAATGTAATGGGGTAACGCTTTTCCAGAAGAAACGTTCAGGATTAAGTCGTTGAATCCCATATCCTTTCCTGCCAAATGTTTAATAGTGAAAATAAACGGTAACAACCGATCGAGCTATCTTGTTAAACCTACTGTGGTACGTTTTATTCCCGTGGTTTGTTGAAAGAGCGGAAAGTACGGCTTTATGGTCTGTTATAAACTCAAAATCTGAAACATAAAGATATTTCTTATAATGTTCTACCGCCTAGACGCCTCATGGCATTTCTAATTATTTGGTAGAACATTTATATTCGTGTGCGTTTAAAAATCGTGAGGCAAAGGAAACCGTCTTCCGATCGTTCGCGTGGAGTTGTACTGAAAATGCACCTAATCTGTTATGCTTTTTCTTGTGCTACGTTTTACATCAAAATGAGTTTTTTCTGTCAGGTTAACAATATATTGTTTATTTTTCTCAAATGCTTTTGTATGACCTTCAATTCAATGGATAATTAATTTTTGTCAGCAAAGGTCAAAGAAGTCTTACTAAGGATGCTAAACTTGTGACAACTATGATGTATTGATTTGTGGACCCGAAAAACGAGCTTAGTTCTTTCAGGTTTTTTGGGATTGGTAAATCTTTGATTGCTTTTGTTTCATCAATCAACGGAGACATTTTTTGTCTTGAAATTTTGAATCCAAGCAATTCAATTTATTTTGAAAGAATTTACAGTTTGACTCTTTAACGGCAAATTTACAATTGTTTTAAGTCAATGAAAGTTTTGTAAACCGTGTTTTCATGATCTAAGAAGCCTCCTTTGGATGCAACTAAAGTGTCGACTAAATAAAAAAATGTAAATAGAATTTTTCGTAAGTTTGAGTTAATGACCATTTAAAATTCGCTGGACATTCGCCAAATCCATGAGAACCAATTTAAAACTGATCAGCGCCCGTAATATCGCCACCGTAGATACTAAAGTTATACTGGTTCCTAGTGAAACTATCCAAAAACAGCTGGTTTAGGTGTATTTTAAATCTAAGTTAATAAACCAAACATCCCCAACGTAATCAATTGAAGTTTGTGCCGCTACATTATCAACAGGTTCCTTCTTGTAGAATTGTTTGTTGATGAATTTAGAAACTAGTGGTCATTTGATTGATTTGTCTTTCTTATAAGTAATGACGATTGGGCCAATGAATCGATCTTTGTCACAGCCCGTCCAACATCTTAATGTTTCTTTCGGCTTTGAGCCGATTTAGTTCGGATTGAGCTGAATCTAGCTTCTTTTCATCTACTAGACTCAGCTCAATCAAGTTGAATAGCACGTCTACCTCTTAGTTGAATAGGCTTTAGTGTTTCATGGAATTTTTTAGGGTAAAGTGAATAACAAGTTTGCCATCCAAATACAATAGTCCGTCGGATTCATGTGAATCACATACAAAGATATGAAAATTTGAGAATTTGAATTAATCGTCTCAACTTTGTTTCGAAGTGTTTTAACGATGGGGCTCAACATTGGCTCATCTCGGTTAGGAGAGCAAACAGTTTGGCGTTAAATAAGGCGTTTAAATCCAGAAGAAGTTCGGGCAAGTTCAAAATTTTACAGTTTTTGTTTACAAGTTTTTCCTTTTCTGATAACAATGGAAATTCTAATGAAACCTAAATACCAGAATTTAACGGACTAATTACATTTTTTCTTTTCCTTATTCACAATATTAACAACTTTTTGAATCTTAAATGGAATAAATTATGCTATAATTGAGAAACAAAAAATAAAAGAATCCAGAAGTTAAAATAGAAATTTTTCAAGGATTAACATTAGAAAATTCCAAAGGAATGCATTCGAAGTACAGAATTCAGTTCGATTATGTTTTGTGTTAAGCATTGGAAGAGTCAAGTTAAAAAGTTTTATAACCGACGCTATTAATTGATTACGTAATCTTGCAAAATCGGATTTTTCCGAACTTCAGCCTGTCGTATTGCAGAATTGTTTTTGACAACTCAAAGGACAAACTGCTCTGTTAATTCTAATAATGTTAGCGACTACGAGATTTTCATCATAATGTAATGGGGTAACGCTTTTCCAGAAGAAACTCTCAGGATTAAGTCGTTGAATCCCATATCCTTTCCTGCCAAATGTTTAATAGTGAAATTAAACGGTAATAACCGATCGAGCTATCTTGTTAACCTACTGTGGTACGTTTTATTCCCGTTGTTTGTTGAAAGAGCGGAAAGTACGGCTCTATGGTCTGTTATAAACTCAAAATCTGAATCATAAAGATATTTCTTATAATGTTCTACCGCCTAGACGCCTCCTGGCAGTTCTAATTATTTGGTAGAGCATATATATTTGCGTGCGTTCAAAAATCGTGAGGCAAAGAAAACCGTCTTCCGATCGTTCGCGTGGAGTTGTACTGAAAATGCCCCTAATCTGTTATGTGACGCATTAGGTTTTTTTCTTGTGCTACGTTTTACATCGAAATGAGTTTTATCTGTCAGGTTAACAATATATTGTTTATTTTTCTCAAATTCTTTTGTATGACCTTCAATACAATGGATAATTGATTTTTTTCTGCAAAGTTCAAAGAAGGCTTACTAAGGATGCTAAATTTGGGGCAACTATGATGTATTGATTTGTTGACCCGAAAAACGATCTTAGTTCTTTCAGGTTTTTTGGGATTGGTAAATCTTTGATTGCTTTTGTTTCATCAATCAACGGAGAAATTTCTTGTCTTGAAATTTTGAATCCAAGCAATTCAATTTAATTTAAAATAATTTACAGTTTGACTCTTTAACGGCAAATTTACAATTGTCTAAAGTCGATGAACGTTTTGTAAGCCGTGTTTTCATGATCTAAGAAGCCTCCTTTGGATGCAACTAAAATGTCGACTAAATAACAAACTGTAAATATAATTTTTCGTAAGGTTGAGTCAATGACTATTTAAAATTCGTTAGACATTCGCCAAATCCATGAGAAATATTTTAAAACTGATCAGCGCCCGTAATATCGCCACCGACTATACTAAAATTATACTGGTTCCTAGCGAAACTATCCAAAAACAGCTGATTTACGTGTATTTTGAATTTAAGTTAATAAACTAAACATCCCCAACGGAATGATTTGAAACTTGTGCCGCTACAGTCATTATCTACAGGTTCCTTCTTGTAGAATTGTTTGTTGATGAATTTAGAAACTAGTGATCATTTGATTGATTTGTCTTTCTTATAAGTAATGACGATTGGGCCAATGAATCGATCTTCGTCACAACCCGTCCAACATCTTATTGTTTCTTTCGGCTTTGAGCCAATTTAGTGCGGATTGAGCTGAGTCTAGCAGCTTTTCATCTACTAGACTCAGCTCAATCAAGTTGAATAGCACGTCTACCTCTTAGTTGAATAGGCCTTAGTGTTTCATGGAAATGGGTGGTTTTCATCTGATTTTATAATTTTTCTAATCTGATGGGATAGTTGTTTGAAAATCTCTGAAATATGTAAATTTTTTCTGTCTTTTTTGGTGGTAGAAATAAAATTTATTGATTTACACATTTTGTTGGTCTGGAAAGGAGGGAAGTGCTTCTGAGAAATTTCGATCCAAACTTTGGGTAAATTGTCATTTCCAAAGTTCCAACGTTAATCTTCTTGTGACATTCTGTGAAATTTTTTTTCCATGAATCAAGTAAATTGAGAAAATCGGGTGTATTACAATTTGAGGGTGATGTTGATAGCATTGTATGTAAGCCTGCAGTATAATTCCTTCGTTGCTTTATCCACCGGATAAATCTTCAAATAAGGATCTCGTAATTTCAGTTGGCGAAGGAAGTTTCCTTGGAAGGAACTGACCGGGCTAGCAGAGTCCATTTGTATGTTTAAAACTACTGGATTTTTTTTTCTGAGGCCAATATTTAACATTTTTTTCAAGTTCTTTTCCATCGTCGTCAAAAATTGTAGTCACTTTTAATACAGAAGAATCATCATTTTTACTCTGTCTGGATTCTGACCATGCATTGAACCGTCCACAGCTTTTTCCATTCACATGATCCATGCTTACATCCGGTTTGTCCGAAAGGTAATTGGAATCTGTAAAGTCTACAATTTGGGTGCTTACAATGTTTACGTTTTTACGACAAAAAATACATATTCTGGTGAAATGGCCTTTATTTTTAACCAGATGTACAGGTTGTGTCCTTCGCCGGGCAAACTTCAAGTTGTCGTTTTGAAATTGCACCTCAAGATTTGATATAGGTGTTGTTTCGTTCGATATTCAGAGTGGTTCTCTACTGACGTAAAATAGTTATACGATTTGTGCACGGATGATCCGTTGAATTCAAAACAATTAGTCTTCTTCCTATGGTTGTTTACCCCCTTTTCGTCCATCAATGCAACGTTTAGTGCCTCCAGAGGGTTAGGATTTCCGTCAGCAGTTTTCTCTGTATCTCTGAATTTTTCACTTTGTTTATGAAAATATCACTTATCCATTCGTCCTCTCCGTCGTATATGTCACTTTTTTTCGCCATTTCAGGTGAGGTTCCCCAGGAGTGTTCCAATGACTCCCTTCCACGTTGCTTTCATTTAAACAGTTTGTTCTTTTTGATGTTGACTTTTGCTTTCGAATGAATCTGCTTAGTTTTTCAAAACTCTTCGAAAGAAATTTGAAGGAATTTTATTCAGGTAAATTTCTGTCCAAATATCCTTTTTCTCTTGTTTCCGAGGGCAAGGTAGAGCATTGGACGAAGTTTCTGGTCGGCTTTTTTGATTGTTATTCCATTAAATTGTTTTGTTTCAGCTTTGATCGATGCCGCTTCTTCGGCATCATAACGTTTCTGCTCCTGCATATTCCTCTCTAGTTGTGCTTTTCTCTGAACTTTCATTTCGTTCTCAGTCGGAATCTTGAGTGCTGGTGGTTGTGGTTGGTGTGTTTTAATCGGGTTTAGTAAATTTTCAATATCTCTATTGCCTTTCGCTATTATAGCTAATTGAAAATGATCGCTCAACTCTTCCCAAGAAAATGTTGGGGCCACCGTATGATTCTACCAAAATGAAGGTTTTCATCTCACGTTAGGTTTGTTG
Source organism: Symsagittifera roscoffensis (assembly GCF_963678635.1). Taxonomy (NCBI): domain Eukaryota; kingdom Metazoa; phylum Xenacoelomorpha; order Acoela; family Convolutidae; genus Symsagittifera; species Symsagittifera roscoffensis. Next base: position 26,023,424 of record NC_087069.1, read on the forward strand.
TCTGACTGCGCCATAATAAATTGTTACTTGGTTACAGCTAATTCTACTCCATACAATTTAAAGAACAGAAGCATAAAAGTGAAATAAGATGAAAGTTAAAACATTGAAAAATGACAGAGAATTCTACTCCGCCGGAGAGAATGAAAGTATCAAGGTCAAAAATAAAGGACATGTTAATCAGCTAAATTAAGTGTTAACTACTTAGACTAAGGTACATAAGTGGAATAACATCATCTGTAGCAGTCAGTAGTTTGTTTTTATATATATATATTAACGACATCAGAACCCACAGTTCGATTCCTTTATTGCTTTATCCACCGGATATATCTTCAAATAAGGATCTCGTAAATTTAGTTTGTAATGAAAATTTCTCTCGAAGGAACTGACCGGACCAGCAGTATCCACTTGTATGTTCAAAATTTCTTGCTTCTTTTTCTCGAGGCCGATATTTAACAGTTTTTTAAGTTATTTTCCATCGTCGTCAAAAATTGTAGCTACATTTAATACAGAAGAATCATCGTTTTTGCTTTGTCTAGATTCTGACCATGCATTGATCCCTCCACAGCTTTATCTATTCACATGGTCCATTTTTACATCCGGTGGATCCGAAAGATAATTAGAATCTGTATTATCTACAACTTGGGTATTTACAACGCTTACTTTTTTACGAAAAAATGTACATAGTCTAATGAAATTGTCTTTGTCATGACAAGACGTACAAGTTGTGTCCTTCGCCGGGCAAACTTGGAAATGTCTTTTTGAAAATGTACCGCCACGTTTCAGACAGGTGTTTTTTCGTTCGATATTCAGATATTGTTCTCTTTTGACGTTAAAATGATTATAAGATTTGTGTACGGATGATCCGTTGGATTTAAAACTATTAGTCGTCTTCAAATGGTTGGTCATCCCCTTTTTGTCTATCAATGCATTTTTTAGTACCTCAATAGTAGTAGGGGTTTCCGTCAGCAGTTTTCTCTCTATCTCTGAGTTTTTAGTATTGTTTAAGAAAACATCACTTATTCATTCGTCCTCTCCGGCGGATATGCCACACTTTTCGCCACTTGGGCTAAGGCGCCCCAGGATTGTTCCAATGATTCTCTTTCACGTTGTTTTCTTCAAATTATTTAACAGTTTGTTCCTTTCGAATGTGACATTTGTTTTTCTCACGAATGATGCTGCTAAGTTTTCCCAAAACCCTTTGAAAGAAATTTGAAGAATTTTTAATCTTGTGAATTTCTGTCCATTTTTCCTTTTTTTTTCGTTTCCGAGGGCAAGATGGAGAATTGAACGAAGTTTCTTGTCGGCTTCTTCGATTGTCAATCTATTAAATTGTTTTGTTTCAGCTTTGTTCGTCATCATAACGTTTCTGCTCTTGCATAATCCTCTCTAGTCGTGCTTTTTCTGAATGTCGGATTTTTTCTCAGTCGGAATCTCGGTGGTTGGAATTGGTGTGTTTTATTCGAGTTCAATAGATTTTCAATATCTGCATTGTCTTCCGCGATTATAGCTAATTGGAAAATATCGCTCCACTCTTCCCAAGGAAATGTTGGGGCCACTGTATGAATCTACCAAAAAGAAGGTATTCATCTCAAGTTAGATTTGTTGTCTGACTGCGCCATAATAAAATGTTACCACGTTACAGCTAACTCTACTTCATACAATTTAATGAACAGAAGCATAAAAGTGAAATAATCTTAAAGTTAAAACATTAAAAAATGACAGAGCATTCTCCTCCGCCTGAGAGAATGAAAGCATTAGGGTCAAACATAAATGACATGTTAATCAGTTAAATTAAAGATTAACTACTTAGCCTTAGATACATAAGTAGAATCACATCATCTATAGCGGCAAATACGTTTTTTATATTTATTAACGACATCAGTTCTTAGAGATTCATCATATTGGCTCTTTTTCCTTTTCCCCCACCAGCAATGTTTTACTAGTCAAATTTTGTTCACATTTTTGAATTGTTACAAAAATTGGTATGCGGACTAAATAGACTATGATGAACATATTTAGTCTTCATACTTAACCTTGTAAAACCCCTCGTTACAACATAAAATTGATGCATATTTGAGGTGGGGGGAAAGGAAAAAGAGCCATTATGTTATTTTAATTGTTTTATGGAATTTGATTTTGGTAATTTGTTATGTTTAGATGAGGATGAGTGTAATCAAAACGCTTGCGGAATAGGATTTGAGAGTTGTGCAAATACAGAGGGTAGTTACACGTGCACATGTGGTGCTGAATACGTTGCTATGCCGACCAAATCAGGGGAAACTTGCATAGGTATCACTTCAGAATGTTAAGCTGAATAGCTCTCAACAAAATTAAAGGTATCATTTTAAATGAAATTTGACATCGGAATCAGATTTTATTCTTCGTCGCAAAGAGATTTTATGCTGGAAAAATGGATAAGATCAATAATTTCGGGTGTTACAGTTTTGTGGCTTAAGTATCACGAAGGCGTGCATGAGCTTGTGAAACGTTACCTCAACCATGTAACTCAACTCGCAAACTATTGCTCTAAAGCACGGAAGCTACCATAAGCTCGCTGACTGCGGTCCAATCAAGATAGTTGTTGTGGGCAATGCTGCAACTCAAAAATGATGAAATAGTTTGTTCCGAATAATACCCGCACATTGACCAAGTGTACTAGCTCCCCCAACAATGAAAAGACTTAAGCGGCGCGACTTAAGAAAAGACCTTAAAGGCGCAATTTAAGGAAAAACTGAAGCGGCGCGACTTAAAATAGACCGACGCGGCGACTTGAGAAAAAACTTAAGCGGCTTGACTTAAAATAGGACCGACGGCGCGACTTAAGAAAATACTTTTGGTTTTTTGCTCGTTCGCGCATGTCGCGGCGGTTTATCCCCAGTCGCGCCGGTCTCAAATTAAACATTTTCAGTCGCGCCGGTCGCGCCATTACCTTAGGTCGCGCCGATTTTGATGGTGTTTTGAGTCGCGCCGGTCGAGATGTTTTTTTTTTCAGTCTGGCCGGTCTGGAATTGCCAATATAAAGTCGCGCCGGTCTGAATATGTCAATTTTGAGTCGCGCCGGTCTTTTCTTAAGTCGCGGACCTCGACCCGGGTAACATTTGGTGTTCCGAAATTTGAATTTTAGTCTAAAATAAGACTGCTCGTACATCAGCGCAAAGCCCTGAACGTTCCGACTGTCCCTTAATTCATATCGAATAGTTTTTGGGAAAAGAAAATTTTGAAAACCTATAAAGGATCAACCGTACAATCTCCCCCCCCCCCTAAGTGACCTACCGTAGAATGGCCTACCGAAGCATGTATTAAATCTAAAAATTGATTCTGTAAAAAATATAAACTTCATGCAATCCAGCAAATAAAAAAGATTCTTACCTTTTTGGTATGCGGGATCGCATTTGTATACTGTTAATTGACTAGATTAATGTTTCAATTCATTTTTTTTCAAACATTGACTGAATAAAAAAAGCCACACCAAGCATAAATATTCCGTTTTCTTCGAAAGTCGGAACAATATCGCTTCGCGATTACCAAAATACTCAATATATCTTTTTCATACAATAGCATGGCCTGATCATAGAATATTCATATTAGCAAGACTGCTAGAATCAAGATAAAACCCTGAATATTCTGACTGCCCTCAAACTGTTCTCGAACAACTTTTAATGAACAAATTTTTCTGAATTAAGAATTGAGGTTAAAAAATTAAATTTGTTCATGTATGGAACTGATAGGGCCAACAGGCTCGCCCAGTTCAGTTTTGACTAATTTTTTTCCGACTTTCGAAACGAAAGTAACGGAATATTTATGTTCGGGGCTGTTTTTTTCTCCAGGCAAATTTCGAATTTTTAACTAGCCGTTTTTGGGGAAATTTTAAAAAAATTATTGTTGTCTTGAGCTTAAATTTGAAAAGGTATTTCACCTGTGATTGTTTTTAGTAGAGTTATGGGGGTTTAATAATGGCCATTTTGGCCAAATTGGAAAAATTAACGCTCGATATATTTCGAGCTATTAAGGCGTAAGCGGAGATTCAATCCGTCTTAGAAATCGTTCCAAATTGGTTGAAGGAAGCTCATTTGTGGGGGTGTGATTTTCACAAAAAATCTAAAGTTTGAAAAAATTACATTTTCATTTTGATAAGTTTTATTTATTTTTTCATGTTATTACTGCTCCAAAGACTTTAAGAGACAATGGGAACAGTCGGGGAATCGCCTTGATACGAGCAGTTTTTTGTATTTGAATTAAATCGCCTCGCGTAAATATAAACCTTTACACTTTCAGCATCAAACTATAAATTGAGCAAAAAACTAACTAGAAACAGAAGTCTTGTTTTGATTCAATTCCTTGTTTCGACTTTTGAAGAAAGCGACGAAATATTTGTGCTCATGTTGGCTTTTCTAGACAAAACTTGACTTTATAGCTAGAAATTTAAGACATAATTCTATTTTAAATCAATCTAAAGGTCTTAATGTCCGGAGCTTAAATTTTTTTTACCTACGATACCTTCACGTAAGACTATAGGGGTTATAACAATTGCCAATTTGGTCAATTCAGTATAATTGACGCGCAATGATCTTTTGTAATTGAGATAGTGTGAGGGGATGATTTTTAAAAGTAAACATCTCAGAAAAACAATTTAAACTTTTTATCATTTTTTTTTGCAAAATTTCATTAATTTCTGGAGCAAAAATTACCCATAGAGCTTAAAATACAGTCGGAACATTCAGCGTTTCACCGTATTATACGAGACTATTCTTGTTTTCTGAGCAATTAATTTTAAAGAGACATAGTGATTTGATCCTGTTTCGTTATTTGAAGCAGTACAATAATTATTTGTAGCCATGTACAAACTGGCAGTTTTCAAACATACATTACCATGATATTTTACTCTCTTCTTTTTTGAGAAAAAAGAATTTTGAGAAAATACTGCGCAGAAATTGTCTGCATCGAATCCAAGTTTGATATCATAATTCAACAAACACCTGGTGTATCAGATTATCTTTTTCCTCCAAGTTTCATTTTAGATCAGAACTCGTAGATCTGTGTGTTCTACTGTTGCAGTTTCGGCTGTCAATTATTCATTGACCGGAAATTTTCCAGGAAAATACATCTGCTTCAACAAAGTAGGTTTGATGCTTTCTGATACCAAATTTTCATATTTTGTTAGAAGATTTCTTTTACCGTTCGCATTTTTTTCTGTTTTTATCAACTTTTGCTTATCTTTATTTATTGCAATCAGAATTTTGAAGCTCACATATAGATCTGTAGATCTGTGTGTTCTACTGTTGCAGTTTCGGCTGTCAATTATTCATTGACCGGAAATTTTCCAGGAAAATACATCTGCTTCAACAAAGTAGGTTTGATGCTTTCTGATACCAAATTTTCATATTTTGTTAGAAGATTTCTTTTACCGTTCGCATTTTTTTCTGTTTTTATCAACTTTTGCTTATCTTTATTTATTGCAATCAGAATTTTGAAGCTCACATATGAATATGTATGTAAAAGAGAAAAATGAAAGGAAATTTAAGACGGCCCAATTGTTTTTTCGTTTGTGGTCCGTGATACATGCAACAGGTGTGTTTTTGATTGAAGGCTCGATCAATTCCGAGCGCCTAATTTATATCGAGGGTTTACCCGCCGACCACAAAGATGCTATGAAAGTGTCTAACAAATTTATGTATCCTGATGAATGCAACCAATACTGTGCGAACACCGAGGAGTGTCAATCTTTCAGCTGGAACTCGCAAAACAGCGATTGTCGTTTTTATACATGGCCGCTGGACCCAAATAACTTCTCGAAGGTGCCTCGAACATACTGGTACGTAAAAAACTTCAGAGAAGTTCGAAACCGTTTTGGAGCTGATTCAATGAAGATGAACACAGTCAATAATTACTTGGAACAGGAGCCACGAAGTTTGGAAACGACAAGTGGAACTACAAGTGTGACCTCAAGCTACACGACGAGTGTGACAACTCAAGGAATCACGTCGCAAACGACGACAAGCACGACTACCAGCTTAACTACAAGTTCTACAAGCAGTCCGACTACAATAAGTCAGACTACAAGTTCAACCTCACCCAATCTTATTCATTATTTTGTGGTCCGGGTATCTCTTTTATAGGTTGACAAAATTGATTTTCCGAGCTGTCGCAAAACACTATTGAAGAACACCATTTAACCCCAAATTTTTACGTCGCAGGCAAATCAATAAAAACACAGTCACTTTTTGGAGCTGTTTGGAGGGGTTTGATTTACAAATTGCGTTTTTTGTCCTTAAACACCCCCTCTCACCTCAAATTTAGCATTAATTTGCATCAAAGGTGCCCGGTGCCCCTAGAAACTTTATAGAGTTGAGTGGCCCACGGTGGATGTAAAAATGTACTCAAAGGAGGAGCCGGATCGACCGTAAAACGCCTCCCTCTCTGTGGTACAGTACATACTGCATGTGCAGTAAGCATTGATAACCTCTCTGCGCACTAACCTTGGGACGCATATCGTTATCTGTAATTACATATATATTGTTACTAAACATAAGTCAAGGCCATTCAGTGTCGATCACTGAACAGACCTTAGTTGACACAATAGCTTATAGGAAACCTGAGCTGGTCCAGGGAACCGTCTTTGAAGAGAAAACTTAGTTTCTGATCTAAATTAACTCTTGAAACTACATACCTTTTCAATTGAGCTTACAACATTACATTAGCTTACCACATGGCGCAGTCAGCAGGATTCACGGCACAGACGGATATGGGCATTCCGGTGTTCTGAACATCGGCTAGTTCGGACCCGCCGTGGAATTTCAAAATTTGGCTCGACCAATTTATGTTGGCGGCATTAGTGAAAGAAAACGTGAATCCTGAAATACTATTAGAAGATCCAAGCGAAGTCATTGACGAACCAATTCCTCGCCCAGAAACACCGGGAGCAAATGAAGATGCACAGGCAACAGCAGATCGAGAAACGAGGGATAGATTAATAAGAGAAAGAATATTTCTCGAAAATCATTAGCGGAGAGAACGCGGACCTAAAGTCGGACACAATGTTTTCTACAATGAACTTCAAAAACGGCTTACGTTTCGTCTTTTTTGGCGCTGGGAACAGAAGGGAAAAAGAAATTCGTGCAGAAAAATCCACACACCGAATATCAAAACTCGAGTTCAGGGTGAGAATGGCCAAAATATCGTTCGAGAAAACGAGAAACATTACGTATGAGCGATAGAGACTATTCACCAGAGCACAAAAATCTGGAGAAACCCTTGACTATTTCCATGCGGCGCTAACTGCACAAGCAGCCACGGCCGAATCGGGTGGTTTGGAAGAAGAACTGGTAGGAGACCTATTCACATCCAGAATTAAAAATACTGCACTTCAAGATACCCTAACGTTCGAAACGTTCACACCAGATGAAGTACTCAAACAAGCTATTAAATTTGAACAAAGTAAGCAAACAACACAAGCGTTGCAAAAATCGGTAATAGAAAGCTCAAGTGGAGAACATCTACCTAGGGAAGAACATCTACCTACTTATAGCCATAGATAGATACTCAAAATTTCCATCGGTTAAAATTACACAGTCAACTTGGGGCAAATCATCGGTGAAATTTCTACGTAATTATATTGATACACATGGAATACCGGATTTGATAAGAACTGACCATTTCTCGGGATTAAGAGGCAAAACGATGAAAAAATGCAGCAAAAAAATTTGAGAAAAAAAACTATCCAATTGAGGACCACAGGGGATGTGGTCTGATTGAGAGAACAATACAAACCATCAAGAAAAGATTGGGAGTTATGCTATTGGATGAAAATGTCACTTCAATGAAACTTGCTCTTAGCACGATAATTAGAGATCTTAGGTGGAGCTAACAAAAAACGATCAAATGCTCCCCATTTGAAGCTCATTTTGGACGCCTTCCAAAAACCGAGTTCAAAATTCTAAGGGATAGGTTCATTAAAACTTCTGATCGTTTAGATAAGGAACACCTGGAGCGCTCAGCACTCACTGCCGTACAAACTCAAAAAACGCATAGATCAATCAAGGGACAACGTAAAAATCGTGAGGAAAGGTCAAAGCAGTAGAGAGGTTAGCCATCTATTCAAGTCAAAAGTAGTGTCAGCAAAGGACAGAGACAGGGCCAAAATCTTGAAGTCACTGCTAGAAGCAAACGCTCAATGGAATACGACCAAAAAAGACACGTCGGCTAACGATTTAAGACGAATAGTCGACTAGACAAGCACAATCAACTCAGATTTAAGAAAAGAACTTCTATACAGGTGGGAATACGGCTTCATTGAGGACAAGCCAGAACAGGAGAACCAAAAATCACCAAGGAAAGACGAGGGCAGGAAGAGTGGAAAAGCCCTAACAAACCCATTAAAAGGGAAAATGCGCTCAAAAACTCCACACACAGTAAAAACAGATGTTACAAAAAACTGGAGCGCTTCATGGTGGCATTAGACGCAAAACCCATAAACCGGCAACTGTATGAAAACAAATACCAAATGCCAAATGTGGATAAATTACTAGATGGAGTAAGTCAAAGAGTAACTGCAAATACAGTCGGTTCGTTGTACTTCACGTTAATTGATCTAAAATACGCCTATAACTAAATCAGACTAACTGCCGAAGCAGTTAAGCAGTGTAATTTTAACATAGTAGGCGGTCAAACAACAGGAACATGTAGGTTCCTCACCGGATTCTACGGATTATCAGACATGCCTGCAGTGTTCCAAAAGGCCATGGATCGAACACTTAATCATGCAAAAAACACCTTTTGTTTCCTCGACGACATCCCGAACTTCTCGAAAGGAGAAAAATATGAACATGAGAAACCAGTAACCGATGTTCTAAAAAAATTGGACAACGAATATCTAGCGTTAAAATGAGAAAAGTGCAAATTCTTCCAAACAGAAGTTAACTGGCTTGGTCACATCTTACACCATGTGGCATAACATCAAAAATCACCAAGACAGAGGCAATACTAAAATTACAACATCCAAAGTCCTTAAAACAATTAAGATCGTTTATGGGTAGCGTTAACCATCTTTCCAAATTCATCCCTAACACTGCTAGCCTAACCGATCAGCCTAGAAGACTGCAAAAAGATGAAAACGAGAAAAAGAAGATGAAAATTGTTAAACTTTCGAAGAAATAAAAAAGGCGGTGGCTAGAATAGCACAAATATTTATTATGACCCCAATAAGGATACTCGGGTAAAATGCGACGCGAGTCACAGCGGTCTCGGCGCAACCCTAGAGCAGAAAACCGATGATAACGAATGGGTACCTATTGCATTCGTATCACGGTATCTTAACATTCAAGAAAAAAAGTACCCGACAAACGAGTTAGAATTTGCCCGCAGTAGTATGGTCGGTAGATTGATTTGAACACTATTCACTAGGAAAAGGATTCATACTAGCGACAGATCACAAAGCCCTTACATCGGCGCTAGGAGAACACAAATCTAATAAAACGTACCAATCTAGACTAACTAGGTGGGTAGACCATTTGTTACCCTACCAATTTAAAGTGGTACATATACCAGGTAAAGATATGGGGATCGTGGACTATCAATCAAGAGATCCAAACGGTGAACCGTGGCCTGAGTCAAAATTATGAAAAACTCGTATTAGCGTCGATTGAACATTTCCATAAAGCACTCGACTGCTTAAGTAGTCGACTAAGCGATACATTAAACACAATTCAGAATATACACGTTCGAAAACATTCTGAATTGAGAAACACGCTGGTTAGTACAAAAGACACGTCATCCCACGGTTGCTATAGCAACCGTTATGTTCAAAAATGAACAGGGCTCGACCGAAACGAAAACGATCAAAACTCACGTCTCTCAAAACACTTTAAGCAAGCTATCTCATTGTAAACAGTCGGTTGACAATCAAATAAACATTTGCAAAAAAACACAGAAAGACATTGGCAAAGAAGAAAAAGTCTAATGGAAGATAAACCGAAAAAGACCGTAACAATAATGGAGCGCGAGAAGAAACGAGACCAAATGGTTGAACGAGTGACTGAAACTACGTACCGTAGAAAAAGAACATTGCAACGATGGCACGAGTCAGACATTTCAGACGAAAATATACCACAAGTTGAATGGCGGAAAGTATATATCGAAAATAAGAAAAAAGAAACGGAACAATCAACGTCATTACCAATACACTCAGAACCCAAGAAACTAATGTCCTTTTGGGATCTAATAGGTTCAGAATGAGCGGGCAGAAGAACACCGGGGAGTTTACTGGAGCTAGAAGCGCCAACAGAAATGACCAGCCTAAAAGCGAGCATACCCGAAAACAACTCGAAAATCATAGAAGTGGAACTCACCACCGATAGTCCGTCAGCAAGCCCAGAAATATCTCAGTTGGGGGACAAAGAAAATCAAGACAAAACGAATTTCGGCGGGCAGAACACATAGAAGACCACAACCTAGTCAACCTGTCAAAGCTCTTTGACCGAAACCTCCTTGCTGAACTCACAACGGAGGATACATAGATGGACAGGCTGAGGAGGGTGATTGAGCGAAAAGACCGTCACACATTTGAAATGATGGGGCCGTATACGAACTTGCTCTGGCACCAAATGTCCGTCGTAGGTGACTGCATCAAGGTAGACGGAAGAATAGCCGTCCCAGAAAAGCTGTGTCCCGCAGTCCTGAAAAGAATCCACAGATGTCACCCAGGACAAGAAGCCATGTTGGACGTATCTAGATACCTGTGGTTGCCACACATACACAAAGATATTGTGAATATGGCAAAGGAAAGTAGGAGTTGCACCCGCTATGGTAATAATGTCAAATATATTATTCCAAAATTGGAGTGAGGGAACAACACTCCCTAACTTTCGAAGAATTAAAAAAGGCGGTGGCTAGGATAGCTCAAATCTTTATTATGACCCCAAGAAGGATACTCGGGTAAAAGGCGACGCGAGTCACAGCGGTCTCGGCGCAACCCTAGAGCAGAAAACCGATGATAACGAATGGGTACCTATTGCATTCGTATCACGGTATCTTAACATTCAAGAAAAAAAGTACTCGACAAACGAGTTAGAATTGCTCGCAGTAGTATGATCGGTAGATCGATTTGAACACTATTTACTAGGAAAAAGATTCATACTAGCGACAGATCACAAAGCCCTTACATCGGCGCTAGGAGAACACAAATATAATAAAACGTACCAATCTAGACTAACTAGGTGGGTAGACCGTTTGTTACCCTACCAATTTAAATTGTTACATATACCAGGTAAAGATATGGGGATCGTGGACTATCTGTCAAGAGATCCAAACGGTGAACCGTGGCCTGATTCAAAATAGATGAAAAACTCGTTGTAGCGTCCATTGAACATTTCCATAAAGCACTCGACTGCTTAAGCAGCCGACTAAGCGATACATTAAACGCAATTCAGAATGTAAACGTTCTAGAACATTCTGAATTGAGAAACACGCTGGTTAGTACAAAAGACACGTCATCCCACGGTTGCTATAGCAACCGTTATGTTCAAAAATGAACAGGGCTCGACAGAAACGAAAACGGTCAAAACCCACGTCTCTCAAATTGTGATCAAAACACTTTAAGCAAGCTATCTCATTGTAAACAGTCGGTTGACAACCAAATTAACATTTGCAAAAACACAGAAAGACATTGGCAAAGAAGAAAATTTCTAATGGAAGATGAACCGAAAAAGACCGTAACATTAATGGACGCGAAAAGAAACGAGACCAAATGGTTGAACGAGTGACTGAAACTACGTACCGTAGAAAAAGAACATTGCAACGATGGCACGAGTCAGACATTTCAGACGAAAATATACCACAAGTTGAATTGCGGAAAGTATATATCGAAAATAAGAAAAAAGAAATGGAACAATCAACGTCATTACCAATACAATCAGAACTCAAGAAACTAATGTCCTTTTGGGATCTAATAGGTTCAGAGCGAGCGGACAGAAGAACACCGGGGAGTTTACTGGAGCTAGAAGCGTCAACAGAAATGACCAGCCCAAAAGCGAGCATACCCGAAAACAACTCGAAAATCATAGAAGTGGAACTCACGATCGATAGCCCGTCAACAAGCCCAGAAATAGCTCAGTTGGGGGACAAAGAAAATCAAGACAAAACGAATTTCGGCGGGCAGAACACATAGAAGACCACAACCTAGTCAACCTGTCAAAGCTCTTTGACCGAAACCTCCTTGCTGAACTCACAACGGAGGATACATGGATGGACAGGCTGAGGAGGGTGATTGAGCGAAAAGACCGTCACACATTTGAAATGATGGGGCCGTATACGAACTTGCTCTGGCACCAAATGTCCGTCGTAGGTGACTGCATCAAGGTAGACGGAAGAATAGCCGTCCCAGAACAGCTGCGTCCCGCAGTCCTGAAAAGAATCCACAGAGGTCACCCAGGACAAGAAGCCATGTTGGACGTATCTAGATACCTGTGGTTGCCACACATACACAAAGATATTGTGAATATGGCAAAGGAATGTAGGAGTTGCACCCGCAATGGTAAGAATGTCAATTATTTTATTCCAAAAAATGCATCAAAACCACTTCCACCGCTTACGCTGCCGGAGCAAGAATTGCAATTAGATTATGCGGGCCCCTTAGAAGATAATAAGGGGAAGAACATCTACCTACTTATAGCCATAGATAGATACTCAAAATTTCCATCGGTAAAAATCACAAAGTCAACTGGGGGCGAATCATCGCTGAAATTTCTACGTAATTATATTGATACACATGGAATACCGGAATTGATAGAAACTGACCAGTTCTCGGGATTTAGAGGCAAGACGATGAAAAAATGCAGCAAAAAAAAATTTGAGCAAAAAAACTATTCAATTGAGGACCACAAGGGATGTGGTCTGATTGAGCGAACAATACAAACCATCAAACGAAGATTGGGAAATATGCTATTGGATGAAAATGTCACTTCAATTAAACTTGCTCTTAGCACGATAATTAGAGATTTTAGGTGGAGCTAACAAGAAACGATCAAACGCTCCCCATTTGAAGCTCATTTTGGACGCCTTCCAAAAACCGAGTTCAAAATTCTAAGGGATAGGTTCATTAAAACTTCTGATCGTTTAGATAAGGAACATCTGGAGCGCTCAGCACTCACTGCCCTACAAACTCAAAAAACGCATAGATCAATCAAGGGACAACGTAAAAATCGTGAGGAAAGGTCAAAGCAGTAGAGATGTTAGCCATCTATTCAAGTCAGAAGTAGTGTCAGCAAAGGACAGAGACAGGGCCAAAGTCTTGAAGTCACTAAGTCACTGCTAGAAGCAAACGCTCAATGGAATACGACCAAAAAAGACACGTCGGCTAACGATTTAAGACGAATAGTCGACTAGACAAGCACAATCAACCCAGATTTAAGAAAAGAACTTCTATACACGTTGGAATACGGCTTCATTGAGGACAAGCCAGAAGAGGAGAACCAAAAATTACCAAGAAAAGACGAGGGCAGGAAGAGTGGAAAATCCCTAACAAACCCTTTAAAAGGGAAAATGCGCTCAAAAACTCCACACACAGTAAAAACAGCTGCGGGGGCAATTTTCAGAAAGAGCGATAACTTCAAGAGCGATAACCAGTGACCTCAAAGAAAAAAGCCCAAAAAAATCAACCTAGAAAAAGCCCTCACGGAGACGAACCCAAATCAAAATCCAAGAGAAAAGACGGTGGGACAAGAAAAACAAACAGCGACTCAGAAGAAAAGCCCGAAACCCAGGAAAATTCAGAAATGGAAAATGCAGCGGCGCTATATCAAGACAGCCAACCAAATGTAACATCAAAAGACACAGAGGTGAACGGAGGGCTGAATTTGGCAGTAAGGAGAACCAAACCCAACAATGGCGGACCAGTGTTGGAAAATGCATGTAGCGCAGATCCAAAAGGGGCCAAGAAAAAGGACAAAAAGCCTACGTGTCAGGAGGTGAGAAAACAAAAAGCTGCAGCAGCAGTATGTCAGAAAGACAAAACAGACGATCAAGAAAAATGAACCAGCGGTCATCCCCGGCGAAAGCCTATGCGTTGAGCACGTCCACCCTAAGGAAGGAATTGAAAGAAAAAAGTAAAGAAATCACGCGAAACACACCGGCAGAAAAAATACTGGAAACATTCCAAAGCCGCGATCTAATCACAGAGGGCTGGAATCTGTTAGCTGACCAGGTCCTGACAAGAGGATATTACAGTCCTCAGTAAGGCTGCATTAGAAGCGTACAGGGTTAAACTAGCAACGTTCAAAAGGGATATAAACAAGCCAGTGGAAACGAAACTCGGATTGTTGGAAAAACATCTCTTTCGACGAAAATTCAGAAAGGAAGCACTCGATGTTACGAAAAACTGGAGCGCTTCATGATGGGTCCCCCTGAATTTTGAAGACAATTTGGCAGATAAGCAAGACAAGCCAGAAGAACCTTGATTATGAGGTGCCCGCAAAGAAACCAAAAAACTGCCCAAAAACGGATTAAACTGAGTAAAAAAACTCATAGCTATTTTAAATTTTATAATAAACTATATAAAATTTAGTTATCCCAAGGGGAGTGTGGTACAGCACATACTGCATGTGCAGTAAGCATTGATAACCTCTCTGTGCACTAACCTTGGGACGCATATCGTTATCTGTAATTACATATATATTGTTACTAAACATAAGTCAAAGCCTTTCAGTGTCGATCAATGAGCAGACCTTAGTTGACACAATAGCTCACCGTACGCAGATACGAAACTTGAGCTGGTTCATGGAACCGTCTTTGAAGCAGTACAATAATTATTTGTAGCCATGTACAAACTGGCAGTTTTCAAACATACATTACCATGATATTTTACTCTCTTCTTTTTTGAGAAAAAAGAATTTTGAGAAAATACTGCGCAGAAATTGTCTGCATCGAATCCAAGTTTGATATCATAATTCAACAAACCCCTGGTGTATCAGATTATCTTTTTCCTCCAAGTTTCATTTTAGATCAGAACTCGTAGATCTGTGTGTTCTACTGTTGCAGTTTCGGCTGTCAATTATTCATTGACCGGAAATTTTCCAGGAAAATACATGTGCTTCAACAAAGTAGGTTTGATGCTTTCTGATACCAAATTTTCATATTTTGTTAGAAGATTTCTTTTACCGTTCGCATTTTTTTCTGTTTTTATCAACTTTTGCTTATCTTTATTTATTGCAATCAGAATTTTGAAGCTCACATATAGATCTGTAGATCTGTGTGTTCTACTGTTGCAGTTTCGGCTGTCAATTATTCATTGACTGGAAATTTTCCAGGAAAATACATCTGCTTCAACAAAGTAGGTTTGATGCTTTCTGATACCAAATTTTCGTATTTTGTTAGAAGATTTCTTTTACCGTTCGCATTTTTTTCTGTTTTTATCAACTTTTGCTTATCTTTATTTATTGCAATCAGAATTTTGAAGCTCACATATGAATATGTATGTAAAAGAGAAAAATGAAAGGAAATTTAAGACGGCCCAATTGTTTTTTCGTTTGTGGTCCGTGATACATGCAACAGGTGTGTTTTTGATTGAAGGCTCGATCAATTCCGAGCGCCTAATTTATATCGAGGGTTTACCCGCCGACCACAAAGATGCTATGAAAGTGTCTAACAAATTTATGTATCCTGATGAATACAACCAATACTGTGCGAACACCGAGGAGTGTCAATCTTTCAGCTGGAACTCGCAAAACAGCGATTTTCGTTTTTATACATGGCCGCTGGACCCAAATAACTTCTCGAAGGTGCCTCGAACATACTGGTACGTAAAAAACTTCAGAGAAGTTCGAAACCGTTTTGGAGCTGATTCAATGAAGATGAACACAGTCAATAATTACTTGGAACAGGAGCCACGAAGTTTGGAAACGACAAGTGGAACTACAAGTGTGACCTCAAGCTACACGACGAGTGTGACAACTCAAGGAATCACGTCGCAAACGACGACAAGCACGACTACCAGCTTAACTACAAGTTCTACAAGCAGTCCGACTACAATAAGTCAGACTACAAGTTCAACCTCACCCAATCTTATTCATTATTTTGTGGTCCGGGTATCTCTTTTATAGGTTGACAAAATTGATTTTCCGAGCTGTCGCAAAACACTATTGAAGAACACCATTTAACCCCAAATTTTTACGTCGCAGGCAAATCAATAAAAACACAGTCACTTTTTGGAGCTGTTTGGAGGGGTTTGATTTACAAATTGTGTTTTTTGTCCTTAAACACCCCCTCTCACCTCAAATTTAGCATTAATTTGCATCAAAGGTGCCCGGTGCCCCTAGAAACTTTATAGAGTTGAGTGGCCCACGGTGGATGTAAAAATGTACTCAAAGGAGGAGCCGGATCGACCGTAAAACGCCTCCCTCTCTGTGGTACAGTACATACTGCATGTGCAGTAAGCATTGATAACCTCTCTGCGCACTAACCTTGGGACGCATATCGTTATCTGTAATTACATATATATTGTTACTAAACATAAGTCAAGGCCATTCAGTGTCGATCACTGAACAGACCTTAGTTGACACAATAGCTTATAGGAAACCTGAGCTGGTCCAGGGAACCGTCTTTGAAGAGAAAACTTAGTTTCTGATCTAAATTAACTCTTGAAACTACATACCTTTTCAATTGAGCTTACAACATTACATTAGCTTACCACATGGCGCAGTCAGCAGGATTCACGGCACAGACGGATATGGGCATTCCGGTGTTCTGAACATCGGCTAGTTCGGACCCGCCGTGGAATTTCAAAATTTGGCTCGACCAATTTATGTTGGCGGTATTAGTGAAAGAAAACGTGAATCCTGAAATACTATTAGAAGATCCAAGCGAAGTCATTGACGAACCAATTCCTCGCCCAGAAACACCGGGAGCAAATGAAGATGCACAGGCAACAGCAGATCGAGAAACGAGGGATAGATTAATAAGAGAAAGAATATTTCTCGAAAATTATTAGCGGAGAGAACGCGGACCTAAAGTCGGACACAATGTCTTCTACAATGAACTTCAAAAACGGCTTACGTTTCGTCTTTTTTGGCGCTGGGAACAGAAGGGAAAAAGAAATTCGTGCAGAAAAATCCACACACCGAATATCAAAACTCGAGTTCAGGGCAATGGTGAGAATGGCCAAAATATCGTTCGAGAAAACGAGAAACATTACGTATGAGCGATATAGACTATTCACCAGAGCACAAAAATCTGGAGAAACCCTTGACTATTTCCATGCGGCGCTAACTGCACAAGCAGCCACGGCCGAATCGGGTGGTTTGGAAGAAGAACTGGTAGGAGACCTATTCACACCCAGAATTAAAAATACTGCACTTCAAGATACCCTTACGTTCGAAACGTTCACACCAGATGACTATTAAATTTGAACAAAGTAAACAAACAACACAAGCGTTGCAAAAATCGGTAATAGAAAGCTCAAGTGGAGAACATCTACCTAGGGAAGAACATCTACCTACTTATAGCCATAGATAGATACTCAAAATTTCCATCGGTTAAAATTACACAGTCAACTTGGGGCAAATCATCGGTGAAATTTCTACGTAATTATATTGATACACATGGAATACCGGAATCGATAAGAACTGACCATTTCTCGGGATTAAGAGGCAAAACGATGAAAAATGCAGCAAAAAAATTTGAGAAAAAAAACTATCCAATTGAGGACCACAGGGGATGTGGTCTGATTGAGCGAACAATACAAACCATCAAGAAAAGATTGGGAGTTATGCTATTGGATGAAAATGTCACTTCAATGAAACTTGCTCTTAGCACGATAATTAGAGATCAGACGATCAAGAAAAACGAACCAGCGGTCATCCCCGGCGAAAGCCTATGCGTTGAGCACGTCCACCCTAAGGAAGGAATTGAAAGAAAAAAGTAAAGAAATCACGCGAAACACACCGGCAGAAAAAATACTGGAAACATTCCAAAGCCGCGATCTAATCACAGAGGGCTGGAATCTGTTAGCTGACCAGGTCCTGACAAGAGGATTTTACAGTCCTCAGTAAGGCTGCATTAGAAGCGTACAGGGTTAAACTAGCAACGTTCAAAAGGGATATAAACAAGCCAGTGGAAACGAAACTCGGATTGTTGGAAAAACATCTCTTTCGACGAAAATTCAGAAAGGAAGCACTAGATGTTACGAAAAACTGGAGCGCTTCATGGTGGGTCCCCCTGAATTTTGAAGACAATTTGGCAGATAAGCAAGACAAGCCAGAAGAACCTTGATTATGAGGTGCCCGCAAAGAAACCAAAAAACTGCCCAAAAACGGATTAAACTGAGTAAAAAAACTCATAGCTATTTTAAATTTTATAATAAACTATATAAAATTTAGTTATCCCAAGGGGAGTTTGGTACAGCACATACTGCATGTGCAGTAAGCATTGATAACCTCTCTGCGCACTAACCTTGGGACGCATATCGTTATCTGTAATTACATATATATTGTTACTAAACATAAGTCAAGGCCATTCAGTGTCGATCACTGAACAGACCTTAGTTGACACAATAGCTTACCGTACGCAGATAGGAAACCTGAGCTGGTCCAGGGAACCGTCTTTGAAGAGAAAACTTAGTTTCTGATCTAAATTAACTCTTGAAACTACATACCTTTTCAATTGAGCTTACAGCAATTACATTAGCTTAACACGCCCTCAAATAATTTAGGAGGGGGGGGGGGTAGGGAATATAAATTTTTAGGAAACAACTTGAGTATACCTTAGAATTATAAAATTAACCGTTTGATTACAGAAAATTGATCAGAAATACGTTAGCGTAGGGTTATTAACAGCATTCAAACGTAATCCCACATAAAAATTGTGACAACCAATATGCTCAAAGCTTATCTTAGTTTGTCCGCATTGAAAATTGCTATAAATATAATCAATGAAAACTGCAATCACAACTATCTTTTCAGTATTTTTTGTTCCACTGTCTCTTTGCACAAGAATCATTTTTTCTCACGTCAGTTTTTGTCATAAAATTGATGTACCACTGAAATAAAAGGCAATTTAACAATTTTTCCCTGTAAAATAGTTTTTCATTTAAATTTAAGGTAGATTACGGCGGTAAAAAATCCCTTTACGTATATTTTACCTTTATTCAGGTGAGAAGATTTTTCCGACTCCATTCCGAATGAATTCAGGATTTCTAATGTGTTTTTTTTTGTTCAGGCAAAGCTCCATTTAAATCCATTTTTAGTCCACTTTTGTGGTCTGAGCGTAACATGGGAATCGATTATATTGACAAAATTTAAGACCACATAAATCCCTTACAAACTATTTTTTTACTTTCTTTAATGCGGGAGGGGTCTTAAAAGTTTTTTTCGATAGTCTATTTAGCCCTTTGACCAATTTTTAAATCATAATCGGACATTTTTTTATTGGAATTTTAAGATTAGCAGTTATTTCAATAGATACGACAAATATGTTTTTTTTTGCCTTATATATCTGTTTCCATGACAATTCTGAAAACAGAAGGAAAACAGAAGGTTAAATTGCAATATGATTGCAGAGTAAACTTTCTATTGAGGTATGCTAAGTAAGGTAAGCTCTTAACCCGGGTTGACAAAAAATGGTTATCATGCATTTTTCATTTATGAAAAAAATGCTTATTTTACTCTTTCTTACAATTTCATAGAGCAAAATTTTATGTATGAAAATAGCGAAATAAGCATTTTTTCCATAAATGAAATTGTATGAGAAGCATTTTTTCCATACTATGAAATTGTATGACAAGCATTTTTTCCATAAATGAAAATTCAAACAATTTTTGTTTCGAAATTTCATGTTTCAACCAAAACACTAACCAAAGATTTTTTGTTATGAGAAAACCAGAGTGTAATTGGCAGTTACCACGCAGATTAACTGCATTTGGTGGTTTCAGCCATAATAGTTAATTATAAAATTTTCACGTGGAAATATATACCAAAAAAGTAACTTTTTGAATATGGCTAGATAATTTTTAGCTTAAAAATTGTGATGGTTGAGAAAAAAGGCTTGTTTTTTTTACAAATTTATTTTTGTTTTAGCAAATGGCAAATGAAACAAAAGATAATAAACGTGTTTACAAAAAAAAACTTTTTCATGTGATTTTTGGGTTTTTTGGGTGAGAAACTCATCCTGGACTACGTTATAAACTCAAAAAAATCAAATTTTGCATGCAAATTTTTTTTTTCGTAAAAGTTATATTTCAGCACAGAAACAAGTTTGTAGCCATAAAAGGGATTAAAAACTTTTTACCTCAAATTTTTATTTTTGTTTATGAATAAAAAAGCATATCATACAATTTTCATATATAAAAACTTTATGATAAGCATTTTTTCTGACCGAAAGTAAAATTATGTTTTTGATTGTCAATATGCCCATTATCATAAATATACTCAATTAAATCTATTTAAAGCTACCCAGACACGTTTTTTGGTTATTTTTGAAAAAATTTAATTTTTCTATGACAAAATGACTATTTTATATTTTTCATACATGAAAAGTGTATGACAAGCATTTTTATAAAAAAAATTGAAATAGTTTTTTTGATGAGCAGAAAGCTTCAAAAGAGGCAGTTAGACCAAAATGTTTATTAAAAACTTTTAAAACACTTTTTAAATTTTGCATGAATTTTCTATGACAAGCATTTTTTCCATAGACTTCATATATGAAACTGTATGATAAGCATTTTTCTTCTATGGATGTCAACCCGGGAAATCTCATACACTCTATGTAATTTCTGTACACGGCTAAAAAACTCTTTTAAAAAAATTATGTTGTTGGAAATTTGGGCCTGGTTTGCATCTAAACAACAAACAGTTAAATTTACTGTCACAGAAAACCTTCAAGCTTTGATACTTATAGTCTACGTTTTAATAAGAACTTTGAAAAATTATTTTGCACATAAAACAGTTTTTTTGTGAAAACTGTGTTTTAAGCATCGAATGAATTTTGAATTAGTGCCCGAATTTAGAATTTTTAGGCAAAAAATAGCTCATTGTAAAGTTTTGATACATTACAGTTCTATGACAAGTATTTTCTGAATGCAAAAAAAATGAATTCTAATCAAAAAAGGTTCCCCATTTAGCGAATAAAAGCATTTACCTCATTCAACTGTATGTCAAAATATTTCACAGAATTTTTGAAAGTTTATTTTTATGTGGAAAAAATTCTTATCATACAACTTTGATAAATGAAAGTAGCAGGATTAATGTTTTTTCATAGACTCTTCTTATGGATTTGTAAAATTAAAAACTACCTAAGTCTTTTTCATTTCCCTTCAATTTTTGGTTTTTCAAATGTTGATTCCACGAAACTCAACACCAGCTTGCCTCAAATAAAACTATTATATATTTACCCGGGTTGAAGTCACATAGAAAATCAATACTTCTTCAGAAATGTATTAAAAAATATCAGTTCTTTATCAGAAGAAGTACTGTTACAGTACTGTTTTTATTCTGCTATTTTTCTGAAGTTCAGAAGTTTTGTTCTGATAATTTTTTGATCAGAATAAATTAAGAAGTTTTGTTCTGACACTTCTCTGATCATATCAGAGATGTTATTCTGTTATTTCTATGATCAGAAATCAATTCAGAAAAAAAATCAGATCAGCAATTTTTTGTATAAAAACAGGAAAAAATCTCATGAAAAACAAAATAACGAGCCTAGGCCCAAGCGTGACTTCAGTGAAATTATTTGATTGGACGGGCTTGAAAAACATTTTCGGCCTTCTTCTTGAAGATTAATCTAGGATTTTCTCGTGAAAAAGAAAATCTAAGGAACTCTCGGTTTTAAAAGTCAATTGTAAAACAAAATAAATTAGAATAATTATGATTCTAACAAACTCAAATGAAAGTATAAAGTTAAATTGCACAATACTACAAAAAACACAAAAAAAACACTTCGCTAAAAATTACTTCGCTTTAATTGTTGTTTTCAATTGATGTTCAAATGTGGGGGGTGCATCAATGCTTTTTTCCCTAATTTTACCAAAAAATGCCGTGTTTCCCGGCAAATTTAGTTGCTCAAGCCTTTCATTTACCAACGCTAACACATTTCTATTTTTTCTTGCAAAAAAATTGCATTTTATGATTGTTTTCAGCTAACTTTTAACTGTGGGGGATGCATCAGTTTAAAACAAAAAATTGATTGTAACAAACTAAAAAAAAACAATAAAACAATCAAATTGCAATAAAAATTGCAATAAAAATAAAACAATAAAAATTAAATTGCGTAATACTACAAAAAACATTAAAAAGACACTTCGCTGAAAAATACTACATTTTAATGGTTTTTTTCAACTGATGTTCAGATGTGGGGGGTGCATCAATGCTTTTTTCCCTAATTTTACCAAAAAATATTGTGTTTCCTGGCAAAATTAGTTGCTCAAGCCTTTCAATTACCAACGCTAACACAACTTGTTTCCCGGGAAAACACTACGTTTCTGGGTTGTTTTCAGCTGATATTAAGCTATGGGAGGGATGCATCAATATAAAAAATGCTTTTTTTCCAGATATTTCATCAAACTGCCGTTTTCAAGGCAAATTCAGTTGTTCAAGCCTTTCAATTACCAAAGCTAACACATTTTTTTTAGCAAAAAAAGATTACGTTTTTATTTTGTTTTCAGCTGATGTTAAGCTATGGGGGGGAGGATTGCATCAGTTTAAAAAAACTGCTTTTTCCAGATTTTATCAAAATTTGCCGTATTTCAAGGCAAATTCAGTTGGTCAAGCCCTTCAATTACCAACGCTAACACATTTGTAGTTTTTCGCGAAAAACTACTACGTTTCAAGGTTGTTTTCAGCTGATGTTAAGCTAAGGGGGATGCATCAATTTAAAAAAAATTGTTTTTTTTTCCAGATTTCTATCAAAATTTGACGTATTCCGAGGCAAATTCAGTTGCGCAAGCCTATCAATTACCAACGCTGGAAACCTTTTTTTTTTGCGAAAAATCACTACGTTCTTAGGTTGTTTTTAACTGATGTTAAGCTATGGGGGGATGCATCAATTTAAAAAAATGCTTTTCTTTCCAGATTTGTATCAAAATTTGCCGTATTTCAAGGTAAATTCACATTTCTAACACATTTCTTAACTTTCGCCAAAAAGTTTGCGTTTTTAGATTTTTTAGCTGATTTTCATCTGTAGGGGGATGCATGAAAACGTTTTTTTTTTCCATATTTTCACCAAAATTTGCTATGTTTCCAGTCAAATTTAGTTGGTCAAGCCGTTCAAATACCAACGTAGCCATTCTGCAAAAAATAGATATTTGTAGCTCATTTCTATTTTTTTTCGCATAAAAAAAACGTTTTTAGATTGTTATAATTAAGTTCTAGTTCAGGAGGATACATCAAATTAAAAAACACATGTTTTTTTAGCTGCTCATTCCGCCTAACCACTAAGGTCTACAAATATCTATTTTTTGCAGAAAAACAACTGCGTGTTTTTTTTTCCTTTTGTAACGACAGGTAACAAAACTTTGAAATCGAATCGAAATTTTGTCAAAAAAAGTTAGTCCAGCCATGTTCCAGAATAAAAAGAGAATAAAACAGTACTGTAACAGTAGTGTTACAAATTAAAGCAGTACTGGCAAGTTTTTCCTGTTCAATCAACTGGTCAGATGAGAATCAGAGTAAAAATACTGGTTTCACTCTGATACAGGACTGAATTTCGTTTTACAACTGTTGTTTAACTTGAACAGTACTGATAACCTCTGTGACTTAAACTCGGTATTATGTTTGATGCTTGCGCTCGAATTTTTGAACAGCAGTCTCTACCAAATTATAGCCGCCTGGGGGATGGGATGTCACTGAGAAAGACCAAAAAGGCTTGTTTTAGTTACGGCCCGCTCTCATAAACCAGCTAGTTATACAATCCTAAGATTATCCTAAGTGCCTCTAGAATACATTGTAAGGATAAACAAAAAAAAACGTGCAATGATGTCAAATCTTGGTTCGGCTCTTTATTTTTTTCTCCATTTTAATTTGGCAATAAAATTCTGACTAAAATGGGTAATTTTAAAATTTCAGGCAAGAAAGTACGTGTTAGCCGCATTATTCATTATGCTAAAAATATTATTCTGTTACTTCTGAGATCAGAAATCGATCCAGAAAAAAATCAGAACAGCAACCTTTTGTAGAAAAACAGGAAAAAATCTCACGAAAAACAAAAATCCGCGCCTACGCCTAAGCGTGACTTCAATGACGTTAATTGTTTGGGCTGATTTCAAAAAGTTTTTGGCCTTCTTCTTGAAGATTACAAAAAAAAAGAAAAATCTAAGGAACTCCCGTTTTTAAAACTCAATTGTAAAACAATAAAAGTTAGACTAATTATGATTGCAACAAACTCAAATGAAACTATAAAATTAAATTGCACAGTACTACAAAAAAAACGCAAAAAAACATTGCACGAAAAAATACGTTTAAATGGTTGTTTTCAACTGATGTTCAGATGATGGGGTTGCATCAATGTTTTTTTTCCGAATTAAAAAAAAAACGCCGTGTTTCCCGGCAAATTTAGCTGCTGAAGCCTTTCAGTTACCAACGCTAACACATTTCTGTTTTTTGTTTGAAAAAAATTGCTTTTTATGATTGTTTCCAAATAATTTTTACCTGTGGGGGATGCATCAATTTGAAAAAAAAAAATTTTTTCCACTTTTCAATCAAAGTTTGCCGCATTTCAAGCCTTTCAATTACGAACGCTAACACATTTTCTTTGCGGAAAAAAAATTCCGTTTCTAGGTTGTTTTCAGCTGATGTTAAGCTGTGGGGGGATGCATCAATTTAAAAAAAATGTTTTTTTTTTCAGATTTTAATCAAAATTTGCCGTATTTCAAGGCAAATTCAGTTGCTCAAGCCTTTCAATTACCAACAAAAACACATTTTTTTTGAGTAAAATTCATTAAGTTTTTTGGTTGTTTTTAGCTGATGTTTTTCTATGGGTGTTGATGCATCTATTTTAGAAAAAATGCTTTTTTTTATTTTTTTCAAAATTTGCCGTATTTCAAGGCAAACTCATATAGTCAAGACTTTCAATTACCAACGCTATCACTTTTCTATTTTTTTGAAAAAAAAAACTCGTTTTTAGGTTTTTTTTCAACTGATTTTTATCTGTGGGGGGATGCATCAAAAAGTTTTTTTCCATATTTTTACCAAAAATTGCCGTGTTTCCAGGCAAAATTGGTTGCTCAATTCTTTCAGTTACCGACGCTAGATCATTTTTATGTTTTTGCATAAAAACTGCGTTTTTAGATTGTTTTCATCTGAGTTTTAACTGTGGGCGTTGCATCAATTCAAAAAACATAAATATATATATATCTAACGTCAAGAAATTTCTTTTTTTTTGCAGAACAAAAATTCCGTGTTTAAGTTGTTTTTAGCACAATTGTTATACTTCAGGCTTTTTTAATGTTTTTTTTCCTTTTGTTACGACAGAAAACAAAATTGTGAAATCGAATCGAAACTTCGTAAAAAATAGTTTCCAGCCATGTTTCAGAATAAAAAGAGAATAAAACAGGACTGTAACAGTAGTGTTACAGTTTAGAACAGTGCTGTTAAATTTTTCCTGTTCAATCTCTTGGTCAGGTGAAAATGAGAGTAAAATACAGATTTTACCCTGATATAGGACTGAGTTTTGTTTTACAACTGTTGTTTTACTTGAACAGTACTGATAACCTCTGTGGCTTCAACTCAGTATTATGTTTGATGCTTGCGAACGAATTTTTGAACAGAAGTCTCTACCAAGTTATAGCCCCCTGCGGGAGGGAATGTGACTGAGAAAGACCAAAAAGGCTTGGTTTAGTTACGGCCCGCTCCCATCAACCAGCTAGTTATATAATCCTAAAAACATCCGAAGTGGCTCTAGAATACACTGAAGGAAAAACAAAAAAAACGATGTCAAACCTTGGTTCGGCTCTTTTTCTTTTTCTCCATTCTAATTTGGCATTAAGATTCATAGTGTAATGAGTGAACTTAAAATGCTAGGCACAAAGATACGTGATAGCCATATTATTCATTATGCTTAAAAGAACGCTATAACAATGGGATTTTGCCAACAAGGTTTTTTGTAAGAGTCAACAGGTCGGGTGAAAGCAATATCCGCTTGCTAAAAAATTGGAGACCCTTTGGGGCTATTTATGACATCGATTTTTGGCTCAGCGACACGAAATTTTTTCTAAAAACGCTTTCGGCGATAAAAATGTTTTAGTTTGAGGGGGGGGGGCGGACGCTGAAAAAACTCGACGTGAAAAAAGTTCGAGAAAAGAATTCGGTCAGCGGTCAAACATAGTTATGGAGACTTTTGTAATCGATTTGTAGCAAATTTGGTGTAATGTTGATATAGGTCGCTACAGTTTTTATTAAAACTAAAGGCGAATTTTGCAAAAAAAATTTCAAAAAACGCATATAAATTTTTTGTCCCCATTCCTCGCTCACCCCTTCTAATCATCGGCCTCCTCTATTCCTTTTCTCTTTTAAGAAGAAAATGAAAAAAAAGAACAAAGGGAGCGTCCTTGTTGCGGAATCCGCTTACAGTTCACAAAATACAAAGTGTGGCCTCGTAACGTACTTTTCATCATATGTATTTTTCAGCTATCATGAAACTCGGCACGGCCTTATATGGCTCAATGCTAGAATTTTTTTCCGTTTTCCAAACAATTATGTGAAGTCAATAAAAAGACCGCAAAAACTGATGTTTGCATCTAATAGGGGTAACCAAAACGACCAAATTGCTTACTCAGTTTATAATTTTTAGTCAGAATTTTTTCATAACTTTCTTCGTAATCACAAAATATTTTCTTACTTCATTTTCTTCCGCGGTTTTTGAGAAACAACCCACAAAAGCGAAAGTGACGCACCAACAATAAAAAACAAAAATAAGAAATTAATTGCAAACGATATTTAGTAAAAAGTTACACATACAAATTAGAATCGTATGGGGAGAGCACAATTAAGCCAGCACGGCCCGTTTTCAGGTGTCTCATCAAGCGGAGAAAAATCAAAAACTTCTTAAACTTAAAGGAACGTTCTACTGGTAAACACTTATAAATAGTCAGCCTTTTTAAGACCTCGTCTTAACTTTTTTCTACATAAAAAAAATATTTTTTTGTTTTTTCGGATAGTCTTCAACCTAGTCTTCAACTCTTCTACCTTCAACCTAGAAATTAACAAAAAGATTCCACATATTCATTAAAAATCTCGAATCATGCCCAATAAAAATGTATTTACTAGTACAAAGTCAGCCAAAAAGCTATGATTTGAAATATTCAATTGAATCAGAGAAGCACCATTAAAAAACTGATCCAGGCTAAAAAAACGCTAAGAAAAATTTTAAATAGTTTTCAATTTTAAGGTTTGATCTGTTAAAGTTTTTCTTAATTGAAA
The DNA here is from genome assembly GCF_963678635.1 of Symsagittifera roscoffensis. Taxonomy (NCBI): domain Eukaryota; kingdom Metazoa; phylum Xenacoelomorpha; order Acoela; family Convolutidae; genus Symsagittifera; species Symsagittifera roscoffensis. Next base: position 26,050,813 of record NC_087069.1, read on the forward strand.
AAAACATTCCACAGAACTGCAAAACTATGTTTTTTACTTGATCAATATGCTGATAGAAGTTGAATAAGCTGATAGAAAACAATCTACATCTTAAATTTGGGTGTCAATTAAAAAAGTTAATAGTTCTTTCATCTGATTTTTGGGCACGACAGTGACATGCTCTTGTTTTTTTTTGATTTTAAATGTCACTCTGTTCTGTTTTAACCATTAATTTACGTATAGTATAAAACAAATGAGGGCCAAGAATAGATCATTGAGGTACTCTTAAGGATACTAAATTAAAGTCAATCTTGAAATTGTTTGTCTCAAAATACTGATAACGATTGTCAAGGTAAGTTTCCAAAAGTTGAAGCGCAGGCTCTCAGAATGTTCTATTTTCATTAGCAAGTTAGAGTGATCAAGTGTATCAAAAATTTGGTAAGATCTAAAAGTTTTTTCTGTGTGTTTTGGATTGTTTTGGACACCTGGTTGGGCTTGTCTGAAAAAAGTACGCTCATAATTTTTTCCTAGAACTATAAAAAACGAAATTGGTCTATAGTCTAGATGGTCACCAATTTTTTTTCTGAAAATTTTGTACAAATTTTGCAATTCTTAAGCACTTTGCTTAGATTACTGAGGTAAAGCATCAAAAAAATATCTGTGGGAGGACCTTCTAGTATAATTTCTAATTGCGTGACGAGAACAGTTTCGATATCATAGTTATCTGTACTTTAGTTTTTTTAAAACTCTCGTTGACTTCAATGACATCAAATTCTTTTTTTTTAAAAAAAAAGAATTTTTGCTGCTGACGAGCTACATTTTTTTTCTATGCGAGTTCGGTTGCTTCGAGCAAGTCTAACGCCATTATTTACAAAACGACCATTCAACTGCTCAGAATGTTCTCAGTCAAGTTCAGTGACATGAATTTTTTCCCGTTACTTCTCATTTCGTTCAAAGTTTTGACTCAAGCCTTCTTTTGTTTCGATTATGTTTTCTTTTTCTATGGATGAATCAATTTTGACATTTTGTTTTGGGAACTATATTTGTTCATTGAATCCATTGTTTTAATTTTCAAAATTTTTAATTTGTTATTTTAACCGTTGTTTTTTGCTGTTGCTTTTTTTAACCTCATTCTCATTCCATGGTTGCTTTTTTGTTTGTTTCAGTATTTTTTTAAATAAAAAAATGAGCAATTGTCTTCATATGGATCAATTACTTTTCAAAAACATGTGAAATCATTTGCAGATTCTAAGGACTCTGTAATTGCATAAATTTACCAATTTCATGTTGTAATTGAAAATCTAATTTTTTTTCATTTATAACCCTTTTTTCAACTTGTTCCAGTTTCTAGTATTTCCATGACTGAAAAACAGAATGAAAAAAAAATGAGCAATTGTTTTCATCAATTTTTTTTCTGGAAATTTTGTACAAATTTTGCAATTCTCAAACACTTTGCTTAAGTTACTGAGGTAAAACATAAAAAAATAGCTGTGAGAGGACCTTCTAGTATAAATTCTAATTGCGTGACGAGAACAGTTTTGATATTGTAGTTATATGTACCTTATTTTTTTTTAAAACTCGCGATGACTTCAATGACATCAAATAATTTTTCTTAGAAAAAGAACATTTGCTGCTGACGAGCTATATTTTTTTCTATGCGAGTTGGGTTGTTTCGAGCAAATCTGGCGTCGTTATTTACGAAACAACCGTTAAACTGCTCAGAAGGTTCTCAGTCAAGTTCAGTGACTTGATATTTTTCTCGTTACCTCTCATTTTGTTCAAAGTTTTGACTCAAGCCTTATTTTGTTTCGATTTTGTTTTCTTTTTCTATGGATGAATCAATTTTGACATTTTGTTTTGGGAACTATCTTTGTTCCGCGTATCCGTTGCTTTAATTTTCAAAATTTGTAATTTGTTGTTTTGACCGTTGTTTTTTTGCTGCTGCTTTTTTAAACCTCATTCTCAATCCATGGTTTTTGTTTGTTTCAGTATTGTTTTAGGAAAAAAATGAGCAATTGTTTTCATAGGGATCAATTACTTTTCAAAAACACGTGAAGACGTTTGCAGATTCTAACCTAATTTTTCACTTATAACTCTTTTGTCAACTTGTTCCAGTTCCTAGTATTTTCTTCCCGTGAACCTATCGTTTTCGAGAATTTTGATTAAGACTGAAAAACAGAATGGTCAAGCGCCGAATATGTGCTAATTGGCGTTAAGAATCCTGATGTACTGAAAAACAAGTCAATCATTGTGCTGCTACAATCTGTCACTCTTTTTGGGAGGCAGCCAATTGTGTTTTCTAGCATGCCTTTTCCTATCAAATTATCCTCACTTTTTTTTCGCCATGCCCCATTTAGCTGGAATATTACGTTGAAATTATTAAAAACGACGTGTTAAATTCGAAACTTTAGCAAAAATCCATCCACATAGTTATGGAGACTTTTGTAATCGATTTGTAGCAAATTTGGTGTAATGTTGATATAGGTCGCTACAGTTTTTATTAAAACTAAAGGCGAATTTTGCAAAAAAAATTTCAAAAAACGCATATAAATTTTTTGTCCCCATTCCTCGCTCACCCCTTCTAATCATCGGCCTCCTCTATTCCTTTTCTCTTTTAAGAAGAAAATGAAAAAAAAAGAACAAAGGGAGCGTCCTTGTTGCGGAATCCGCTTAAAGTTCACAAAATACAAAGTGTGGCCTCGTAACGTACTTTTCATCATATGTATTTTTCAGCTATCATGAAACTCGGCACGGCCTTATATGGCTCAATGCTAGAATTTTTTTCCGTTTTCCAAACAATTATGTGAAGTCAATAAAAAGACCGCAAAAACTGATGTTTGCATCTAATAGGGGTAACCAAAACGACCAAATTGCTTACTCAGTTTATAATTTTTAGTCAGAATTTTTTCATAACTTTCTTCGTAATCACAAAATATTTTCTTACTTCATTTTCTTCCGCGGCTTTTAAGAAACAACCCACAAAAGCGAAAATGACGCACCAAATTGAAAAAATTGAAATAAGAAATTAATTGCAAACAATATATAGTAAAAAGTTACACGTGCAAATTAGCATCGTATGGGGAGAGCCCCATTAAGACAGCACGGTCCGTTTTCAGGTGTCTCAACAAGCGGAGAAAAATCAAAAACTTATTAGACTTAATGGAACATTCTACTGGTAAACACTTTATATTAGTCAGCCTTTTTAAGACCTCGTCTTAACTTCTTTTACACAAAAGAAATAATTTTTTGTTTTATCGTATAGTCTTTTCTACCTTCAACCTAAAAATCAACGAAAAGATTCAACATAATCAAAAAAAAATCTCGAATCATGCCCAATAAAATCGTATTTTCTATTACAAAGACAGCCCAAAACCTATGATTAAAAAGATTCAATTGAATTAGAGAAACACCATGGAAAAACTGATCCAGGCTCAAAAACGCTAAGAACAATTTTAAATACTTTTCATTTTTAAGGTTTAATCTATTAAAGTTTTTCTCAATTGAAAAAATATTCCACAGAGCTGCAACACTATGTTTTTCACTTGATCAATATGCTAATAGAAGTTTGGTATGCTGATAGAAAACAATTTACATCTTCAATTTACGAGTGAAATAAAACAATTGATAGGTCTTCCATCTAAATTTTGGGCCCGACAGTGACTTGTTTTTGGTTTTTCGATTTTTAAAGTCACTCTGTTTTTTTTAACCAATAATTTACGTATAGAATAAATAAATAGGGGCCTAGAATAGATCCTTGAGGTACTCTAAAAGTGACTATATTAAAATCGGTCTTGAAATGGTTTGTCTCGATATACTAATAACAATTGTCAAGGTAAGTTTCCAAAAGTTGAAGCACAGGCCCTCAGAAGGTTGTAATTTCATAAGCAAGTTAGAGTGATAAAATGTATCAAAAATTTGGTAAGATCTAAAAGTTTTTTCTTTGTGTTTTGGATTTTTTTGGACACCTGGCTGGGCTTGTCTGAAAAATGTACGCTCATAAACTTTTCCTAGAACTAATTGAAGCGAAATTGGTCTATAGTCTGGAGAGTCATCAATTTTTTTTCTTGAAATTTTATACAAATTTTGCAACTCTTTAATACTTTGCTTAGATTACTGAGGTAAAACATAGAAAAAAATATCTGTGAGAGGACCTTCTAGTATAAATTTTAATTGCGTGACAAGAACAGTTTTGATATTATAGTTATTTGTACCTTATTATTTTTAAACTCTCGATGACTTTAATGACATCAAATCAATATTCTTAAAATAAGAACACTTGCTGCTGACGAGCTACATTTTTTTCTATGCGTGTTCGGTTGCTTCGAGCAAGTCTGTCGCCATTATTTACAAAACGGCCATTAAACTGCTCAGAATGTTCTCAGTCAAGTTCAGTGACATGAATTTTTTCCCGTTACCTCTCATTTCGTTCAAAGTTTTGACTCAAGCCTTATTTTGTTTCGATTTTGATTTCTTTTTCTATGGATGAATCAATTTTGACATTTTGTTTTGGGAACTATCTTTTTTCCGCGCATCCGTTGTTTTAATTTTCAAAATTTGTAATTTGTTGTTTTAACCGTTGTTTTTTGCTGCTGCGTTTTTAAAGCTCATTCTCAATCCATGGTTGCTTTTTGTTTGTTTCAGTATTGTTTTAGGAAAAAAAGAGCAATTGTTTTCATATGGATCAATTACTTTTCAAAAACACGTGAAGACGTTTGCAGATTCTAAGGACTCCGTAATTGCATGCATTTACCAATTTCATGTTGTAAAGGAAAACCTAATTTTTCACTTATAACCCTTTTGTCAACTTGTTCCAGTTTCTAGTATTTTCTTCCCGTGAACCTATCCTTTTCGAGGCTTTTGAGTAAAACAGAAAAACAAAAAGATCAAGCACTGAATGTGTGCTAATTTTCTTTAAGAAACCTGATGTACTGAAAAATAGGTCAGTCATTGTGCTGCTACGATCGGTCATTCTTGTTGGGAGGCAGCCAATTGTGTTTTCTAGTATGCCTTTTCCTATCAAATTATCCTCAATTTTTTTTCGCTTTGCTTAATTTAGCTGGAAATTTACGTTGAATTTACCAAAAACGACGTGTTTATTTTGAAACCCTAGCAAAAATAAAACTCCATTCACATAGTTATGGAGACTTTTGTAATCGGTTTAAAGCAAATTTGGTGGAATGTTGATATAGATCGCTACAGTTTTCATTAAAGCTAAAAGCGAATATTGCGAAATTTTATTCATAAAAAACGCTCATAAGTGTTTTGTCCCCATTCATTGCTTACCCCTCCCAATCCTCGACACCCTCTATTCCTTTTCTTTTTCAAACCCTTTTTCCAATTTCCTAAACAGTTTTGATTTTAGTATTTGTATTTAAAGATCCCAAATCAGAACGGAAATCACGCAAGCACTGGGAACAAAAAAAGCAGAAAAAAATTTTTGATTGAGTTTTTTTAGTATGACTTATATAGAAAAAAAATATTATTCAGTTGTTTGGACCACGGAGCAGCGCGGAAATCGCACAAATGCATTGATATTCTCTTATAAAAAATATTCAATTTTTTGTTAAGTGTTCCCGCAGCAGCGCGGAAATTACATAAATTGACTTGCAGACTTGCAAGTAAATTGTCTATACCTTGCGCGTTTCAATTGTTTTTCTGATATTTCAGATTCCTCCTAGCCTTGTTAGTATCCTGCTTTTCACCGAAGCAGAAATTTTGCAAAAGATAGAGGGATTATTTTTTCCGTAATTACCATGTACATTTGACACACTTTGCTTCACCCATGGGAAATATTTACTTTTCGGTTTGTCTGAAAAAAATCAATTGTTGTATGCGTAACTTCAATTAGTGCCATTGCATCGAACGGTGGATTTCATATTAGAGCACAATCTTTGCTTGTATATCTCTACTGTGCTGGCAGCCTTTCATCTCTGTTTCAGATCCTGAAGTTTCAGATCCTGAATTTCACACTTCTGTTTTTTTTTTGTTTTCCTCCTAAAACCAACAGTTCCGGTTCCAGCTTACACATCTAATTGTCTATCGTATTTTTACTTACAAATACCTCTTTGCAGAAGCTGGGTTCCATTGTCGGTTTCCATTATAACTTTAAAAATTCAATTTTTAGTTTGATAACAGAAAAAACTGAGGAACTAATCACTAATTTTGAACGTCTGAAAAATGTAAATCATCATTGGAATTTTTCTTAAGTTGTCTTGAAAAATGAGGGCCTCTCAAATTATTAAGAACTTTGAAATGTTGAAGGTTTTTAGATTTACTTGGGTTTACTCAGTTCGAAGCGGTTAGATAATAATTTACTCCTAGTATAAAACAAGACTGCTCGTATATTATTGAAAACATATAAATTTTGATGAAATCAAAAAGTATAATTTTGAGTCGTACGAAATCAATACGACCAATTAGCTAGCCTCATTTCAATTCGGAACGTTTTTGTTGCGCGGGATAATTTGCAAACGCATAGACAGTTCGCTTTACGCTCTCATCATTATGAATAAACTATTCAAAGCGCGCATAAATTAGTCCATAACATGGCCATTTTAGCAATTCGCAAATCACCAGAGCTTCACAAAAATATTGTAGGTAAATTTTTTTTCAAATTGAATTTCAGGAAGTCGATATCTTTTATGAGCTATATTTTTTTTTGAAAACTATTATTTCGATCGGCGAAAATTGACTGAATAACAAAAACTGGAAGAAATCAAAGTTTGACATTTGGTTTGATGTCTTCTTGTATTAATACAAAATAACAAGCAGACGGCTCGTATCAAGGCGCAACACTGAATGTTCCGATTGCGGTTTGAAGTCAAAGAAAAAGTTTTCTTTTGTCAAAAATTGATAAGATTTTGGTAAAAAATGCAATTTTTTTTCTTTATTTTTCATTTTTTCGTTAGATCATTTTGCTTGCGTTAATTCTATTTGAAATTATTTTATTTCACCGTTTGCGCATAAATATCACAAAAAATATCGCGCTTTAATTACATCCCAAATTGCCAAATTTGCAATTTTCAAATTTGAAGAAAAACAATCACTGGTAAAATTATATTTTAATTTTGAGCTCAAGACATTAGTACTTTCCAGATGATATGAAATATCCCGTCAAAAAAGGCTTGTAAAACATTCAAAATTAGTTTGTAGAAAAAACCACTCCACAAGCACAAATATTCTATCACTTTCTTTGAAAGTCGGAACAATAAGAAAAACTCGGAGAGACTATTTCGCCGAATATTTCTACTATAGTCCGTTCTGCTAGTTCGTTTCTAACTCTGCTGCGTTGCAGTACAAGATATCGGAAATAGAAAACATTTATGGGCAAAAGTCAGGTCGATCATGCTGTAGCAGTGAAGCCTAAAATAGAGAAAAAAATTAATGTTGTAGTTTCATTTCATTCTACATAAAGTTGAATCAAACCACTTCAGTTTCTTTGCAAAAATTTTTTTTCTGTATAAATCACATCCACGTTTTAGCTGATGAGTACAGCTGGGGAACAGAGTGGTTTTCAAGCGACCCTAGTTTGATAACCACTCGAAACAATGCAACTGATTTGATCAAATTCCGACCCAAAGAGTGCTATTCATCACTAACTGGAACAAAGGTAAGTATAAATTATAGCAACCGGCTGCTAAAATCCCCCCCCCCTTAAAATCTTTGTTCAGAGAATACTGAATATTAGAAATGCTCGACATTCACTAAAGTGCGCTTGTGCATGCTATTTAAAGGGGGTATATATGTCTGTTATTTTGATGCGCAGAGCCGTACTTACATTGTGAAGAAAAAAAAACAGCTATAGATATCCGATTTAGAAAAAAAAATTCAAACCTTCTTTAGATAAACGATCTGTTTCTGAAACTCTTGGCCGTATTGTAGTTATCGTTAACCCCCACCCACTAGTCTGCTCATATGCGTCCCATCTGATTTAGATGCGGTGGTAGGACCAATTTTTTGAAGATCATTGTCATTTTTGTCTTCGAATGGATTGACCTGAACGGGTGGCTCTATGCAGTCAACCTGAAGACCTGGTCGTGCTATTTGTTTTCTTTGTTGTCAATTTGAATATGATTTTCTTAGTGTTGCCGATTGTATTTTTTGTGGTTGTCAGTTTGAATATGGTTTTCTAAGTGTTGCCGATTGTATTTTTTGGGCAATTGTTGTGTGTCGCAGGAATGGATGGGATCTTGCGCATGGCTGCTTCCGTTTCAAATTTTTCACAAGAGGCTGTAGATTTACAGTATTAGGTTAACATCCTTCTCCAAACCCCCCTTCCCCCAGATATACCAAGTTGATATTTTCCGCTCAGCCTTTAATTTGAAATAAATTTTCTAAGCGCTGCATGTAAATCATGTAAGCTTGATTCTGATCGGCTGGAAATTCCAACTTAGAATCAATTCAACATCCTCCCCCAACATCCTCCCCTTTCCTCCTCTAAAGTGAGATTCATTTTTGTACTGATCTGGTTTAGAATCTCTCCCTAGAATTGAATCTATATATCCGGTGCAATCTTAGTCTTAGCCTAACTCTGGCCAAATGATCATCGATTGTCTGTATCAATTCTTCTAATTTCGGGTGGAGCATCAACATGGTTTTGTATCTGACTATCGTATATATTTCGCTCACTTTCGGCGGAACCTGGTAAGATAGAGATGACAGAATGAAAATGAGTCAATTTCTCGCGGTTCCTAATGGCTGTTGTTATTACCGGAACGAGTGAAATTTCTTTTCACACTTGAGTGGTCTTGACATTAAATTGCTTATTCGTAATATTTGACTCAAAAGCCGATTTTTTTAATCAGAAATTGGTTGGATTTCACTCGTGAACAAATCCTATACTCTTTTTTTCCCATTATTATTCCATTGGGGAAAAACATTTTTCAATTGGGGACAATTATCTTCCCAACCTCAATTTCTTTTGTCTGCTAAAAAAAATGATTGTAGATTTTTTCGCACATATAAATTTTAACAATTTTTCATCTTTGGAAAATTCAATACAAAAAATGGCTTGGGTAACATCTTTTTATTTTTCTTCTTCATTTTTGATGTAGTTATAGTTGGTTTTATGTTATCCGTAAGAAAAACTTTTCGGCGAATTTAGTTTTTTTTGCTGAAACACCTTTTTAGATTTTTGTTTGTTTCTGTAATAATGATAACGAGGTTCACAAAATCATTTGACTGATTTCAAATTTATGCACAACTAATGGACGTGTCTAGATTAATATTAGACATTAATTTTTAAGTTTCTCAAGCTTGTAATGTTTCATGCATGATTGATTTTTTAAAGCATTGTAGGACTTTTTGATTTATTTACTGTTTAGTGCTCAAACAAAATTGAATCCCGCAAAGCAAACAAGCCTGATTTTTTTCCATCAAGTTTCCAACAGATATTTGACTTAGTCGCATGTTTTGAGTTCATTTTTCTGTTAAATACGTTTCCATTTCATTTTCTTTGTTTGTAAAATAAATGAAGTTGCATTTGATTTTTTGGTTGTATTAATGTTTACTGAATTGTTCCAAATTAAGGCCAGCTAATCAATCGTATTAGTTTCATATTACTCAAATTTTCATACTTGGTGTTTGACATTGTCGAAAACTTATGGTGTTTTATTAATTTACCAACAACTATTCGGTTTCGATTAAGAAACAGTCGGAACATTCAAGTCTCTGCACTGATATACGTGCAGTCAAGTTGTTTTATGAACAATTTCGTCTTTTATGGGTGCATGACCAAATTGCAAACTAATCAAATTGCAAAATACAATTTCAGTCCATTTTTTCCTTAAAATGGCTGTCTGAAACCTCTTGCCAACTTTTGAAGAAAGTCACGAGAAAAAATGTGCTAGCCGTGGTTTTTTTATAGATAGTTTTGAGCTTCGACCAGCAATTTTCGAAAATGTTTGTTGTCAGCCAAAATCAAAAACATATTTTTTTTGTGATCTTTTTGTCAAATTTACCGGCTTAAAATATGCCAATTTGGTCAATTTGAGGTAATTAGCGCGCGATATTTCTCAGCTATTAGCCCGTAAGCGGATATTTATTACGTTAAAGAAATCGTTCCAAATCGAATTGAGGCATGCTATTTGATCCGTTTCTTGTATGAGAAATGCAATTTTTTTTTATTCACTCTTATGCGAACAGTCTTTTGAACAAAATTAACGAAATGATTGTGCTCGGGGTGTTTTTTTCTTCTTTTTTGGAGCAATTTTTTATATATCAGTTCAAAAATTTAGTTAATCTGAGCACAATTTTTAAAAGATGCTTCACCTGTGATTTTTTATGTAACGTTATGGGGATTTAATGATTGCCATTTTGGCCAACTCGGGACAATTAACGCGCGACTTATTTGGCGCTATTAACGCGTAGGCGGAGATTTAATCTGTCTGAGAAGTCCTCAAAATTGGTTGAAAGAAGCTTATTTGCCAAATTTGTTTTGTTACTAGAAGCCGAACTATCATTTTTTACTTATATGTGAGAGCATGATTTTTGCAAAAAAAAACTAAAATTTAGAAAAAAATCATTTGTTTAGTACCTTATATTTTTCATGTTATTACTGCTCAGTAGACCCTAAAAAGCAGTCGGAACCTTCAGAGCTGCGCCCTGATACAAAAACTTTTGATTTAATTTTATTGTTAATTTATTGTTGTCAATATTGGCCTCTAAAGTTATTTGAACGTAATTTGATCAGAAAGAGAAATAATATTAAATTACGCCCATAGATAAATAGTTTCTCAATAACTTAAACTTTTAAAAGTTCAAGTACATTCCTCCATTATGGACTGGCAAATTAAGGGCAAATTTGTCTAAAGCTGAATCTCTTGTGCCTAACATGAGAACACTTTCCTTTGAATTGGTAAAGACATTTGGCGAGACTAACTTTCTTTTTGTTTTCTCTCTGGCTTCACAATATATTTTTGTCAAAATTAAAAACTTGATAGTCATGTCCCGCGTTTTGACTCGTCCGGGTTAAAAAAATGCTTATCATACTATTTCATATTATGAAAAAATGGCTTATCATACTATTTCATACTATTTCATACCTAAAAAAAATACTAATAAAATATCATGATTAGTATTTTTTCCATACCAAGAAATATTCCTTCATGCATTTTTTGGCACATTCTTGAATTAAATAACAAGCGTTTTGCCATACTTTTTATCATAAAACTTTTTCGTTAGCACAAAGATTCCGTTACTTTCGTTACGAAAGTTTGAACAACAAAAACTTATAATCTTCGTAAAGTGAAATAACTGTTGTTCTGGTCAGGCAACTACGTAGATGGTCATTACTGCTCTGACTTTTGAAGAAACTGACGGAATAATTTTGCATGGGGTGGTTTTTCACTATACCATTTTCGGCTGATTTGTTATCAAGTTTTGACAAAATTGTCATACACCATTCAAAAGGTATTGTTGTACTGAGCTCAAAATGAAAAACACTAACTCACTTATGATTATTTTTGCAAAATCAAGGGGGTTTAAAGGTTGCTAATTCGGCTAATTTGGGTTAATCAATTCGTGGTATTTTTCGTGCTTTTGAAATGAAGTGAAGATGTCGTTCCAAACTGAAATAAAATTTTAGAAAACGTTCCAAACTGAAATGATGCACCCGATTTGGTCCCATTGATAATTTGCTAAATGCAAAAATGTCCATTGTGTTAATGAAAGTGTTGGTATGGTTTTTGAAACTATTTTTTTTCTTGACGTTTATCAGTTTTTAAAACGAACACTTTTCCATAGGACAGTTTTGTTCACTATTTTGTTTGCTGTGACGTAATTAAAAGATCAATCATTAGACCGATTATTACTTTGGCAATCTGATTATAGATTGACCGAAGAACTGATATGTTCATAGGGCTATCCGATTAAACGTTGTTTTTAAGTTTGTCAAGCTTGTAAGGTTTCATGCATGATTGATTTCTTTAGCAATTTTTTGATATATTTGCTGTTCAAGCTCAAACAAGTTTGAATCTCGCGAACTGAACATGTCTAATTTTATCAGAAAGAGGAATCACAATAAATTACGCCCAGTAGATAAAAAGTTTCTCGATAACTTGAATTTGTAATCTTTCAAGTACATTCCTCCATTATGTACTGGCAAATTTACGGGAAATTAGGCTAAAGTTGAATATTTTATGCCTAACGTGAGTACAATTTCCTTTGAATTGGCGGAGAAACGTGGCGAGACTAATTTTTTTTTGTTTTCACTCTGGCTTCAACAATAATTTTGAGTCAACGTCAAAAGCCTGATAGTCGTGTGCCGCCTTTCGAATCACCTGGTTTGACAAAAAAACGCTTATCATACTATTTCATATTAGGAAAAAATGCTTCTCATACAATTTTATAATATTTCATACATAAAAAACTATTAAAAGAGCAAGATAAGTTTTTTCCATACTGTGAAATAATATATTATGAATTTTTTAAAGTTAGCAAACAATCAGTTTGCCATACTTTTTTTTGCAAAAATTTTGTGAAGAAAAGCTCTAGCAAATTTTTTTTGTTCTATGAAATTGTATGATAAACATTTTTTCCATATTAAGAAATTGTTTGATAAGCATTTTTCCTTAAATGAATTTACAAAAAAATTTTGTTTTGATTTTTTGTGTTTCATCTCAGACACTAATCAAGGCTTTTTCGGCATAAAAAAACCCAGAGTGTAACTGGCAGTTGCCACGCAGATAAACTGCATTTTCTGATTTTAGCCAAGTAAGTTATTTTAACAATTTCACACGGATTAATGTACCAAAATTGTAACTTATTGTGTATGGCTAGATACTTTTTAGCTTGAAAATTTTAGTGGTTGAGAAAAAAGTTCGTTGTTCTTACAAACTTATCTTTATCTTAGCATATGAAACAAAAAAAATATGTTTACAAGAAAAAACACTTTTGATGTTTTTTGGATTTTTTGGGTGAAAAACGTATCCTGGACTACGTTATAAACAGAAAAAGTTAATTTTTGCATGCAAATTTTTCTTGTAAAACATTTATTTGAGCACACAAACAAGTTTGCAACCAAAAATAGGATTAATTTTTTTTCATATTCGTTGGTTTTTTTTTCTCTGAAGAAAAAACATATCATACAATTTTCATTTATAATAACTAAATTCTAAACTTTTTTGCCGACAGCAATTGAAATTGTATGTTTGACAGTAAGTTGATCTCAACCACTGAAAACCCCTATTATACTCATTTAGAAATGCCCAAACAAAGTTTCAATTGATTTTTGAGTTTTCTCTCTTTTATCCAAAAAATGCTTTTCGTACAATTTCATACATACTTACAAAACTAAAATCATGTTTTTGATGTTAAATTGCTTTTTGTCATAGAAAGTCTTCTTTAACTTCATTTGTAATCACCGAGACAGGTTTTTGAAGAGATTTTTGAAAAAAAAGTTCAATCACAAAATTCATATCATACAATTTTCATCTATGAAAATTATATGACAAGCATTTTCTCATCCAAAATTGTTTTGTCATTATTTACATGACCATAAAATTTCAAATGAGCCAAATTGAATAAAACTGTGCATTAAAAATCTTGAAAACTGTTTTTTAATTTTGTATGGAAATAGTATGATAAGCATTTTTTCCATGGACGCCATATATGAAATTGTATGTTAAGTGTTTTCCTTCTATGTACGTCAACCCGGGCATCTGCAGAAGATAATGATTGTTATGCAACACGCCGTTTCTGTAATTCAGTTGATAATTTCTACTGAGCTATTTGGCTGGTAATTATTTTTCTGACATTCGAAGAAAATGAAGATTGTTTATGCTCTCGGCGGTTTTTATTCTTAAGATAAGTTTTCAAAGAGTTTTATCTCTCGGGGACTCGCTCAACTCTTTATTAACCCGGCACGAGTCTAGCGGGAAGTATATCAAGAAGTGGTCCTTGTAGCCATATTAATACGTCTGTTTGCAATTTGGTTTGGAGTACTCATTCAGCATCCTTTATCAATGTTTTAGGAACCTTTACCCCCCACTCTGTTATAAGGCGCCTCCACCCCCATCTCGTAGAAACGACGTCGCTTAAATTGCCGGCTGATGAGCTCGTTGCTGATAGTCGTTTAAGTGTTTGATCTGAGTTTAAGTCTGGGGTGGCCTTCTCATACAGTAATTTCAGATAAGATACACCGTCTGTTCGTCACGCTATTTTATTTTCGGCCGGATAGGTCCGCGCAACTTTTTAATCTAATTCCAATTCTAATCTTACTCTTATATTTCCTAGTCTCGTTAGATCTAGAATATACTGATATTCTTGCGAGATTAGAGGAGAAAAGGAAGTAACTGATTTTAGTCTGTATTATATTTTCTCTGGCTGAAAGTAGAAATAGTTTCAGCTTTACATTTTATTGTAATTTTAGTAATGGATCATGATTTCTTAGTTTTAAATTTTTTACAGTGATGAATATCAACGTATATTATAAGTACTTGTTTTGAACTGGTTCCAGATGCAATATCGACAGATCAAGTTCGTTTTCAAACTCTGGTACGAGCAGTCTTGTCTCACTTTCTTCGTCAGTTGATTGTATTCATTTTGTGCCTCTAAACTTATGTGATCAGAATTGCATCAGATTAGGGTGAAAATGAAATTTAGTACACATAATTTTTCGCCTCAACTTGAACGTTTTGAAGTGTCGCCCAGCAAAATTGTAAATTTCACGAGAAATGTGATCATTTTTTAGTTTCGAAAATGGAATTTCCCAATCACATTTTCTAGCGAACCAAAATTTTTCTAACTGGGTTACAATTTTATCAAAAAAAGGTCAATATAATTGTTTTAGAAAATCAAGATTGGAAGTTCGAAAAGTCGGGTCATTTTCTCAAAACACAAGTCACTTTTTTTTCTGTTTACTTGCGTTCATTGACTCTTTTCCAGCGTCTCTCGGCTAGGTTTAAGTTCATGTACGTTCCTCCGTTGACGTACTGGTTCTGTTCCGACCAGCCTCCTAAGTGTGTTTTCTTTTGCAGGGCGTAGTGTGTATTCGTCTCTTTCGACCATTTTTGGATATGTCAGGGAAAACTGACAGGGGCGCAAGTGTGGTAACCTATAAAACTATATATATTTGTAAAACCATATTTTGGATTTTAAAACTAAAATTGAGCAAATTGTCAGAGTGATGAAAAAAAAAATCTGGTTAATCGTTTTGTTTTTCAGACTGAATAAGATAAGGCTTTAGACAGAGTTTGATCAGAGTTTTCCAAAAATTTTAACGCTGTATTAGCTATTTTTACGACTCGTTCATGCATTCTTCAGTGGTTTCAATAGCTACTTCTACAAAATTAATGACAGTCAACTTTTGAAAAAAAAATTGAGTGAAAAATCTTTTTTTGATTTTTTGTTTCGATTTTTTTTATTCATACTTTTTCTTCAGTCAGTGCGGCGGGAGGATTCTTTATTACTTGTAGATGTTTCTTATCATTATCCTTTTGATATCATTGAATTTTTTCAACTGAAAATAAGTGCGCTATAAAAGCTGTGTTCATCAAGGTCAAAGAGTAAAGGTCATTTGGCTTACTAAATTCTTTGCTCTTTCTACTCAGTTTTGTCAATTTTGGGAAATATTTCAATAAAATTTATAAAAAGTTTTTAACGAAAATCTGTTTTTTTTAAATTTTCTCTTTTTTCAAGATCTTGGCATTTCTACTTCTGAAAAAATATTTAAAAATTATTGAAATTTTTTCGAAAAACCGCTTTCTTGAAGATCTTTTTTCCAAATGAAGCGAAATTATTACAACGTCTAAATCTGCAAGGTGGATGTTTCATACTGTGAGATTGACAGCACTCAGGACTTCAACATGATTGTCAAACACTTCAAAAAAATCGGAACTCTTTTGGACTGGTATGGAGCAAGGGCTCATTGCAATTCTATCGGAGGCAGATTGTACGATGACATCAACTTCGCAACAAATGGCGAGGCCGAGGAGTTGTATTTGCATTTGCAGAAACACTGGTTTGATTTATGGTTCGGCCTTTGGTCTCCAGCAAACAGTGGAACTTGGCAAACCACAGGTACACTGATATATGAGAAATGAAGTTAGAAAAGTCCTATAAAACCGTTCCTATTTGCTATAAGACTTAAACCACAGGTACAATTCTGATAAAGGAGCAATGAAATTAGATTCGTCCTATAAAAGGGTGCCTATTTTAAGACTTACACCACAGAAACAAGTCTGCTAAGTGAAAAAAGAAGTTAAACTTGTCCTATAAAACAGTGCCTATTTATTATAAGACTTACACCACAGGTACAAGTCTGATGAAGAAGCAAGGAAGGTAGGTTTGTCCTATAATACGTTGCCTATGTTTTATAAATATTACACCACAGGTACAAGTCTGTTAAATGGGGACTGAAGTTCGATTTATCCTCTAAAACCGCGCCTGTTCACTATAAGACTTACCCCACAGGTAAAAGTCTGAGAAACAAGCAATGAAAATGGATTTGTACTATGAAATGGTACTTTTTTTATAAGATTTACACCACAGGTACTTGTCTGATAAATGAGAAAAGAAATAAGATTTGTCCTAAATAACGATGCCTATTTTTTATAATACTTACACCACAGGTAGAACTCTGATAAGGAAACAATGAAATTAGATTTTTCCTATAAAACGGTGCTTTTTTATAAGAATTACACCACAGGTACAATTATGATAAATGAGAAAAGAAGTTAGAATAGTAGATGTTGGAGGTTAGGAGGGGGGGGGGGGGGGCTGCGTGGCTGACCCTATGTATTAAGATACATTATAGATTTCGGGTCAGCCTCGTTATGTATTAACATTGGGTATAGAGTCTACAATGTAATAAGATAGGGAATAGACTTGGTAAGGTTTCATGGTTTGTGTGATGGTAATAGAATCGTAAGAAAAATGAATTATTGGGTTTTGAATGGAAATGTCTATTTTTTCGCAAAAGTTTTGGCGCTCGTTATCTAACTGGTAATAATCACTAGTTAGTTACGTGTAGATTTTGGAATGAAGGTGTTTTAATTAGTTTTTTGGTATATGGTAAGTAAAGGGTAAGAGTTTATGGGTAAAAATTGAGATTTTTTTTTTCAAAAAACAGATTTTTTTTTTCGAAAAACTACGAAACACGATAAGATTTGTTATCATTCAACCTATTAACTATTTTATTAGATAGTCTTACTATGTGAAACATCTACTTGAAAATATGCTGAAACCTACTGAAACTTCGAAAAAAGTCAATTTTTTGAGAGAAAAAAAATAAATTACAAAGAAAGTATATCAATCACTGCATCGTAATTGAAACTTATAATAAAACACCAACAAAAAAACTGCATTGTACAAAAATTTATTACATTGCATCATCGTTATACGTTTTTTACATTTCATCAGTTCATATCAGTTTAATGGTTTTGCATGAATTCTATCATCTTGAACTTGTCTTTTTGGATAAAAATAACTAAGTCCTTTCTTTGTTTGCTCATATGTGGCCACCAAATGGTTCACGGTTCTGAATTCTCTTTTTATAGATGCTAGGTTGATTGCTACATCGCGCACTCTCCACATGGGGCCGTCTCCAGAATCTTCTAGAACTCGTTTGTTCAAAATTTTACTAGTGAATTTGAATTTATATGACTTGTTGTCATAGCAGCAATATGTCTTGCTACACAAACATAGCATTTCTGTACATCTAAATTATTCTTTAAAAAATCCCGTTTCCCGTTTATCCGCATTTTTATGGTTGCTGCAACACGTTTGAGGGAAGAAATTAGATTTTGCATCTGCCTTGAAAGAGTCTCTGCAATCATTTTCCCTCATTTTTCCCCAAGCAGCTCTCTTATCTGGTTGGATACAGTCATATAAATTTTCTTCAGCAAGTGCTAAGTCAAGTGAGTCTGTGTCTATCTCTAACTCTTCAAACTTGTTGACATCACAGAATTTCTCGAAGAAGTTATAGTAGATCTCCAACATTCTCACTTTTGCATACTGCAGTATGAAAAAACCAACAATGATGGGTTCTCTGTGTTCAATGGTGGATTTCGACAACTTCACCTCACACAAGTCTTTTTCAAATGTAGTTAATCTTTTGAACAATGGTTCAGTGATTGCTCTATGAGTTTTTTCATTGTTCAGATACTTCGTAATTGAATGCCTGGATCTATCCATGTTCTGATTTCCATAGGAGGAATTACCCAAAAGTTTCATTGTTTCTGCTACAACGCCTGGTAGAAGGTTTTCGTCTCCTTCTCTTCTCGCATCAACCACTGACTGAACGAAACTAATAATTTATTACTGAGGAGAATATTGAACAAAACCGTAAATTTTGGTGCACTGCAATCCAAGTTCCAAATAAAAGTTGAACAGAGGAGTTATAACTGTTCCATTTTCCAGCTTGAAACTAGATGCCAGCATTCTGTGAGAAAGTTTTGACAATTCGTTTTCAATTGCATAATTCTTCATATAATCTCCAATATAGTTTCTTGCAACCTCAGTTTTTTTTTGAAAATTGGAGGAAAATTCGCAAATTTTGATTTCAGTTCATCTGGAACAACTAAATCACACTGAACATAACCAAAAAGGGATTCATCTTTTATTTTTACTAAAAGGGAGTCTAGAGAAAGAAGTATTTTCTAGGGAAAGGAAAGTGGGTTGTGATATGTTTTTTGATATTGTCATTGGTTTTGAAACTTTCCCACGACTCACACTCCCACGTTTCTTCAACTTTGTATCCTTTCTCTTTTATGTATTCCCGCCTCATATCATCCATCTCTCTCTCTCTCTTCTCATTACCTCGTTCAATATCCTGTTTTGTTAGGGAGGGACGAGCTCCTTGACAGGAACAGAAGAGGTAGTAGCATCCCATTGCTTTGAACACTGTTTTACAGTGATCACAGTAACCAGTAACATTAAAACAGTCGATTTTTTTCTGTTTTCCAGATGTGAAAAACCTCTCAATTTTGCATTCTTGTCTTGTTTTCTGGTAAAAAGACAGACAATATTCTCAAAGTTGCGAGATCGGAAATTTCTAGTCTTGACTTTCTGCATATCATTGTCAAACTCCTGCACAGTCCTGTCGGCAGATCTTGACACATTGAGAAGGGGTAGAGCTCACTTGCATCAATTCCAACGATTGATTTACAAACGTTTGATGAATTTCTGATGATTGATTCATCAACTACCGCTTTTGGAATGAACACAAAGGAAAGCCCACCGGTCATGTCTTCTCGTATTTTTTCCCACAAATCTTTATCACTTTCGCAAAATGGAGAAAGCTTTTAATTTGTATATTTATGTAGACATATGTTTGCTAGTTTTGGAAGTGTACATCCAAGTTTCAACATATCAATTCCCTTGCTATGATAAAAATGAATCATTTTTTGCATTGCCTCTAGGGTTGAAACAACATTTTTGTTATTATACGACTGCAAAAAGTCTTTGAACACTGTCATTCCGTTTCTGCCAAGTCTCTTGCAAGTAATTGTAATTATCCAAACCAGATGGAGAAACAGATTTGATTTGAAGCTTTTTCACTGCTTGTTGTTCGTCAAGCCCACTCTTTCTTAGCTTGTCATAATCAATGTAGTCTTTGTCTATAGGATTATTGTTCCTAAGTTTGCTGAAAAGGCTTAATGCGGTAGGAATTCGGGAAAGTCAGGTATGTCTAGATTATCAAACCCATCATAGGGAAACAATTCTTTCGTTTCGCTAGTTTTATAGGCTTTGAGAAAAAGCCCAGAGTAGTTGGCCCACCCAGAAACTTCATTAGGTCGAGGACTTGTAAATCTCCAAACTTGAAAGATATAAAGTCGTTCGCTTTTTTGATGAATGACGTTTCGTGTTCTTTATCGCGAATGAAAGAAGGGATTAAGTAGGACTTGATCAAATTTAAGTCAAATTTACCGCTGTTAAATCCAAAAAGAGGTAAAGTATTTACATATCTCTCCAGATGTTGTTTCAAATAATCAAATTGATTCTTCTGAACTCGCAAGAATTGTGTTGACATATCAGCTTCTTCCGAATCTTCAATGCATTCATCTTTGTACTCAAATTTGCTATTTGAATAGTTTTTACCTCGCTCGTTTAGTTGATCAAAGATCTTTTTCAATCGTTCATTGACAGCCACTTCAATATCTTGAGTTTTCGTTCTCATCTACAGCTTACTATTTTCAGCCAACAGTTCGATGTTGCTTACGAAATCGACTATCAAGTTTTGTGGATCCTTGTTGTACAAAAAGATGGGTTCATCAATCAGATTCGATGATATTTAGACTAAAATTGGAACATGTTTTCCAATCTAGGTAGTAGTTTGCGTCTCTTTTATTTCTTCTGTAGGAAAACGAAACGACTCAAAATCGAAAAATGCTAGATTATTGAAAAGCTTGTTATTTTCAGAAACTGGACGATTGAACCCTTCTAGTTTTTCAAACAAGGTTTCTCGAAGCTCATACACGTTCTTTGGGTAATTATGTCTCACTCGATCCTTGCATCTCAGAAGATGTTTGTTGAGAAACTCAGATCTTTTGAAGAAAGTGTCACAATTAGGACACCGGAAGCACTTGAAAAAAGAATAAACATCATTTTTATGAATGATATGATTGTTAAATCTCAGTAGTTTAACTGTTTTATTGAGTTTTTCAATTCTTCGTGGAGCTTATTCTCGTACATCTTCACTTTCTTGGATATCGAAACAATATGTAAAGATGTTTCTTTGCACAAATTCCTCGACAACAGGTAAGTCTTCTACTAAAACTCCACGGAAACTTTTAGGATCATGACCTGACTTTAATACAAATTCTGTGAGTTATCTAGAAGTGTGAGATTCGAGATCATTGTGTCCGTTCATTTACATTGCCAATGGGCGGAAAAAACACAAATGATCTTCGTAAGGTTCCTTGTCTGTGTTAGATAAAAGAAAGTTCGTTTGCGTATGTCGTAGTAAAAGCTCAGGTATGACAAAGTCCGGACATCCCATTGGATGTTTTCCAGCAAAGCAGCAAAAATTATAACGTTAGTAACCAAATTGAACAAGTCTAAGAAATGAGTAAGTAAGCTAGATTTAGCGTATAAATCAGTGCCTACTTTTGTTTTAAACCTTAAGTACAAGTCTGATAATTGAGAAATGAAATTGGATTCTCCTTTAAACGGTGACTGTTGTTTAAAAGACTTACACCACATGTAAAAATCTGATTAATGAGAAATGACATTAGTTTTGTCCTTCAAAACGATGCCTGATTTTTACAAGACAGTTACAAGTCTCATTAATGAGGGTTGATTTTATATTTGTCCTATAAATCCATGCCTAATTTTCTTAAGACTTAAGCCACAGGTATAATTTGGATGAATGAGGAATAAAGTCAAATTTGTCCTAAAAAACAATGCCTTTTTTATAAGACTTACTCCACAGGTACCTTTCTGATAAATGAGAAATGAATCTAGACTTAAGCCTATTACTATCAGACTTAAACCACAGGAACATGCTTTATAAAGAAAGGAAAAAGTTAGATTTGTCCTATGAAACAGTTCTTTTTTAAGGAGACTTACACTACAGGTACAGGTCTGCTAAATGAGGGTTGAGGCTAGATTTGTCCTGTAAAAAGTAGTTTTTTTATCAGACTAAAACCACACGTACAAGTCTAATAAATGAGGAAAGAAATTAGATTGATCCTATAAAACGGTGTTTTTTTAAAAAGATTTACAAGACAAGTACTAGTCTGCTAAATGACGATTAAAGCTGGAATTGCCATGTAGAAAGTAGTTTTTTTATCAGACTCAAACCACCGGTATAAGTCTGATGACTGCGGACTTTAGTTAGATTTTTTTCTTATAAAAATTGACCTATTAATTTCAAATTTAAACAACAAGTACAAGTTTGATAATTGAGGAATTTAATTAGATTTGTCCTAGAAAAAAAAGTTTTTTTTTATCAGACTCAAACCACTCGTACAAGTCTAATATATGAGGAAAGAGGTTAGATTTATCTATGAAACGGTGTCTTTTTTTATAAGATTTCCACTACAGGTACAAGTCTAATAAAGGAGGGTTGATGCTAGATTAGTCCTATAAGAAGTAAGTTTTTCTTATCAGACACACACCACCAGTATAAGTCCGATGGCTGCGGATTTTATTTAGATTTTTCCCATAAAAACTGACATAATAATACCATCAGATTTAAAATACAGTTAGAAGTCTGATAAAAGAGGACTTTATTTCGATTTGTCCTGTAAAAAGCGACCTATTTTTATCAGGCTTAAACCACATGTACAAGTTTTATAAAGGAAGGAAGAAGTTAGATTTGTCCTATGAAACGGTTCTTTTTTAATGGGACTTACACTACAGGTAAAAGTTTGCTAAATGAGGTTTAAGACTATATTTGTCCTGTAAAAAGTAGTATTTTAATCAGACTAAAACCATACGTACAAGTCTAATAATTGAGGAAAAAGTTAGATTTAACCTAGAAAACGGTGTCTTTTTTATAACATTCACTTTTTAGGTACAAGTGTGATAAATAAAGTTCTCATTCATCACAAGTAGAAAACTGATAATCAAGAAAATAAAATAGATTTGTCCTGAAAAAATGGCCTCAGGTACAATTCTGATAATTGAGGAATTGAAGGAGATTCCACTAGTAAAATGGTGCTTTTTTTTATGAGACTTATACCACAGGTACAATTCTGATAAAGAGAAACGTAGTTAAATTTCTCATATAAAATTGTGCTTATTTTTCGTCAGCCCTAAACCACAGGTACAAAACTGATAAATGAAGGAAAAAATAAGTTAAAATTGGTCATATAATATTGGGCCTAAAAATCATATACAGCAAAAGAGATTCAATTTTTTTCTTTGAAACCCGTTTAGTTTTTTCCGATTCAAACCGTTACTTCACTATTAAAAAGTTATATTCACTATTTAATAGTGCGATGTCCCTCGTAAAAGAAAAATGCTTGTTTTTTCAAAAGATTCCTGCGATATCATACAAACACATTCATAATCTGTTCGAAAATTTCAACTTTTTTTTAAAACATCTTTTTGTTTTGGGAGAGAAATTTGCTTTCTTGAACTTTTATCGTGAGAAAATTGGATTTTGGAAACTTTTTGTAGATTGGTCAATCCGGGAAAATAGAAATTAAACATACTAATTCATCAAATTTGCTATTATTAACAGCGGGAGTACCTGTCAGAGAGGAGGATATTGAAAACTGGTATGGCGACGAGCCAAATAGCCACACTAGCGCAGACAGAGCCACGCGAATCTACACGATGACCGCATTGAAAGATATTCCACCTACCACTTTGATTGTTCGATCAGTGTGCACAATGGTTGACTAGACAACGGGACTCCAGCTTTCAATAAATTACCAACATGACTAGATATTGAACAGAAATATTCGAAAATAGCAAAACAACTGCACACAAATTTTCAGGAAAAACTTACTTAACCTCGAAATTGTGATTATTCCATATTTTCCTAATTAAAAAATATTCCAAACATTTCTTAGTCTGTTCGGATTTTTATACAAACATTTGCTTCTAACAAGAATTAAAATAGCACAGATTGTTCTGACAACAGATGTATTTGCACAAAAAAGTTTAGAACAATAACTAAACTAATTAGTTTAGTTATTGTTCTAAACTTTTTTGTGCAAATACATCTGTTGTCAGAACAATCTGTGCTATTTTAATTCTTGTTAGAAGCAAATGTTTGTATAAAAATCCGAACAGACTAAGAAATGTTTGGAATATTTTTTAATTAGGAAAATATGGAATAATCACAATTTCGAGGTTAAGTAAGTTTTTCCTGAAAATTTGTGTGCAGTTGTTTTGCTATTTTCGAATATTTCTGTTCAACATCTAGTCATGTTGGTAATTTATTAAGAGTGTTTATATGCAAACCGAGAAGGTCTTAATTGAATGTTATCGCCGCTGTTGTGTTCCTGATGATCATAAAAGAAAACATATACCCGCACTGGAGTTTCTTGGACAGCAATTTAATATACAATTGATTTTCATTAAATTGTCAGTCTCTAGATAAGTTTAGGATAACACATTAAAATTGATTAAAAATGGATATGAATCTTCATTTTTGTCAAATCAGTAAAATCAACTTAAATCGATCACGGTAAAATGATAATGGGTTATAATGAGAGTTTTTGTAAAATTTTCTAAACTGTATGTTCAAAACTGAACAGTTGCTATTGGCCTAACTTACACTGCATCAGATGAAACGACATTCTCATAAAATGTTCAGTTTTACAATTTTTGCTGGTCTTGATTTATTCTTCCTAATCTAATTTACTTCCCTTGTCGTCCCTCCAGCATATGACCTCCCACACAATTACAACCACCCGCTTACACCTCTTCGTTAAAACCCCCCGTTTAAGCCCCCCCCCCCCACCACGTTTACAAACCCCCTCGCCGCGCCTTAACCCCACACCACATTTTCCACATTACGAATTAACAAAGAGGGGCAGTGGTGGCGGGTCTGAGGGGTTACCTAAAAGCGGAGTGGGGTGGGGGGGGGGGGGGGGGGTTGGGACTGAGAAATATACGTGACGAATAGGAGGGTTAGGGTTAAATGCGCATTGTACATAAAAAAGGGCTAAGATTAGATTTCGTGTAGGTCGTGTGAGTAAAGCAGAAATTGTTGAAGGAGCAGGGATTTTATTCAATTTTAATGGGTTATAACCAATTTTTTCTCAGTCTTTTTTATGTATTTTTTTATAATCATTTTAAAATTAAATTGATTAATTTTTTGTCTCACTAAATCTCACATTTTGGGGCGGTAAATAATGGACGCGAGGGGACGTGGGCTGGGACGTGGGGTTAAGGTGTGGGGTTTTTGGTGAGGAGTGTTGATTATGGAGCTGAACAAGTTCGTGCGGGTTCGAGTTTTGCAGTGAAAACTAAAAAAAAATTAAACATATCCGAAAAAATAATCGGTTTTCATGAATTTCATATACAAAAAATCATCCAGAAATTTAGAACAAACAATAAAAACAATTTATTATTATAGAATGTAATGGATTTTTGTATTTTAATAGTAATTGATAATAATGCATAAAAAGTCCAAAAGTGGTCTAAGTGCGGGAAAATTAGCTGGCAGTGATACCAAGGAAGTTTTTCAACACTGTTTTGAACGTTTTTCAGAGGAAAATCCTTTTGAAAGACTAGTTGTACCCGCTTTTAAGAAAAGTGAAAACAAATCGATTATAATGGATTTTTGTGGTCTGAAATTTTGTAAATATAATCGATTCCCATGCTACGTTCAGACAACAAAATTGGACTGAATATGGATTTGAATGTTGCCCCCCCCAAATGTTGGCCCCTTTGCTCCACCTCAATCCCTATGAAAATTGTCACTTTGCTCCTCCGCCCAGTGAACCCCTCTCAAGCCTGAACACCCCCCACCTGAGCACCGCCCACCTGAACACCCTCCCCCCACCTGAAAACAACCCCCTTCCCCACCTGAACCCACCCCCCTTCCCCACCTGAACCCAGCCCCCACCTGGACTCAGCCCCCCACATGAATCCAGCCCCCCACTTGAACCCACCCCCCACATGAAAACACCCCCGTCCTCCACCTGAACCCACCCCCCCTCCCCACCTGAACACTCCCCTCCACCTGAACACCCCCTTCTGAACCCAACCCCACTTGAACCTCCACTCCCAAACTGTGAACCAAACAGTACGTTGGGGGAGGTTGTTGTAAATGGGCAAACGCTAGGGGGTTAATGTTGAGTAAAATAAAAAAGTAACAAAAAAATCAAAGTTAGGTAGAAAAAAATTAAATTGAACAACAAGTAAATAACGTAACCAACTTTTGTTTAAAACGTAGAAACGACTTTATGTGCGTTGAAATTCGCATCTCATTAAAGTGGAAAAAAAATCAATTATGATATTTGAAAAAGGATTTTGTTGCCTCGAAAAATAGTAATATTATAATCCATTTTAAATTGATTATAACCGATTTGTTTTCATTTTTGTGGACATTGATAAGGAAACTCAATTATAATCGGTTTTTATTCATGGAACTCCAATGCGGGTAGCCAAATCAGTCAATAGAATAGAACAGAAAATTTACCGCTGATTTATTTACGTCGATCCCAAATCGTTTTCCGAGAACTGAATTACATTGACTTGATTATTGTTGATGCGTTCTAAAGAAATTAAGTTTCTGAAGCTCATAGTTATTAGGAAGGAAAAATAGTTTGTTTCACTGATCTGGTTGTGTAAGTGTTAGGGTTTGTTTTTCGCTGGGTGGTTTTTTGATTTTCGGATATTTTTTAAACAAGTGTGTATCAAAGGTTGAACAATCATTATTGTTCCGACTTTCGATACGAAAGTAACGGAATGGGAATATTTGTGCTCGGGGTGGGTTTTTTTTCTTCAGACAAATTTCGACTTTTAACCAGCCATTTTTGACGGAAGTTTTTCATATCCTTCGAAAGGTATTGTTGTCCTGAGCTCAAATTTGAAAAGATATTTCACCTGTGATCATTTTTAGTAAAGTTACGGGGGTTTAAAGATTGCCATTTTGGCCAATTTGGGACAATTAACGCGCGATATATGTCGCGCTATTAACGCGTAAGCGGAGAGTTAATCCGTCTTAGAGATCGCTTCAAATTGGTTACAAGAAGCTTATTTGCCATAATTGATTTGTTACTCGTAGCGAAATCTATCACTTTGTACTTCATATGGCGTGTGGGGGATGATTTTTGCAAAAATCTTAAATTTAAAAAATAAATTATTATAATTCTTTTTCGGGTAATTTGTTTCTCATGAAAACCGATTATTTTTTCGGAGATGTTTTCTTTTTTTCTGGTTTTCACTGCAAAACTCGAACCCGCACGAACTTGTTCAACTCCATAATCAACACTCCTCACCAAAAAAATGGTATTTTGTTGCTGAGTAAAATGTTTTTGAAGTTATTGGTGGCTAGTTATAAATCATTATTGGTCCGACTTTCGATACGAAAGTAACGGAATATTTGTGCTCGGGGTGGGTTTTTTTCTTCACACAAATTTCGACTTTTTAACTAGCCATTTTTGACGGAAATTTTTTATATCATTCGAAAACTATTGTTGTCCTGAGCTTAAATTTGAAAAAATATTTCACCTGTGATTATTTTTCGTAATGTTATGGGGGTTTAAAAATTGCAATTTTGGCCAATTTGGGACAATTAACGCGCTATATATTTCGCGCTATTAACGCGCAAGCGGAGAGTTAATCCGTCTTAAAATCGTTCCAAATTGGTTGAAAGAAGATTAATTGCCATAACTGATTTGTAACAAGGAGCGAAATCTATCCTTTTCTATTGTATATGGCGTGTGGGGTGATGATTTTCATTTAAAAAAATTCAAATTTTAGAAGAAAAAAAATGTTCTTTTTGTTTTATTTTATTGAACTTTTTAAGGTTTTTACTGCTCCATAAACCTTAAAAGGCAGTCGGAACATTCAAGGCTTCGCCTTGATACGAGCAGTCTTGTTATGTTTTCAATTTATCGGTTTTTGACGTCTATGATAACAATGAGGATCCTCGAGCTGGGTTCATTTTACAAAAATAGATAAACAGATTTAACTTTCCTTTCGCGTAGAGCTCTGATAGTTTTGTAAGAAACCTATTCGTAAAATGCTTAATTGTGGTATCATCATCTACAAATTATCATAAAATTCAAAAATTTTGCCCAGGAATTAATTGTCCGAATTGTATTGGTTTACCACTCAAATTCAATTTAAAGCAAAAGTTTTCGGTTGTGCTACCATCAGCATTAGTTACGAAAGTAGGTAAATCATGCTTTCAGATGACATCATTTTCCGACTCAAAAAACGAATCGAAATCCAAGTGCCCGTATTCTCACGTATTTGTTATATATTGTGTCATAATTCACTGAATGCTCATATGCTGAAAAATCGGTTTTGCATGAAATGACTTTTGTTGCACTCATAAACTAAAGATTGCCTCTCTTTTGCAGGAAAACTTTTATCAAGCCGAGATCGCTTACGTTTAAACGGGAACATTTTTGGGTACACATTTCATTTGAATTTCAATTTAAGTTTCACTGCAAAGTGCTCTGAGGTTAGCAAAATACAGAAACAATTTTAGAGAAAACGTTTTTCCTTAACTACGAAACCTTGTACATTTTAGGATTAGTAAGTGCAAAAACAGTGCATGATAGCAGTAAGCTTGGAGCAAGATTCCCATCAAAATATTGAATTTGATTGAAATTACATTCTAAGAAAGGCTGTGAAAATTTTGACACTAGTTTACTGAAATGAATCATATTGAATAGATTGCATAGATGTTTGAAAATTTTCGTTTGTCACAAAAAAC